>NC_133289.1:2501457-2828997 GCF_005239225.2 Populus alba | reverse complement strand
AGTCAGGTATCAATGGAAGTATATATGTGATTTGCATTTTGTGTATCCCTTTAGTGCCTTATTCTTTCAAATTTAATTTCCTTCAGAGAGAAGAACTACGTGCCCGATTTCCTGGTGTGCCCGGTGATCTTGTTAATTTCTTTTTATATGTTGCTGAGGAGGTAATCTTTTTTTCTGCCTTGATAATTTTGATGGAATTTTTGCACTTTCTATTTTTTTTGGTCTCTGGGTGACATTTTCCAAGCTATATCTAAATCTGTCCTGACTCTTGTTGCATTTCTGTATCTGGGCTAGGTAAGAGGCATGCTGGCACAACTGGGTTATGAGAAGTTGGACGATATCATTGGGCATACAGATTTGTTAAGACAACGAGATATTTCCCTCGTCAAAACTCAGCATCTTGATCTCAGTTATATTATGTCGGTATGTCCTGAAAGAGTATCTGAACTTCCCACCATATGTTTCACCAATTTGGACTTGCTGTCTTCCATATCTATAACATTGCTTCTACTTTATTTCCAGAGTGTAGGATTACCAAAACTGAGCAGTACTGATATCAGGAACCAAGATGTACACTCTAATGGTCCTGTTTTAGATGATGTTGTTCTAGCAGATCCAGAGGTATGCTTCATATCTCTCAATTTTCAATTTTGGACCAATGCTTTTAGTTGTAAAGGGGTTTTAGGGGGTGAGCTTTGCTTCCTGTGTGGAAGTGTCTTGGTGTGCCCCCATATTTTTGCTGGAAAACATTGAGAAAATTCCATGGGCTATGAGACTGAAGTTACGATCACTTGTACTCACTCATTGTTTTGGTTATGGTCATTGTGGTTCTATGATGGTAGCATAGACAGCATACTGATTATGTGCATGCATTCACAGGGTGCCTTGTTACCTTTTGCTGTATTTCTAAGAAAAATCATCTTTTTTTTTCCAGATTCTAGATGCTATTGAGAATGAAAAAGTTATCAATAAAACCATAAAAATATACAACGTGGACCGCGCTGTTTGTGGGCGTATAGCAGGTGTGGTTGCAAAGAAATACGGTGACACTGGTTTTGCTGGGCAGCTGAACATCACGTAAGATGTGGCTTTCCTGATAGCAAGCACTAAAAATTTAGCGGGCTAATATGACAGTTTCTTTTATTCTCAATTTAAATGAGTTATCTTCATATCAACAGGTTTACTGGGAGTGCTGGGCAGTCGTTTGCATGTTTTTTGACACCAGGAATGAATATTCGCCTAATAGGAGAGGCCAATGATTACGTGGGAAAGGTATTGTTGGGAAAATCTTCCACTCTTATGTAGTGGTTTGAGAAGTTTGAAGTTGAATTCAAATGCATGTTGGTTATTTGATTCAGCCATCATGCTTTGAGAGTTTCATGATTAATCTATTTCCTAGTTGTTTCTGTATTTGTGGTGAAATTTGACTAAATGGTTCAGGTTGGAATTTTGCTACTGTTGAATTAACTTGGCAGTTTCATAATTAACATGCTGAACAGATAAATTGATTTCAAATGATAATGTAACATCAATTTGGATCGTTCAAATGTTAAGCTAATATGATGTGCTAATCCTATTAACAGACTGTTAAATCTTGTTGCTGAACTATGGTTCTGAAACTAGCAATATAAATGCCTTTAGGGTATGGCTGGAGGAGAGTTGGTCGTAACACCCGTGGAGAACACTGGGTTTGTTCCGGAGGACGCCACCATTGTCGGGAATACTTGCTTGTATGGGGCTACAGGCGGTCAAGTATTTGTCAGAGGGAAAGCTGGGGAGCGGTTTGCTGTGAGAAACTCACTTGCTGAAGCTGTAGTTGAAGGCACTGGAGACCATTGTTGTGAGTACATGACTGGTGGTTGTGTGGTGGTACTGGGAAAGTGAGTAATGTCTCCCTACCTTACATCTTTCTTCTTATCAAGCAATATAAAGAGAACTGTTCAGAATTTTGAGCCATCATCACATTTCCATGTCACAGAGTGGGTAGAAATGTAGCTGCTGGGATGACCGGAGGTTTGGCGTACCTTCTTGATGAGGATGACACTTTGATGCCCAAGGTTTGCGCTCGTGAATTTCAAATATACATACTTTTTGTGAAGAAAAAAAAAGTTGTTAAATTTTGAAATTGCAAATTATATTCCTATAAAATATAAAAAATAAAAGGAATGTTCTCTTCCCACACTTTTCCATTGCAAATTTTGTAATTTTAACTCACATTGAATCTCCACGAAGGTGCTCCAAATTGGTGCGTTTGCTGCTTAGCATTTTTATGACATGATCAGCATCTCAAGCACACACAAACATCGGTTCCCTAGTAGGGATTATCTAAATTCTGAAACTTACAATACTGCGTCATTCCAGATACTTTAAATTCGCTATACAATCTATTTATTTTCCCTTCATTTCCTTGATTGAGGAGGAATCTCGGGGCAGTGGTAAGGTTGCCCCATTGTGATCAGGAGATCACGGGTTCAAACTATGGAAAATGCCTCTTGGCACGTACACCATCGTTCTCTCAATTAATCTTTATTGCTCCTTCCTAATGCATGCTTAGCGTTCCCGAAATCCTCACCAGCACTTGGCTTCAAAATTGTTTTTTTTTTGCCAGTTCTTTGAGGAAAGCTTCAAAATAATATCTGTTGTAATTCTGAACAGGTAAATAAAGAAATAGTGAAGGTCCAAAGAGTGACTGCTCCTGTTGGCCAGATGCAGCTAAAGAGCCTTATTGAAGCTCATGTTGTAAGTATACTGAACAAAACTAGCTGATATTCACAGATGCACTTTGCAAATTAATTTCCATTTTATTTCTCCTACCATAATGTCCTCACAAACACCTTTCCGGTGAAGGAAAAAACCGGAAGCGGCAAAGGTGCTGCTATCCTGAAGGAGTGGGACACGTATCTACCGCTCTTTTGGCAGCTAGTGCCACCCAGTGAAGAAGACACCCCAGAGGCTTGTGCATCATTCGAGGGAACCAGTGCTGGGCAAGTGACATCATTCCAATCTGCATAAGCGAGCGATGCTAGAAAACCCTCGAGGCCAGCCGAAAAAACCCGAATTTGCAACCTCAACCTGTACATGTCAAATATAAGATGATGAATTCTTGACTTGGAATTCTCCACAGATTTATCGGGGAAACGGAATGCTTTGGTATCCTTGGCGATGAAGTTTTTGCGATTGAAGAAAGGTTATCATCACCCAATTGTATCTGCAACCCAGACATCCATTTTCGAGCATCAAGCATCCCCATTGTCAGAGAAATTCTATAGTGATTTGTGGCAGAAAATGTAAAATCAAGTTCAAAATCTTCCACTATTGTCAAGATTCTGATGTCCAATAATAATAATAATAATAATAAAATTGATTTCATTTCCATGATATCCTTAGGCAAAAGATACACGCCAGGAATTAATTTTTTTGTTGGCATACGCAAGAGACTTGCTTAACTATTTTATTGATACTCAGTTTAACTATGGGCTTAACACAAAAACTGTCTAGCTAATGATATTACATGCTTAATATACCAAGGACCACATGCAGAACGTAGCCATGATTTTCTTCTTCTTCTTCTTGGTTTATTTAGAGGCTTGATAAGCCTTGAGGTATATAATAAAAAGAATATTGATCTTATTCCATTATTATATATAGTTGCAAATAGATAAGGTAATTTAATAGATACTGACCTCACCTGATATGAATGAGTGAGTATTTTTTGAATTTAATGTCATATTTCAACTTTGTTTTATAAAAAAAACGATGTAATTTGAATAAAAATAATAGACTTTTGTGGACTGACAATCAATAATTTAAACTCTTGAAAACTATAATTTTAAGGTGGTAGGCTACGGTAAAGTTTGGGTGTCTTTCACAGTATGTTATAGGTTTCAACTTAGCAACAGACCAGAACTCAGGACCATTGTTCCTTCCTAAAAATTTTCCTGCTAGGGTAAAAGAAAGGATTCTGGATGGCGATTGAGTGGTCAAAAAGCTGTGCCAACTTGAAGCGATTGTTTTAGTCTTGTCTCCTATTTGGGCTGCTAAAACAATTTGCAAGATGGGCGGCTACACAATTGATTAATAGTCAATTGATTATAGGATATTGAAAATCCCTAGAAAGTTTTTTCTAGGTGCCATCATTAAAAAATAATAATTATAATATTAAAGAGTAAATATATTATTTTTAATTAGGAAGCTCTTAATTTTTTTTCTTTAAAGAGAAAGAAGAAGAAGAATATTTAGTTTTTCAGCATATTTACAAAAATATCATTAATGAACCCACATGTTATTTTTTGTTCAATTGATAATATTCTCACATAGTCTTTATAAATTTTGATTACTCTAAAACTTTAATCCAAGATAAAGCAATGTATCCGGAGACTTCTTGTAAAGTTTTAGTCTGGTTCGATAGTCAAATTAAGAGTTATGTTTAATAGCGTAAAATTAATCAGTGAGTGATTTTAAATCAAAACCGAAATTTTCTTATTTAATCATTGCTAGAACCATATCAGTTATTTTACTAAGACCTCAAGATCATTTTCATATTCTAAAATTTATTTATTTTTTATTTTTATTATTTGTTTTATTTATAGATTTATTACAGTTTCACGGTAACGTTATCGATTTTTAATCGCGGTTTACACTAATACTTTTTTGCACAACTATTTCTTAAATTTTATTTCTTATTTTCATTATAATTTCTCATAATTATATTTTTATTCTCAAAACACATCCATTTTAAATTTTCCTAAATTCTTCTATCTATAGAAACCCGTCACCGGTTTTAACATAATATATACTTCATTTGATTATTTTTTTGGGCAACGTGAGCACCGCCACATGCTGGATATGGTGGCCTTATTCGGAATCACGGTTGTTGGATACACAGATTCTCTTGCTATATAGGACAGGCTTCATACCTGGTGGCTTAGCTCATGGCTATTCGGCATTTTCTATCTCTAGCTTGGCAAGGCAATTCATCTTCTCTTACATAGCCGTGGCAATATGCATTTTATTATTATTATTATTATTAATAGGATATCGGAGGTAGTTTTATATATTTTTTGATTATTTTTATTAATTTTAAAATTAATAATTATATAAGTTTTTATTAAATTTAAGGTTTATAAAACTTAAATAATTAAAAAAAAATTGAAAATCTTAATAGTTAAACTTTATTATACAGTAAATGATATTCGGAGCTTCCAGGAAAGAATTCGGCGGGTTACCATCAACCATGTCTCGAGGAAAGGCAAGTATTGCGCAGACCTCGTGGCTGAACTTGGTTCTCATCAATCAGATGCTGAGGTGATTTGACTTGCCCCTCCACCTAGGCTTCGGGAAAGTCTTCTTGACGACAGCAGTGGTGTTCTCTTTGTCGGGCTGTTTTCTCTTTACCTTTTGCACCAAAAAAAAAAAAAAAAAACGAAAAGTGAAAGAGAGTTTACGCCATGATCACGACTTGTACAAAACTATACGTATTGATCAACAGTAAGAAGTCTACCTGTAATTTGATTTTGAATCTTTAGCAATTTTTCATTTTGTGGATCTTTAGCAATTTTTTTTAGATTGTAGAGTTTGTTGTCACTCAATCATGTTTTTATCTTTCTACCGTAATCTCTTACGTGTATTCTCATATTTTATTGTTTAACCATTACAGAACTATAATATGATCGGTCCAGTTGAGAAGTGACATTAGGGGAAAAAAAACCAAAATTTTGAGTCTAGAACACTGTTGTTAAATTTAGCTTGTGCCGGCTGGTTGATACGAGTAATTGTCCGTTTCGCACTGTGATTCAACTTGTTTTTTGAAAAATTTTAATTTTTTTTTTTTTGCTAAAATTAAGTACGATTTGTACTTTCTGGATCGTTTTGATGTGTGCTGATATCAAAAATGATTTTTTAAAAATGAAAAAACATTATTGACATGCTTTTTGACATGAAAAGCTATTTGAAAAGCAACAACTACTACACTCCCAAACACCCTCTAACTTGGGATCTTAAGCCTCACTCTTGCTTGATTTTTAGTTAAATTTAATAAAATATTTATCCGATAAAATCTATTCAACTTGATTGAGTTTTAATGTTTTAGCTAACCCGATTAAACTGATCTAAATTTAAAAAAAATAAAATAAAAGATTTATCCAATCTAGAGACCGTTTGGTAGTGAGTTTGAACCTGTGTTTGCTGAAATTTTGAATTTTTTTTTTTTGCTAAAATTGAATTCGATTTGTACTTTTTGGATCGTTTTGATGTGCTAATGTTAAAAATAATTTTTAAAAAATAAAAAAAACATCATTGACATGTATTTCGACACGAAAAAAGTTATTTGAAAAGCAACCGTTACCACACTGCCAAACACACTACTAATAATAGATTCAAAACCTTCTTTACAAGATTGCTCAAATGCACTAGTTGAGTTATCAAGCACAACTTGACAACTTTTTTTTTTGAAGTGTCGACACCCCCAAATGTTGATTTTACAAAGATAAGAACTATAAAAAAAATGCTTAGTTTTCATCCCAAAATAATGAATTTGACATTTGGGCATGGCAGCGACCAACTTCTAGCAAAACATCTTCTAATTTTCTTGTTTTAGCTGTAAAGCACCAACAACCACGTACAATTGCTAAAAGAACTTTGCAGATCAATCCAGATACAGATGAATCTCTCCTGTATAGATCTTAATATTCGCCCACAGAATTTAAAACATTAGAGACCAACCTCTTGATGTTTTTTGTTGTCTTTCTTCAGTTTCAAATTAATACTGCCCCATCTTCATTTCCATGCGTGTTCATATTTGCATGCTCTTATAATTTAAGATAAAATGATTTATATTATTTTTTAATATTTTTTTTTAGTAAAAACATTTTGAATTTAAAATTTATATATACTTACATTACCTTATGCTATTAATCAATTTTAATTAAAAAAAAAAAAGAGAAGAATAATAGGATTTGAAGTCGTAACCATTTAATTAACAAAATTATATATAAAAAAAAAATATCTCAATCCAATAACCTAAACTATATTAGATAAGACTTTATAATATAATTTATATTATTCTTCCATACTTGTAATCTAATAATAATAATAAAAAATCCTCTTCCCCTTTGCAGGTGTCTATTTTCCTCATTCTCTTCCTTAAAGCTCAATCAAAGTTACTCCTTTTTATATATATTTTTATAATTGATTTGTTTTTGTCACCCAATTTTTTATATAGATGCAAACCAAAAACACAACTTCTATAGTTCAAGTGCTGTTTGTTGGTGATGGTTGAGATAGATTCTCGCCTTCAAGTGTGGTGTCAATATTTTGTTAAGTAATAAGCCAACCTACTTGCTTTTTTTAATATATGCAATCAATTTATGGCTCGTCGATCTACCGAATTATTGATCCATATAAATTAAAATGATTTTGTATGCATGTATCTTAGCTAAATCCCCGGGTTATCCTAATAATTAGGGAGGGGAAATCGTCGTTAATTTCCTACTCAATTTAGAAGCACTTTTGTAGCTGGCTGCGGCATGCCAATATGGAAAGATGGCTTTGGTTATCCTGATTAGAGAAAGATGAGGTGTGAGCCTGAGACAAAATCTACAGAGGCAGCAGCCGTAGGAAAAGTCTAACCTGGAAGGACAGCGGCGTGGTTGGAGTTCTTGCTTTTTGGCAATTGTGAAGTTTCTTTGGGAGGATTAGCGTTCATTGCATTGGGACTTTGAATTTATGATATAACATTTTAGAAATAAATATAAAACTTTAATTTTAATTCATAGTTTAAATTTATGAGTTCACTATGTTTTTTATTTCATGGTATGCTGTAGACATGTCAATTTTTTTTTTCAATACAAAAATATTATTTAAACAATATTAACTTAAGTGAAATAAAATTAACTTGACTAATCATTATGATTTAAGTAACACGCAATGTCTCATAAGCTTTATCTTTACTCGAACACTTTAAACAAATGACATCACATATTCTATTTAAAGGATATAGTAAAATAACCATAAGAAAAATACTAAAATATCATTTGACTCATTCTTTAATTTTCTTGATTTTAAAGACAATGAAGCAAATGTACTATTTGTAAAAACTAAAGGCTACACAAAAATCTCTTATCCTTTTTTTTATTATTATTATTATTTTGCTTCTAAAAGTATCTATATAATTCAATTTTATATAAAAATATAAATTATTAAATTCTTCCCAAGATCTCTGGGTCCCATGAAAAATATCATTCTACTCTCGAAAGCTAGGCAAAACCTTTGTATAAAGAATGACAAAAAAGTAATTATACCGTGCAAATTCACATAAAATTGTCTCATAATCTATTGAGCTTTTTTAGTTTAGTTTTTTTTTATATATAATATAATTCTTGATATAATATTATATTTTTAATAATCAAACTATCAGAAACTCAAATCTTGTAATCCAGGGAGAAAACTAAAGTATTTTTTCGAAAAACCAAAATATGAGAAATCCAATGTCTTTTTGGAACAACAAGGTTCAATATATAATAGAAACAGAAACTACAAGGATCTTCTCGGCCATATAGCCATTGAACCGAGAGACGAACATTTGTCAGGATCTTTCCATGTACATTACACGGTGCCTGTCTAGGTAGGTGGCTAGCTGAGTGGCTGCAGCCTGTAACCTTTGCAACACTTGCAAGTCAGGTCGGACCCCAGCAAGATGAACGCACTTGCTTTCCAGGAAAGGAAATATATATATATATAGAAAGACATAATTAAAGAACAATGAGAATGTTGTTTCACTGTTTTTTTCTTCCCCTTCCCTGTCCTCCAGTCATTATGCAAAATGCAATCATCATTACATCTTGATTTCAATAAAAAAATATATCAAACTATGAATATTCAATCAGATAAAAAAAACCCACTACAATTAGTTCAAATTCTTATATTTAAAGTGATCATTACAAAAAAAAACGAGGAAAAAGAAGAGAAGAATAAGAATTAAGAAAAAGCTTCACAGTAGAATTTCTCCGAACACAGAGTCTTACGCTAAAGGATATAACTTTCGATTCATCTGCATCGCCTACACTTTTTAGTGCATCAACACCACATTAATTTCCATGTATGCACGTGTTCGTATGAATTAAACGCTTAAACTGGAAAGGGTGGTGTAGTCAGGTAACTTTCGAGATGTTGAAGAGAATGCCAGGGCAACAAGAAGAGACATCATCAAAACAGGCAGAAAGAGAAATATTGGAGGTGGCGGTGGAAATAGCGGCAAGAACGGCGGCACAATTATTACGATTGAAGTCACAACAACCATCAGCAACACCATCGAAATTCTCAAACCAAATAAACTTGTCTTGCAGTACGCGGCCATTTTATCAGAGCTGGGAGCCCCTGGTGCATGGTGGAGACTTGACAGAGGATTTTATGTGAAAGACTTCACCTCTGGGCTTTAAGGGGGAGTTATATAAGGCGCCATAGCTAGAGAGAGACCAGGTGAGGACAGAGATGAGATGCTATTTCATATACTTGGACGGTCACCAAAGCACATCCACCAGTCGCCGTGTCCTGATTCAGCTCATTCCATAATTTTCAAAGATTAAAAATTTTTGTCAACCTTGTATTCTCAAATGTGTTGCACGAGAATTGTGATGTAATGTATTCATTTTAATCTTTTTCGGACTAGAACTTTTGACCCTTGTGGTTAGGTATTGGACCCCCTTGCTTCAACACTTCCGTAAAGTATATATGACTTACACAGTTTATTTTTATTTTTCACTATAATTTTAATATTTGACTTGAAGTCCACTCTTTTCTATCTATTTGTTTTTTTTTTTTAAAAAAAATTAAAACACTTTTGTTTTGATAAAAAAATCAACAAGGTAATGGTTGAGTCAAACTAGGAACGAATTTGGCCACTCGATTAGTTCAGGTTTTTGACTAGATCAACTATATATATATATATTTTTTTAACTTGAACTGATCCAGTTTCTATGTCGATCAAGGTCCAGATTAACTTATCTAATCAAGTTTTAAAATAATTTTAAAAAATAACTTATCATTATAATTAATGATTAACATTAATAGTCAGTTAGCACGACAATTTTGTATTGTAATTAAACATTTTTTAAGCATAAATATTTTAGAGAAAGAATTTGAATTTGAAATTTTTTATAAGTTAAGGAACTTATTATCATTATAAGCAGAGATTTATGGATGAAATATTAACCAAGTTATTTACACTTTCAACTGATAATTTATGACTTTCTTTTATAATTAAGCCTAGAATAATAATTTAAGAAACAAACCCCAGTTTTATCATTAAAACAGAATTTTGACAACTGTTTTATCATCAAAAATGAAATTCAGCAGTCGGTGAAGGAAGTTTCTGGGTAATTTCATTTGAATTTTGGCATGAAAGCATTACTGCTATTTTGAACAGAGTGCCCTAGATGCATGCATTTTCTTTTATGCCCATCATTGAATCTCACAAATACTTCCATGTGAATGAAAGAAAAAAGGAAGAACAACTTAATTTTAAAGATATTTAACCCCAAAAAAATTATCTAATCCAGCCAAAAAAATAATAATATAATTTTGACATATAAAGCTAGTACGAGTAAAGATATTTAACAAAAAAAATATATTTAATATTAAAATAAAAAAATTAACTTCAAAGGGTAAAGAATAAACCGATGAGATTAAGAATCGTTTGGGAATGCGGTTGAAAAAATAATCCCAAAAAATTTTAATTTTTTTTTTATAAAATTTAATACGGTTTGTATATTTTACATCGTTTTGTTGTGTTGATGTCAAAAATAATTTTTAAAAAATAAAAAAAATCATTAGCATACATTTCGGCACAAAAAGTTATTTAAAAAGCAACTATTACCATACTGCCAAACATACTCTCAGTATAGAAGGCAATAACTTATATTTTTTAAAAGTATGTTTATCTTTAAAAAAATAATAATTAATTTGCCATACATTTTATATAGCTGAGAAATTAATTCTCCATGCATTTGGAAGTGGATGTTATTTTGTACCTTATTAAGAATGAAAAAAATGCATATCATATGCTGGAGATTTACCTTTGCGTGTGAAGGGAGCCGTCCTCGCCTCTTTTTTTTTTTTTTTTTTTTTTTTAAGCTTCCACCTTCCACCAGTACTCGAAGATTCTTACGCCCTGCTAATGGACAGGGGAGAAAGCAATGATGAAAGCTTGGTGCGTGACATGGAAGAGTGAGTAAAACCTGTCCTTCTCTTTAACTTTTGACATTATTATGATTCTACCAGTTTTTTTCATCGCTTGCATGCTCGGCAAGCAAGAACATGGCCGATAAATGTGAAAGAATCAAGGGAGCTGTTGCCATCAGAGGGGAAATTTCCCTTTTCTTAAGGGTGGTTTTGAGTATGAATGATCTTTTTAATATTTGGTTGAGTAAAAATCTAGTCTAAAATGCTCCATTAAAACAAAAGAAGAAAAAAAAGAAGAAGTTCGGAGGAGGTGCCTTAAGTATACAAAAACTTACTCTGAACACAATAGGTAAATTAATGGGATCGATCATTTGGAGGGAATCGAGGATACTGTTTCCAAAATAATAAAAAAAATAAATAAAAATAAAGGTAATTTCACTACAAAAGGCTCGAATTATCGTAATCATTATGGAGAGTGGAGGCAAAAAAATATAAGTATAAGCAGATAGCCTTCGCCATTCGAGTTTAAAGAAAGGCCTCCGAATCTAGCTAGCTAGCTAGCAATCTGCTTCCAATTAAGGGTGCAGTAATTGATCCAAATCACTGGAATAATTGACGGCAATATGTAGGAATTATATTCATGATACAACAATTATCATCCCTTTGACTGCGAAAAGGCCATCCCTAAAAGTTTTTTTTTTTTTTTTAATCAATCTATTTTTTCATCCTTTATACTGAGAGAAGTACCATTAAAAAGTGGGAACGGATGATAAGGAAAAATATATATAAAAAAAAATCTTAATTTTATTGATTTTCATGTTTTGATAATGCAGTGTAGAGTTCTTATGAAAAAATAAAATTTAATTAAAAATATATTAAAAATGGTAATATATCTATTGAGTGAATATTTTGTTGCTTTTACTTTTTAGCTGGGATGTTAGGTATGTTGGTGGTGATAAATGTAAAAGGTGTCTAGTAATCGTGTTGTAAAAACTATGCCAGTCAAAAATTTGATATCTCAGATAAGGTTTTAGTGTTCATCTAGGATATTCAATTCGTCTTTTTAGCTTAAATTCATTAATTTTTAGGTTGATGTCATTAAAAAATAATATAAAACCATTATTAAAGCTTTATCTAATAATTTAAATCTTGGAATTGAGATGATTTGTGATATAATATCAACAAGATTTTTTACTTGAATTAATATGGTAAAAAATTAATATAAAGCTATTCTTAAAGTTTTATTCAATAATTTAAGTTTTTGATCTAAAATGATTGTTAAATGTTTACTTATTATTAAAAAAATACTTTAAATTTTGACAATGATAATATTCATATGTCATTTGAAAAGCTCAATATATTTTTCTAAAAGTTTCTTAATTCAAAACAAAATTTAAGCTTTATATACCATTTAATAACGAGAGAGGGGAGAGCAAAAGAGAAAAAAAAAGAAAACCTCAGAATTACACCAAAACTTCGATGATGACACAATCAGTACCATTGTAAAGATCTTGACGATACAAATCCAACGACACAAAAAAAATCACCAACGGTGATCAAAGTGGGCCACACGAGCGGCCTAAAGGCAAGTAAGCCTCAACATCTTTGGTCGGCTCGTATGGCCCACTCCATTCATCATTTGTGACCTTTTTTGATATTGTTGGATTTATCTCGTCAAGATCTTTCCAACGATACCCATTAGTGTTATCATTAGAGTTTCAATTTGCCTTCGAGGTTTCTTTTTTTTTTAAAAAAAAAAAATTATTTCTATCTCCTCTCTTTTTATAATTTAGAATTAGGAGAAAGGAAAAACAAAGAAAGAAAATAACCCTAGAGGCACACTGAGGCTCCGATGATGACATCATATGTGCCATTGAAAAGATCTTGTCAAGACAAATCCAACAATACCAAAGAAGATCACAAACGGTGAACGAAGTGGACCACACGAGCTGACCAAAGATGTCGGGGCTCACTTGCCTTTGGGCCACTTGTGTGGTCTATTCTAGTCATCGTTGGTGACCTTTTTCGGTGTCATTGGATTTGTCTCGTTGGGATTTTTTCAATAATACCGATGGTGTTATCATCGGAGTTTTGGTGTGACTTCGAGATATTTTTTTTTCCCTTCTCTCTCCGCTCTTCTTATTAAATGTTGCAACTTGCGAATCGTATATGTTATCTATAACTTAAATAATTAGAAAACTAGCATAGTTGAAAGAGTTGTACATGACATCTGTGACTTCTTTAACCGAGACGTATATAGTCTATTTTGCCATCAATTTCCTTCCAAAACAAAGCAATTCACATAGTTACAAATAACCAGTTCACCGTTAAAACACAATTCACATAAGTAGCTCATAATATATTAAATCACAAATAACAAATGTATACTAACATTTAAAACAACATAACATTTTATGAAAAATTAACCTTACTATTAATAATATCTAATAATTTCCCTATCTTGTTCAACTCGAGGTCGAGTTTTTAATATCCATATAGGTTTAAGGAGTATCAATATCATTCCAGCTCGTTGATAGACTTAGATCGCTTGTAAACGAGTCTAAAATACTCGTGGATGGACTAACATCCTTAACACTTTCACGATAAGCAATCTCATCTTTCATTAATGCTGTTTCAAGACACTTAATCTCCCCAAACTCTTGAAGTATGTTACAATATAAATTTAGTGTGGCATTGGCCACAATATATCCCATAACACTTTCACGATAATCATTACTATTTTTTGAGCTTTCCATATCAAATAATTATATATATATATATATTAAAAACTAATTAGCAATCATTATCTACAACAAAATTATTCTGTAGTTAATAAATGTACGAGCATACAGGCTTTAATCCCTTTCTTGCTTGCTTCGTAAAAAAAAAAAAAAAAAAATCAATTTGCTAGCCTGTATAATGTGATTATTGCCGAAAATTTACAAGGCAAAGTAACTGCACATAAAAATTTCTTTAGCCTAGGAATTTATTTTCATTAATTAATAACCGATTAACCACAGTTGTCGGATTGTGGAGAGAGAGATCTCGGCATGAGAGGGGACAAGCAGAAAAAAAGAGTTTAGTTTTTAATTTCAAACGAGTAACTCGTTTAAATGTGCTAATTTTTCAGATGTTTTTCCACCTGTGTTTCTTTATTTTTTTTTACTTACCGTGTTGTTGAAAAGAAAACTCAAGGAAACTATGGTTCAAAGAACCTAACACAAATGTCTGATCAGACTCTGACAGTCTGTTTTCAACATACTTTGCTGTCCTAGGCAGGACAGAAAACGCCTGCCACAACCAAAGTAAAGTCTAGTTCCATGACAGAATTAAAGAATGGTGCCTCCTAGCTACTGTTACCATAACTTCAAGTTACCGTGACTTCACCTTTTGTTATTCAAACAAGAAACTCGATTCTGTAACGAAAGTCTTACATGATTTTTGAGTGTATGGTTGTGTTTTAAAGTATTTTTTATTTAAAAATTATTTTTAAAATTAATACCTCATTAACACTTTTAAAACACAGTTCCGCACAAACTTATTGGTTTCAAGATATTGTAGAAAATCCAAACGCATCACAAGTTGTACATCCAATTATGACCTCTAAGCCATGGCCGAATCACACAAACATCCGGCCACCACTCTCTGTGGCATAATCGAGTGTCGCACTGCCGGTGTCTTGGATTTTTCACCAAGTATGTAAATTGGATTGATTCTCTCAGGTAACCATTATAAACAATAGAACAATATTAAACAATTCGGTTCATACACAAGGAAAGGATTTCGAAGAAATTAAGAACACCTTACCAAAATCCTGATCTATATCTTGTTACATTTTCTACATGGATCGAACCTTTCGATCTCTTCCATATCTCTTCCATGTAGACATTACTCCAGCTAGAGAGACTTGATGCCCTGGTTCGTTCCCACAAACTTGATTTCACCATCCATGGTGTTTGTAGCAAGCTGGTACTCTTGCAAACTCAAGAAATTGAACGATCGGAAGTACCTTGTCAAGTAGAAGAGTGCAGTGCAATATGAGGGACTTGAGATGAAGAGAAGGCCAACAAAACTAGAAAGGACATGATCAGAACTGGAAGAAACATAAGTATTGATGGAGGTGGCGGCAACGGTGGCAACATCAACGGCAGCAACACAAGCAAAATGGTCAAGAAAACAAGAAAGATTGTTGATCTCAAACCGAAACACTTGAACATCAAACTCTTCACCATACAATAATGCTTCATTAATTCCGGCAGCTAGCCGCAGATCAAAATGGGGATTCGGAAAGTGGGGTGAGAAGAGGTGAGGAGAATTTGGATGAGGATTTTGAACACGAGAAGAGTATATGTACGAGGTGATAGTCATAGAATTGATGTAAGGCTGCGTTATCAGTACTGCTATCTGGGCATAGCTGCAGGCAACTTATGTAAGGCGTGACCAATCAGATTCAAGCTTACTCCTGGTTAGCTAACCATAACGTATTGCTGTAATTACTATTAACTACTGGTGGCTGCCATTTAATCACTTTTTTCCCTTTTTAACTTGGAAAATGATACTATTTGTAATTTTTTTTTATATAGAATATATTGGTAATTAATTTTCAAGAAAGCTTAGCTTAATCCAATCCGACTCCTAACCTGGGTTAAAAAATTATGAGTAGCAAGATCAATTTAGATTAATTAAGTCAATAAAAATGATATTTTAAATTAAAAAAAATATTAATTTTTTAAATGGATTGACCATCAAATAGATTAATTTTGACTAGGTGAATTCCTACTTGATTTTATTTGAAATTTAATCTAAGTTGGGTTTTGAATTAACAAGTCACTGGGTTAACCAACTAAACTGAACTAAATTTAATAATAATATTATTAATTAATTAATAAGGGTTTGTTACTTATATTTTCAAATATGATTCACAATTTAAGAAAAGTTTTGTAGAAAATTTTTCTCACCCGGATAAATTTAGTCTTTATAAATAAATGTTTGTTTGAGAAAATCCTAATAGATGAAAAAAAAAGAATGACGCTAATTATTTTTTCAAGATACATCTTAAATATTGCATAAGGGTGAAAAAAAGAGCAAATGACTTTTATTTATTTACTCATGAATTATTGTATTTTTGTAAAAAAAATTATATTAAAAAAAGTACATTATAAGAAAACATAACACATTATTGTTTCTCAAATTGGAAAGAAGGGAAAACTACGTACGATATTTTTCATGAATTAAATGACAAGAATATTGCCATAGCTGTTTATCACATTTTTTTTTATTTTTTTTAAATCACTACAAGATTTAATAGTTTTATCGACAGAATTTTTCCGTCGGCGTGAGACACATATTCCGTCGGTAATTAATTTACCAATGGAATCACCGACGGAAATGATCCTTCGGTGAATCTTTTCTCGATAATTTTTTTTCCGTCGGTAAATTCGTTTGTAATAAAAAAATTATTACCGATGAATTTACTAACAGAATAGACACGTCGGTAATAATATTTTTTTATTACCAACGGATTTACCGACGGAATTCCATCGGTAATTATTTAAAAACATTTTAAAAAAATTCATTTTATAAAATTATAAAACAATTAAATTAACATAAATCAACACTTTGTAATATATACTCAAAATGCTTGGAAAAAAGAAAGAGAAAATCAACTCAAACAAATTTGCAACAAATAAATAAAACAAAAAAATAAATTCAACTAAAAAAATTCATATGAAAAAAATGAAGTTGCAATTGCTAAAAATTTAAAAATCATGTAAATAAATCAACTACAAATTGATCTCATATGAAACAAATATAGTGAAAAAAATCATGAAAAAAGAAGAAGAAAAAAAAAAACTTACCTTAATGTAGTTGCAAGTGAAGCTAAGAAGAGAAACAAAATGTCATAAAGCATATTAATTAAAAAAAAAAAAAAACTTAGAGGATAAAAAAAGAAAGAAGAAGAAGACATACCCAATCATATAGTGAAGGAGATGAAGATAGAAGAGAAAGAAATAGATATTGATGAAGAAGAGAAGAAGAAGAAGAGAGAATAAGAATTGAGTCTATCTCTTGTGAAATACGAGGATTTAGGCTTTTTATTGGGCGCGTTAGCGACGGAATTACCGACGAATTTTCCGTATGTAATATCTAATTTAAATTTTCAATTTCATAAAAAGTTTTTAGAAACTGCCAACAATCATCGACGATTTTTCAATTCATCGGTGATTCAGTCGCTAATATTTAAATGAAAATTTTAAATTAATTAAATATTTTCATAAAACCGCCAAATAATACCGATGACTTTTTAATCCGTTGGTGATTTTGTCTGTAAAGAACAACAATTAATAGTGCAATTGGAAAGTGAACAGTTCTGGAGTTCTCTGGGAAATACCAATGGAAAATTCCATCGGTAATTCCCTTTGTAATTAATATGATGAAACAGTGTTCACAGTTTATCAACGAATTTATCGACGATTTTGAAATTTTTTCATTGGTAAAAATTGACACGTAATCATTTTTTTTTACTTTGTTTGAATTTTTTTTTCGACGGAAATATTTTCTCGGTATTTCCATTTATATTTAACGATTTTCTGGTAGTGAAAAATTTATACGGATGAACTCTAATTATCTCGTCTAATCCATAATTTAAAACCTACATCGGGTCGCACTCTCAGGGTGGTTGTAGCATTATCCTAAAGAAATAAAAGGATTTTGGTTTTCTCAAGTCTCGACAGCAAAAAGGTCTTTCTTATCATGATTTCCGTGGAAATTTCTTGAGCGTGGAATTCTTCTTAATATTTGAATTCAGAAAATTAAAAGATATGAATAAATCTGCTGTAATTGGAGCATATATTCCTTCCGGTCCGGTGAAGTATTTTGAAAAAAGAAACTAAGAAATTTCGTGGAAATTTAATTGATGTCGAGGGAATTGCCAGTTACGTGTGGGACATCGAGTACTCTGTTTTAGCAAGCTGCTGCAATGGATGCTGAAACTTCTGATGTGTCCGTCTCTTTGCCTCTCTTTTTTCAGGCTTCAAATTCAATGGCTGCCCTATTAGGGTAGAGCAGGCAGTCACACCCAGAAAACACTTTTGGCAGGAAACCACATTAACATGTTTTAAATGAGTCCACTTTTTTTTGTATTAATTAAAAAAAAAAAAAACGAGTCCACTTTTTTATGTATGAACTAATTAATTAAGGTGTACGTACGGTGTACCCCATCTTCACCTCTTTTTTTTTTTTTTTTTTTGAAAAAAGTTCCGATCTCCATGCCTGATGGACATCCACTCAAGAACTTGTTCTGAAAAAAATTGAATTATTGATTTCATGTAGCTCAATTATTTTTAGTTAAAATAATATTATTTTTTTTAAAAAATGTTTTTTTGGGTGATTAATCATTTAGAATATGTAAAATGCTGGTAACAGTCGTTGGATTAATTGAGGTTTAGTTATAACAATATTTTATTATCGTTCAGATAATGGATTTAAGTCAGATCAAGAAATTTTAAAGTTAAACTCGTTAAAGTTGATGTAATAACAATACTAAATAATTTTTTATTATCTAATTTATTTTTTATTGTCAGTTTTTATTTTATTTAAGTTGCAACTTAGCAAGAGTTTTTAAAACTGGTTTGAATCTAAATTGATGAAAGAGGAAAAGGATCTACTGTAACTTTGCATGGATTCATACCCTTAAGCTTTAATGAGTTACCATAAGAAGAATAAGGCCCACTAGCATTTTGAATACCTACCAGCCCAAACGAGCTGCTTAGAGGTAATAATACGTTTTGATCCCTAAAGTATTCCCGATCTTCTACTCTAGTGTCTCAATGTCTTAATTGCTTCATTAGCAAAAAAGAAAACTGCTTTAATCCTTCTATTTACACTCCAAAAACCACAATTCGTACTGTCAATGTTTTATTATTAGTCTCATTTGATAACGGATCAACAAGAGTTCAGCAAAATAAGAAATCTTCCAGCTTTGATCATGAATAAATTAACAAGAACTATTAGAAAATATAATTATAATTTGTAACGGTGTCTTTTGCTTCTTGATTTCTTATAGATTCTGCTTGATGAGCCTGTTTTAAACCTTAATCTGTTATCAGGAGCGGAGCTTGTAATATTTGATAAGGTTTTATCAAAATTAATATAACAAGATATATTATTAAAAAGTTTATTTATTTAAAATAAAAATGCCATATTATTTCATATTTAAATACTAAATAAAAAAAAATAAAATATTTTGCAAAAGACACCATAACATTTTGAAAAAATCATTTTCACCTTTCTTAAATCTTGGGTTCTTTTCTTCCTTTCTTCTTCACCATAATTTTTTATTTTATCAATTTTCTCCCCCTTTTTTTTCCCCCAGAAAGTCTACGTAACATTTTGAAAGTTTCTTTCAAAGGAGTACTCTTGCCTTATCATGTTATTTGAAGGCCGGATTTAGGCTTGCTTCTTGACCAATTCCTAATATAGAGGACAAGTTGGATGTCGAAGGTGTGGAATTGTTTGGCCACGATGCTGATGATCATTACTGAATATCTTTTTTAATCTATATATTTCTTTAAAATTAAGCTCTTAATTACGTGTGTGACGCATAAGATTGGTAGAATATTAAGAACGGGAAGGAGATAGGGTTGATGAAGAATTGAGATGCATGCACTTGGATCGATGTGCAATCTTTCTATATTCAAAGGTTTAATAAGAAATTGAATCCTTGGCTAGGGTTTTCTTCAAGCTTTAGAAACTCTGGCATCAACAAATTGACGACATGGGAGCTCAATACTTAATTGGTTTAATAAGAAATTACTTCTTTCCCGGTTGGACAAAATTCTTTTTTATTGTAAAAAAAATAATGTTTATGCTATATAAAATTTTTTTAACACTATTATTAAATCTAAGCCCACTGTATCAAACTTGAAAATCTCCTGATTTGACTTTGTGTTTTTTTTTAATTAATTTTTATTTAATAATATAAAAAATAAACACTTGTAAAACAAATGATTAACCTAATATTGTGATGTTTTTATAAAATATAAGCACTGTTTTGTAAATAAAAATCTATTATGGTTTTAAAAGAAAATTTAAAATAAAAAATTCAAACAAAGTCACAATATTTTGTATATGGTTGAAGAAAAAAAACATTGATAAATGTGATAAAATTATATAAAAATATATTAACAAATCTTAAAAAACATAAAATTTATGTTAATAAAATATCCATGAGTGTTTTTATATATATATATATATTAGGCACATTTTAATTGAAGAAAATAAAGTTAAAATTTACACAAAAACCTATAATATTTTTTTTTTTTGTGAAAGATGACACGATTGAATAATAATTTTTTATAATTTATTTAAATCTAGACTTATAAAAAAATAAAAAAAAATAATAATAAAAAAACCAGGTAAATGGGCTTGGCTTGGATGACTTTAAAGTACCTGAGCTTTTAAAAAACAAAGCTCATGCATGTGGGTCTCCCAACCTATGCTTGCGTGAATGAACTTTTTTTTTTTTTTTTAAAATGACTCCTCGTGTGTGTGTGTGTAAAATGTAACATATAACTTGTCATATGCTTTTCAAAATTAGGCTCTATAAAGGTGGCTAAAAAACCAAAGGAGAAAATTTCTAGACTAAAAAAATCCATTTTTAACATGAAAAACATCTGACAATCATCATAAAGACTTAAATAAATGCATTTATGATCTCAATAACTCAAAATCAGGTTGAAAAACCAAATATTAACCCAAATTATTAAAATTTCCCAAGATAGTTCTTGGAAGTTAGAAAATGAAAAAAAAATAAATTGTTCAACTGTTTAAGTAATCAAATTAATCGATGAGTTACCAAGTTAAAATAAATCAATCATTTTTAAAATAATATCATTTTGTTCTTTTTATTATCTTCTTGGTGTTAAACTTATCTGGTTTGGATTGGGTTTGAATGGGTTAATCAAATTATTAAAATCCACCAAGATTAACAAGTTTTTATCAAGTTGATGTCTTATTAAATTCAATTAAAATTAACCTTGGCCAGGTTCTAGGTTTTCCAAATCAATTCATTAAACCAACTTTAAATATATGATTTTAATGAACACAGCACCAATTTGAATTATGTATTATGCTATCCTTTTAAAAATTATTGAAAAAAAATTCTCGATTGATGTGTAGATTAATAGTTTAAAAATAACATTAATGTAAAAAATTCCATCCTTTGCACATGGGTTCACAAAACAATTAATACAAACCATAGAATGCCACTTGCTCACCTATAGCCAGCTATATTACAACAGATCTAAAAGTTTTATTTCACGTTTACAAGTTGTTTGATGGAGGGATAAAAAAACATAATAAAATTACAATTGGCATTAATAAGTTAGCAACAATTTGCGATGTTAGGTATGGGACTCTAGGTATCAACCATAAATGCTGAATTATTGATGAAAACAGTCTTTGAGGATTTGGGAAAGTATATATTTCCTTTTAAGATTGTTGTTAACAGTGAAATATCTAATTCAACTTATTAATTATATTTTAATTAAAAAATAAATATAATATGATTTAAACTTATGATTGTTAGTTATTAGAATTATAATATTCATGTTAAAAAATCAATTTAGCCTAATAATTTAAAATGTTTAGTGAGACCGTCAAGGTATAAATATTTGATTTTATAACAATTTTTATTAAAGAACTCTCTCTATGTATATATTCTAAAACAAAACTTTATGGTAAGTTGATTTATTTATAGTGACGTCTATTTTCTCAATATTATTTCTTAACATAGCCTAATTCAATTCATGCAGTTTGTAGGAATAATGTGTTGCACTTGAATCTAGGCTTCCGTTTATAAAAATAACTCACTTTCCCAATGATTATCTAGTACTTGGTATAATATTTTTCTCTCTTTCACGTACGAGTAAGGCTTATGATGAATTATCGTGGTTGCATGAAAACAGAAAAGCACTATAAGTACTATATGTGTATTTAATAATGTTTTTTTAAAATATTTTTAATTAAAAATATATTAAAATAATATTTTTTTAATATATATATATATATATATTAATTTTTAATATTATTGCATCAAAACCTTTTAAAACTATTTAAAAACCATTAATTTAATATTTTGTCAAACAAAAAGCAATTTTAAAAATTAATTGAATCATAAAAATAAACCCTTCAAATTCCAACCTTAATCCCCCATTGATGAGAAATATGTGTGTGTTTTGGGATTTCATAGATTCATACATATATTTTTGTGTGTTTAGGTTACATATAGTTAATATTCTAGAGTAAAGTAAACACATACAAAAAAAAATAAAAACCATATATAGCTGAGAAGACAAAGTTAAAAATATAAAATAAATTTATCTCTAGTTTTGAAATAAATTTTCATCTTTTTAAAATGGTAGTTATAGGGAGATATGTCATCTATATATATCTTCATAGTCTATATTTCTTTTGTAATAAAATGAAAAATGTTATAATTTTTTTTTATATGTCTTTGTTTTTCATCAACGCAATTAAATATGTATTTTTTTTTTGTTTTGTTTATGTATTCATCTACTTTGTTATAGAACACTAAACTAAACACAACCTTAACTACTTATGTGAAACAATGTTTTTTCTTCCTTATCCTTGTTATTAAAAAAATTCCCTTTTTATGCATATTAAATTTCGATATTAGTTAAGAAGATATATGTTTTTGAGAATATATAGATATTAAGAAGATATTACAACAACTACTTAGATGTATATAAAATTCAAATAAAAGACGTGTTTGACATATATATTCTTGCAGCACTCAAAGATGATAATCTGGTGATACTTGTGGACTAGTTATTGGAAACTTAGCTAATGGCCCGCATTAAAATTATTGAATTATTCAAAATGCCCAGCACACACACACACACACACAAACGCACTCGTGTGCGTGTGCAATCTCTTTAGTCATGGGTTGTTCATCAGCATAAAGCACTATGCTATGGTCCCATATAAAAAAAATAGTTTCATTTTTTATTAATTTGTCTATGATATTCAACTAGTTTCATGTAAATTGTAAATTACCAAAGGTGATGCAAGTGGTTGTCATCTTTTTTATCTCTTTGTCTTAGATTCAATGCATCTCTCTTTGTTTCTCAAGACACTATTATTTATTTATTTAGGTGGTTTCTACAAAGAATATGAACACAAAATCTTGTCGGGATTACATAATAATCCAAGTTGATTCTCGGAAATACCACTTGAATTCTACCTTAATACTAGTTAATTACTTTATTAGTTCGTTAATTATCTTCTCTTACCTGCTTTCTTTCTTTCCAGTATTAATTAATGACTACAACTCGAAGCGTGCTGTGGCGTCTAAGACCTGTCTTCTAGAAAATAAAAAAGAGCTGTAAAAACCAGAATCCTTCAAATTACAGATCAGAAATGGGCACACAGTTGATAAAAATATTCAGGCTTCATCTTCCCAAAAAAAAAAAAAAAAAAAAAAAAAAAAAAATTCACACGGGAGATTGTTCAGTTCCAGGCTGATTTTGAAGGAGGAGTGATACCTAACTAAGATATAATATTAGAAAGGATATTTAAATTAACAACCAAATAGCTGGACCTCTTTGCCTTTTGATATTGTATACACAAACGAACACAATTCTCAAAATTTAAAATTACCTTAATAATGGCTAGATTGGGGCAAGGATTACAGGAACCCTCGAGCCAAAATCAATAAAAAAACACAGTACTTTACCAATATTAATTGTTTATATATACCCCTTGTATCGTGCAAGTTGGACAGCAGATTACCTTAATTTGAGAATATCTATCGCACTTAGTACATTGAATCCCTGCGGCTTTGTGCTCTACTCCTCTTATGTGAATAGCTGGAATTTATTTTGACATTGTAAGTGCTAGCATTCGCGTCACTTTTCCACTAAGCTTTTGAACCTTGACGCAAAATGCATGACATTGTTATGATCTGCTGACCTAAAGCCTGATGTTGTGGGTTTTTTTTTTTTTCCTTTTTTTTACAATCTTAGCTTAGATTGCCTTGTATAAACCCGCTCAACCCAAGCCCCAGGCCAGATTGACCCTAGGTTGGGTCTTGAGCTGTAAACAGATGGAGATATATTATACATGACGGTTTTTTTACCAATCTAGATTTTCCATCAGAAAATCAACAATCAAATCATGGATTCGTCATTGCATGGAGAATTTTGTAAGAGAAATGCATAAACATTACAGAGAAGAAGATGCCAAAATATTATTTCTACTTTCCGTTGAAACAAGAAAATCTCACAAATTCTCGAATCCATACATATAAGTGTGTTCAAGGGTGCCTGCGCATACTAGCCCGTGAAATTCCAATCCCCAAATCTTCATCGCTCTTATGAGTCCATACGATGCAATCTTAATCAGGCTGTGGGATTAAAATGCAATTTGAAAAAAAAAATCATCTTATGAATGGATTTGATCTCTTGCCCCAAGTAACTAAAGGCCATTGCTCTACATTTACCAGAAACTAAAAGCCATATTGTTCTATGGTGCAATACGTACAGCAATGAAATGACTTGGGCTATGCCTTGTTCGGATAATCAAGTAGAAAGCAAGTAGCATCGCTATGGAGAATCTTCATCACCATCTTGCATATTCAGGAAGTAGCAATAATTACCAAATGCTTCTTTTTATACACTCCATGCATCACACACAATACTGGAAAGTATACTTGAGAGCTTGTATGATCTCTCCTCTTTCTTCAAGAATTTTTACATGATCATCAGAGAATTAGAATCACCTCATAAATTGATTAATTAAAAGAAGAATGTAAAACCAAAAAAAAGTTTGTGATGGATTTAAGGCAAGAAAACAACAAGGGAAATGATATATCAAGCATAATCTTGATGTACAGATTTAATCTTGCAACACGGATATGTATCAGGGCCAGTTCTCTTGGATGAACCACCAGAAGGCTCTATACAGAGAAACAAAGGATCGTAGAAGAGAGAGGAGAGAAATCAGTATGCCTTTTGTTATCAAACTGCAGCAGTGGTGTCCATGTTGGGCATTTGTGATGACCTTAAGGCCAATAAAACAAGAAGGGACAAGATCATGAGTGGTACAAAGAGAAGAACCAAAGGTGGCGGTGGTAATGGTGGCAGCACCAGTGGTAGAACTAGAATAGAGATAGTCAACACAACCATAACCACGACAAAACAGCTTGTTCTACAATAGCTTACCATCAAACTTTGCGCTTGCTGAATTTTCTCTTTCTGCAAGTCAAATAACACCAGCCCGCCTCGATTTCCAGCTCATAATTACTCATTTTCATGGGCCTCCATTGTTGTAGCATTTAGTGTTCAAGAGAAGGACTTGATTTCAGGTTACTGAAGGGATGTTTATGTAGAGAATTAACGAGAAGTTAAAAGATCGAATTTAGGGTTAGAGAATTGTAATTAGGCCAACTGGTTATTAGTTTATTAGTCCCTTTCAAACCCTAATGCTAGCTATGTCCTGATTCAGCTAATCTGAATGATATAGCTAATAAATAATGACTATTAATTAATGGCGGTTAATGCAATTTCTCTGTTTATTCTATGCCTAATAAAAGATCTTAATTTTAGTTAATGGGGGAGCACAATCAATTAGACCAAGACAATTCATACACTAAGAAATCTCTTTCTCTTCTAATTAAGTAATGAAATTTTATAAATTCAAATCTGGACTTTGATTTTTTTCCAAGTATAAAACGATCATATAAATAAATTAACTGATCACATACCCAACGAAAAATATTATTTCATTTACATGCACCGTTTCAGGACTTGAGAGTGTGTTCGAAAAAAATAATAATTATATTACTTAATTAAATTGAAAAATTTAGGCGAAACATCTAAATTACAAATGGCATCACAAATTAATGTAAACCCTTCAAGTTAAGATTTATGTTAAAAAAAAAAAATACACATATTTCTTGTACCAAAAATTAAGAATTAATTTAATTGATTTTATTTTTAATTTTATCCTGATTTTTTTTATAGGCCTGTCCCATTTCAAAACTCTAGTTCCTCTTCTGCGTACACTTGGAGCAACTTTTAACCTTTGGTCAATCCAATCAGGCTAAATTATAATTATAATTATAATTGCCTATATATATATATATATATGTGGTGATGGGTTTACAAGTAAATGGAAACAAAAATCAAGCTACAACAAAAATTGACTTTTTGGCTAAACTTTTTCGTGTTATTGTGTGAATCGTCGTTGGATAATTCATGAAAAGTAATCTTAACGATGATAAATCCAGTCCTAACAAGGACTTAATGGCACATTAAGCTGATTTAGACTGTGTAAAACGCCATTATTGATATACTCGTGATTGCTGATGCATGCTATAGAGTCATTTACTCAAATGTCGCCATTGGAACGCTGTGAAAAGTCATCAAGTCTGCGATACACACACCTGGCCACCATAATTACCATCAGTAGAACTCGTCCTGCCAAAGGACTGTGGAATTATTTTGGAATTTAAGGCATGCATTATCTAGACAACTATCGCGTGGTCCATGTTCATGCATGTCATTGATTGCTGCTGCAACAAGCGCAGATACGGGGGAATGCTGCTTTTCTTTTTTTGGAGTCACAATTTTAATTTTAATTTTATTTCTAGAATTAAAAATCTAATTTATTAGAAAAGAAAAGCTGAAAATTTGTTTTTCCTGGCAGGGCCAGCCCCCTCCTAATTCTGCCCAGGCAACAGGTCAAAACTGTTGAAAAGGATGCTATCCATTAAAAACACACACATAAAACATTACACGCACAAATTTACCACGCCTCCTTCATGAAATTCCTTCTTGTTTGGTCACCACTAGTGTGGTGATGGTGGTGTACTATGTAGCAAAAAAAAAAAAAAAAAAGCTACCTTTGAGATTTTTATATATTTATAATAGTACAGGTTTTAATATTAATTGGTGCTAGTGCCTAATAAAAAACTAGCAAGAAAAAAAAAAGTTTTATATACAAGAATAAAAGAAAAGTAGATAAGACTTTGTAATAATACATAGAAAGATTTTATAGCCAAAACTAACACTGGATGGTGAAGAACCAATTTAAATATTATATCCCAATTAATAATCTTTTTTTTTTTAAATAATTTGTTTCTAACCAATTAAATTCTCCACAATATACCACAAGTTAACATTCACTATAATTCTCCTTCAACATAAAATTCCCATTCAAACAACAATGTCAAAGTAATTCTATTGATATTTTTCGCAACAAGCTTAAGAATTTAAGGCGTACGTACCAGATTTCAAGTTTAGCCACGTTGGTTCCTTGAATATTAATTATGAACACAAACGTGCATGCATTCACTTGAACGGGGAATTATTCAGCATATCAGGAATTGTGCTTCTGACTCTAATAAAAATATAGGACTCGAAAATTATTTTCATACCAGTTACAATATACTTAATAATTTCTCAAATTGTTCGAGGATATAGTTACTATTTGCATTTGTCTTAAACTAACTGACACTCTAAAAGGGATTAATTTTTTTTTTAATTAATGTGGGTGTTTGAAAACTCTAAACTAGCTTGTGCGTACCTCGACTAATCTCGCGGGCTCTGAAATTAACGATCATGTAAGTCTCCAATAATCCTGAGGTTTGTAAGACTCGAACTGGTGATTTCTAAAAAACATATTTAAAATCTGATTAGTTGAAAATAAACTATTTTTAATATCCCTAATGTAGTTTATAACCATTTTTGCATAGTTGATTTGTTTTATTGTTCGACTTTAAACATCGGCACATTAAAATTATAAAAAAAAATATTAATTTTTTTTATACTAAATACATTTTTGAAATACATCCATGCATCGTTTCAAACAGAAAAATAAATAATGCCCCAGTCAATAATATCCGACTAATAGATAAGCTTTCGGTGCCTAGATACTTCCATGTACAAGGAATATTAAGCTCATCAAATAAGATTTCTAAGATCACGTGTCTTGATCTTAGTGTTAAAAAACATTATCATAGAGAAAATCTAGACTTTAATTACGAGAAAAAGTGAAGGAAAAAAGAAACGAAGAGAAAATGGTTCCATAGAACACGTATAGATCCCAAAAATCAAGGGCTGATAAAAACTTTGACTCTCGCATATGAACGTTTTGTGGGAGTCAAACCCAACATATCGAGAGTTTATTGGTTCTAAATAATATGTGGCCAATGACCAATATAATATGATAAATGCAAATTGACATATGACATGTTTTTCTAGATGATTCATTGCACCAAGTTATCTGATCCTACATTTAGAAAAAAAATACCATCACATAATGAAACGACAATAAAGGGTTAGATGTTTGAATAAATTGAGCGAATGCGTTTTTTTTCTAAAGAAACCATCATTTTATGTCGTGCTATAATAAACTATATAAAAAAATAAATATTTTTTCAACATGAATGAATCTCGTTTAACGCATGAGCTTTCCACCTCTTGGATATTTATTTGTTCCCTTAAGTGCTAACAATTAGTATTAAACGTTGGCGTGGAAGATTTTGTTTTCCTATTTTGAGAACTAATTAATATATATAAAGAGGTGAGAGAAACAAGAGAGAAAATAATAAAAAAAAATACTTTTTAGTCTGAGTCTGAGTACAAATGTTCTTGTTGTTTTTGGTAGGTTACAGATTTGATTTATCTTTTATTATCTATTTATCTGTAGAGTAACGACTCATTTACTCCCATAAACACCCTTTAATTTTCAATACATTAAAAACAAAGTTGAAAACTTGAAATGCGAGAGAAGATAATTAGAGAAGTTTATTAAGCACATAAAAGGCTTTTTTTTTTTTCCCTTTCTTTTCGTAAAATACACAGGAAAGCTCTTACCTTCACAAGAGTGCACGAGATCAAAATTTGGAAGCTGTTCACTGAGGTAAAATACATTAATGTCATGTAAATATCATGATTTTAGATGGTTTTGATCAATGATGGCAATGGACTGGGTTGGAACTAGATTTTGTTCCATCCATTTCAATTCTAAATATCTAAATTCATCGCCTATCTACATGTCTAACACAGTCAAATATGGTCAGGTGGAGGAGTTTCTTCACCCAACAAGTATCCTTTAGATACTTGATTTGATTTATTTATTTTTTAAATTAACTTTATAAAAAAAACAATCTAGATAAGATTTTTTTAAGAAAACTACATCTTTTCATAAAAAAACTACATCTCTATCCATAAATTATAAATAATAAAAATAGATTCTAAACTTCAAAGATATATATATAAAATCATAAAAACACTCCATGAATATGAAAAAAAAATTAAAATAAATAAATTATAAATTCATAAAATAGAAACAAGTTAAATAATCGGGTGAAGGCTGGATCAAGTGATGGGGTAGGTGAACCCCTCCCTCTCTTTTATCCATCTTTGATTTGATTTGACACTAATCAGCTGGATAAAAACCTAATCTACTCAGAAGGCATATTGGATATCCAATGAAACTCGAGTGAAATTGTCACGTGTTTTTTTTGGGCATTTGATGCAATCTTTTTTCTTTTGTTTTTTTGTTTGCTAAAAGACAAAACATGACACTTTCTCTTCCTTCGGCGACGTTTTGATTCGCCATTACAGGCAAAGTAGTCCCCGCCCGCCCACCCCAAATCACTAAAATGCTAAATTGTTTTCCTCTGATACGAAATCCTTCTTCTGTTTGATGCTCAAGATGATTAAAATCAGTACTGCAAATTAATTTTCTGCCGATAATGCTTCACCTAAATTACATCAATGCGAAGAATCAAAAGCTCTAAGTATATATGGTCCCATTTAGCCTCTCTTTCTCTTGATCTCATCCTAAAGATATTTAAGGAAGGTCCATTGCAGCGTAAATCAATTATATTCACACTAAGAAAAATTTGGCAAGAAGTAACTATCTAGGGCAGGCACTGCTGATTCGGTTCAGTCACCAACAAAAAAAAAAATCAGACTTTCTGGCCGTCTTGGTAGGCTGCGGTACACTGATAAAAGCTGAAAGCGAAAAGAGCCTAGCCGCCGCCGCTGGTAATTGAGGGCTACTAGCTAGTGATAAATAGTGGCGATGGAACATGTTCAGTGAACCAGAAAATGGAAATTGTTATACTATTCTGAGAGGAAATTAAAAAAGAAGAAGACGAAGAAGAAGAGAAGAGAGGAAAAGAAATTGACTCTTGTGCTCCCTAGTAGTCATGCAATTTCTTTATTGCAGTCTGATTTTGTTTTTGTTTCCCTATATATTTTGGTTAGGTAGCTTCTTTTTGTTTTATTTTATTTTTTATCTTTATTCGTCTATATTGGAGCTATAAAGCTTTTTTGGATGAGGTTTGATTCATAATCTCCTATTTCGCTTTGATTGGTGCTATAAAACATTTTGCTTCTCAAAAAAGAAGAGAAGACAAGGTTATGCCTTAAGAATTCTGGCTTTGTATTTATGTCATCTGTTGGCTTCTATTACTAGCACGTGCACAGAGGTTAAAGGAGGGAGCTCTTTTGGCACATGGAAAACCAGCTCCTTTTGCTTTCAATACCAATTTCACATCCTCTGAACATGCATGTGTATCTACCCAACAAAAATAATATATATATATAATATATATATATTATCACCTTTCAACCTCATTCCTTGTCTCATATTTACTCAGTACTCTTTTGATCTAAGCTTGAAGCTATACATTTTGTTAGGTATACCGATTTGCTTTACCTTATCGTGAAGGAAAAGTGCTGAGCACAGGTTTCGAAGGATTTCAGTCAAAATTAATGGAATATTTTGATTTTGCGAATGCCAAAGGCATGGAAATGCTTACTCCGGGTGTTATTACGAATACCAATGTCGATTTAATTTGATTAAAAACACTGCTAATTCAAATTGAAACTTTCTTCGGTACTTTATAATTAACTAATCTTGATGTCCACTTTCCACTAATACAAATTATTATCCAATGCAAAACCATATGCTTAGTCAAAAAGAGAGACTTATATCTATCGATAATAGTCATCTAATAAATAATTTGATCTTAATCACCTCTAATTAAGATCCTAATTAAATGATCTTGTTCGATTTTTTGGTTAATTCTAACTACTCCATAATCTTCTCTAAATTATATTTTCTAATATTCCCCACAAATCCATGGAGATTTGAAGTAAATTTAGATGGATTTGATACTTTATAAAGTTGAGATATTGATTTTGATGATTTTCATAAAAATAGCTTCTTTTAATAGTTGTTTTAATTGAGATGCTCCAAGATGCTAGGATGGTGTCAATTGTTCCACAATTCACTTTCAATCTCAAGAAAATTGCATACAGTGCTTGTCTGCTATAATAATGAGCTCCAAAGGCAGGGCTTGTACAGATGCTATACATATTCATGTGTCACACACAATCTTAAAGGAAACGGGAAAAGAAAACAACAAAGAACTTCTGTCCATTCGAACTATTCTTTAGTGCCAAATCATGAAATAAGAGAGGGGGGGCATGGACTTATTGCATTGGAAGCTCAAAAGTTCTTTGAATCTGTTTCAAGGCATCGCATGAATCATACGCGAGTAGAGGCCCCAGACATTTATTAGGTGAGACGTAACAACAACATAGACCATACCCTCATCGATCCTGCTCTTCATTGTCTAACAGAGCGATTTCTAAAACATTTTAAGCATTGAATTCTCAAGGAAGCCTATAGTTAATGGTTCTTGATTAACTTCATGACTGAAAGCTTTATTTGTATTCATTTTCTTATATTACAACATGAATGGAAAAAATCTACTACCTGTAGTACTCTAAGAAACTTGCTATTATTTCTTCCACAAGAAGCTAGCATGTATACCAGTCTTGAAGATGGATGCCCTCACCACACATATATATTTATATATATAGAGGAAGATCATCACTTGCTGCCTTTAAATAAAAGTCCTAACGATGCTTCATGAACAAGCTGAGAGTCCAAATCTGAAATCAAATGGCCCATGAAGAATTTGAAGCAATGGCCGCCTCTGAACCCATCTCAAGATTAGGGCAATTTCCCTTTTCATTTCCTCATCGCTTCTGAGTAGAATGGCTAAAAGAAATCTCACAGGCTCCTAGCTCGTAGCGCAAGTTTCCTTGGAGATCTTGGATACTAATAGAGGAAATACAAATGAACAAAAGGAGATGAAATGAGCTGAGAGTACCTAAGCTAATCATGCCATTAGACCTCCTACACAACCTCCCACCAAAAAGGAAAAAAAAAAAATATGTATGCACATTTAATTATATACAATTTACTACTTTCTCCAAAATTAACGGCAAATTAATAAGGAGAAACAACTCTTCCATTCATCAAAAAGAAGAAAAAAGATGGAGTATTTTATTTAATCTATGGATCATATAGATGCAGTACAATATTTAGAACACATGCATACCTTCATCCTTTCTATATGTAGTGTATTCACGCTATCTATAGTAGCGCCATGCAGCAAAGCAATTGGTCCTGGAAAGATGGAGATAAGGCCAACATAACTAGAACAGACATAATCATGACCGGCACAAAGAGAAGAAACAGCGGTGGAGGAGGTAGTGGTGGTAAAACCGGAGGCAACATAAGGAGAATCAAAGCTAACAGAACCATGAACATGATCGATCTTGTGCTATAATACCTGGGCATCAGTTCTTATAGTAGTCAAAGTTTTTCTTCACAACCATGAACACTAGCTACTAATGTTCATCAGCTTCCATTGTCGAAAGATTGAAGAAGGAAAGAAAAAATAGTTTACTTGATGAAGGGTTTTTATAGAAATCAGAATTTGAACTGCTTTAGGGTTAAGAAAACAGGGAGGTAGATTATTTATGCTTTTAGTGAGTGTGGACAGATGCATTTCCGGCCCAAGTAGCCATCAGCCTATCACTCTCAAAACCCCATTATTTGCTTAGGCTATATACATGTCTTGGTTCAACTAATCTTAATGAATATACTTTGATAAAAAATTGTATGGTGGCCATTATTTTTTTTCTTAGGTAGAACACAAAAATGTCAAGTTAATCCTTCATTTTCTAATAGGGATTATTATGGAATGTGTTGTAATATAAAAAATATTATATTTTTCTTGTATATATTTATTCTGCATAGTACGCTACACAGTAACTATTGTATGTTGCCCTAGTCATATATATAGAAAAGATGGTTACTGATTATGTATGTCTTTCAAATCAAATACAACTTATGCTTAAACTTGGTATCATAGTTGAAAATATCTAAACAGATTCTTCTCTCCCTAATTGGCACATCTCCCCTCCTCTGTAAAAGAATTTACTATAGATGTTTTCTCATCTGAAAAATAATGTCTTTCTTCCCTTTCCTTTTACCTGCCTCAATTCAGCATTATTAGCCATCTCTTATATATATATATATATATATATATATATATATATATATATATATATATATATATATATATATATGACTAGGGCAACATACAATAGTTACTGTATAGCGTACTACGCAGGATAAATCTATACAAGGCAAAACAATATTTCCTATATTACAACACATTCCATAATACACCCCCTCAAGTTGAAGGAGCAGGAACCACATGAAGCTTGGACCTTAAAGAAGCAAAAACAGAGTGGGGAAACGGTTTAGTAAAAAAATCAGCTAATTGGTCTTTGGAAGGTATAAATCAAATCTGCATCTCCTTTTTAGCCACTTGATCATGAACAAAATAATAATCAGCCTCAACATGTTTGGTCCGTGCATGAAAAATAAGATTAGCAGACAAATATGTAGCACCTAAATTGTCACACGAAATGGTGGTAACAAAACTAGGATAAAAAAACAAATATGTTAGAAGATGATGAAGCCAAAGAACCTCAGCAGTACCATCAACTAATGCCTTATATTCTGCTTAAGTGGAGGAGTGAGCAACAGTGCATTGCTTGCCAGATTTCCATGAAATAAGAGTGGTGCCGAGAAAGACAATGTAGCCACTTGTAGACTTTCGATCATCGATGCTTCCCGCCCAATTAGCATTAGTAAAATCATGAAGGGATAAGGAGGAACCACAAGTAAAGTGAATACCATAGGAAGACGTACCTTTTAAGTATTGTAGTATACGTTTGACAGACGCCTAGTGACTCTTAATAGGGGCATGTATAAACTGACAAGCCTTATTGACAACATAACATATCTCAGGTATGGTAAATGTGAGTTACTGAAGGGCACCAATGTCGAAAACGAGTGGAATTCGAGAATGGCTCACTAGTTAGGAAGCCATTTTTGGAGGCAGAAACTAGTGTATCAACAGACTTGCAGGTTGACATACCAGCACGACTCAGGATGTCAAGAGCATATTTATGTTGATTAAGCATGAGACCGATACTGGTGGGAGTGACCTCAATCCCTAAAAAATAGTGAGCAGAACCTAGATCTCAGAGTTTGAATTTTGAACTCAGTAGGGTAATAAGACGTTGAATCAAAGTGGAGTTGCTACTAGTGAGCAGAATGTTATACATAGACAAGTAAATAATAGATATCATGATTAGCTTTTAGAATGAATAAGGAAGTATTCACCTGTGAAGCACGGAAGCCAATCGACAGAAGAAAGTCACTCAGTCGTTTGTACCAAGCCCGTGGGGTTTGTTTTAAACCATATAGAGACTTATGAAGGTGATACACATGAGTTAGTAAGACAGGTTCAACAAATCTCGTAGGTTGTTGTATATAAACAATCTCTTAAAGTGAACCATTAAGAAAGCATTATGAACATCAAGTTGACAAATCTACCAGTAGTTAGAGACGTCAATGGCAAGGACTAGGCGGACAGTGGTCAGTTTGATAATCGGATTGAAGGTTTCTAAGTAATCAATACCTTTTTATTGAGTGAATCCTCGTGCAACCAAGCACGCTTTGTAGTAGTACCATCAGCTCAACACTTAATTTTATAAACCCATTGGCAACCAACAACATTCATAGAAGGCTCATATGGAACCGAGGACCAGGTACCATTGGCATGTAAAGCTGTAATCTCAGATTTCATAGCAGAATACCAACATAGAAAACGGTCAGCTTCTCTGAAAGACAAAGGTTTATGAGTAGAGGAATAGGTTACCTGTGAGATGGGAGGTAGTGGAAAGGCAGACACTAAGCTCATATTGATAGACTTGTGTTGGCGGGGATGTAGCACTATGGGATGGTGTCGGGAAGCCACTGCAGCAGGAGAGTCAGAAGACTTGATAGGCTGTAACTGTTGTGGAATGGAGTAGCGGGAAATATCAATATAGAGATCTAAGCTTGGCGGTGACTGTGCAGGGACCTGTGGAGGAGATGCAAGGGTATGTGAAGGAGATGCAAGGGTAGCTGGCGGAACAACAAAATGAGGAGAATCAGTAGCTAGGATGGCCACAACAACAGAACGTGAACCTGCATAATGATCAAGAGACATAGTTGCAAGTGGTGGTAAGGGGACCAAGGTGTATGAGGGGAGGGTTGATATTTGTGGTGGGATGGATGATGGAAAAAGATGTTAAGGCAAAAAGGTGGGAGATAGGGGCTAGTTGTGGGTTAGAATTGGTTGTGGCAGGAACACGAGTAGGCTCAATAAATGGAAAGGAATTTTCATGGAAATGTATATGATGGGAGATGTAAATACGATTAGAAGACAAGTTAAGACAACAGTAACCTAGATGACATGAACTATAACCTAGAAATACACAAGGAGTAGAGTGATAGTCTAGCTTATGACATTATATGGCCAGAGAAACGAAAAGCATAAACATCTAAAAGTACATAGGAAACCATAATCAGGTGGTTGATGAAACATAGTTTTAAATAGGGATTTGTTTTGTAAGACCGATGTCGGCATATGATTAATAAGATAGACAGAGGTTTCAAATGCATAATTCCAGAATTTTAGAGGTGCTTTATAGTGACCAAGCAGGGTAAGACCAATTTTGACAATATGATGGTGACGATGCTCAACAGTACCATTTTGTTCATATGTATGTGGATATATGATGCATTGGTGAATACCAACAGTTTTGAAGAAGGAATTTAATTTACGATATTCACCACCCTAGTCAATTTGAACTGATTTTATTTTGCAAGAGAATTGGCGTTCAACCAGAACTTGAAATTGATCAAATATATTAAACACATCAGATATGGCACTAAGAGGATACAACCAAATAAATTTTGTGTGCGCATCCACAGAGATCACAAAATAACAGAAACCTTTAGAAGATAAAATAGGAGTAGGGCCCCAAACATCATTAAAAATGAGTTCAAGAGGAGCAAATGTTTTATGACATGTAGGTCCTAATGACAAATGCGTTTGTTTTCCTAACAGACATGTTAGAAACTGGAAATTTAAAGGATGAGATGTACAAGCGACCTTTTTATTTGATGCTAAGAAACTTAGAACTTGAGAGCTTGGGTGACCAAGTTGACAATTCCAAATATCAACAAAGATGGATAAATTAGCAGACAGGAAAGCTTGAGGCATAAACATGGTAAAAGACTATGAAAGAATGTAAAGACCATCTTTCCTTTAACTAGAAAGCAGAACCTCCTTGGTGATGAGATCCTTAACATAAAAAATAGAAGAGTGAAATTAAAAAAAGACATAGTTTTCATGGAAGAATTGTTGAATAGATAAGAGTTTTTTTTAATTTTTTTTTAATTTTTTGAACATGCAAGACATTAGACAACGTAAAAACCCGTTTAAGGGTACGTAAAATATTATAGACTGTATTGGATATGGAAAGTCCCTTAACATCACCAATATGCAATTGATCATTACCAAGATAAGGTTTTGTGTGTGTCATACCAATAATATCTGGAGTAACATGCTGATTTGTGCCAGTGTCAAGAAACCAAAAGACAGAATTTGCCGTGGACATGTCATTGGATGAGAGGTTGGCAGAGGCATGATTATTATGGTGCACAAGCTGGAAGCATGGCTGTGCAGAGTGCCCAAATATATAACAAAACTGACACTTAATCTGTCGCTGCCACTACCTAATATTACATGTTCTATTCTGCTGCTAATGCCCCCGCTGTTGTTGCTGGAAACCGCTATTGTGACCTTTCAAAGGCTAAGCTCTATATTGAGTTGAAGGGGAGCACATATTCCTCTACCCATTATGTTTTCCCTTGTCTCGTTGAGAAGATGAACCGCTGTCATTAAAACTAGAAAACAAACACAGGGAAACTAAGGTAGAGGGGGTCTACACAGGTGTTGGTAGTAAAGGTGCAGCCGTAGGAAGAGGATAAAGGGAGTTCCTGTGTAAGAAAAGTTGACATTAGATAAGATGAGCTTATTTAAAGTGATGAGGGTGCTTAAGTCTAACACCTATCATTTGCAAGATAAAAAGGAAAAAAAAAAAAACTTCCTCATGCATGGCATTCAGACCATTTGAATATGCATTTTTGTTGAATGCTCTTAACAACAATATAATAAAGCTAGGGTCTTCAAATCTCCCATGTCTCAATTAGCTTTTGTGTATTTCCAAGAAGTTTTATATATCCTATATATATGTTCCCTTACCCTTGGTATTGGAACTAAAAGTTCTCTCAATAAAGCTTTTAGGTCTCCATTATTTTTCCAAGTTAATCTTCATGGTTATTTTTCCCAAAGTTAATCTCTCATGATTATTTTCTCCAAGTTATTATCTATGATTAAATTACTTAACCATGAAAATTTTCTAGATAGCTTTGTTAGCTTATAGCTTGGTTGGGTTATGCTACTTTTACATTGTGTCTTTAAACCTATTTTTTTCTCCATGGTTAAATTTAATTCTCTAATACATCTCCAGGCCTGTTTTTTCTTTATGGTTAATTTCACTTAACATTGTTAGTCTCCACATTGCATTTAGTTTTTGCTCTAAAGTCTAGACGGTCAAGATGATAAAAGTGATAAAGTTCATTTCATTTTATTAACTATAGAATCTTTAAACATTATATAGTAGACATATAACTCCAAGATACATCAAACATGAATACAAGGATTGCAGTCATGATCTTCTATTCTTTATCTGGCTCGTCAGACAAGTATTGACCCTGAGAGGCACCACAAGCTCTTCTAGTATGAATCTCACCAACAAAGAATATTGCCATTAAATAAATGAGAGAATTCCACATTAATGTACAGAGAGTTTTTATAGAAATGGAGATTCCCTATTATATCAACCAAATTATCAACCACCACTATTTTTAGTGTAAAGCTATTGCTATAAGTATACTATAACAAAAATTCTGCATGTGACCGAGATAACTCATCTTATGCCTTATATAGTTCATTTTGGACACTAGTTAATATGTCACGAGCATAAAAAATTTTCTTTTCTAACTCCTTAGTTTGTTTTCCAATTAGAAAAGTCTCGCTTAAACTCTATAATTGTAGTGCAAATTGATGTAAGCTTCATTTGAAAAGTATCTCTCTTTGTATGTAAGGAGCGATAAGTAAATTGTAGCTTATGAAACCTCTCCTTAACCTGAGTTTGCTTCTCCTTGCAAGTATTGATTTCCTAATGAGCTAGCATGGTGACATAGTTATATGCTCTTGTTCTCATTTTCATCTCCTAAGAGCTAATACTTGTATTTGAAAATTCTAATAAAAAAAATATTTATATTAGTATTGGTTACATATAAAAAGGGTAATGAAAAGATTAAGAGTTGCATACTTATATGAAAAGTTGTTAACATGTTGCTGGTCAATTGGTAGGACATACTACCTCTTTTATACTAGTTTATATCTTGTGAAAATTGAGACATCTTGGCAAAGATATCTATATTCTAGCCATGGTTATCTGTATATGAAAGGTTTTGTTTGGATATAAAAGTCATAAAGCATGTCTCTATCAATATAAATGACCTTACTAGGAAGTTGAAAGCCTATTATGGAAGGTTATTTAGACCAAGCACCACAACCTCTAATAGTTTTATAGCTCATAAAAATGAAGGTAAATGGGTGGTAAAGCCACAAAAGAGAAGAGGTAATGGTATTAAAAGCAATGCTACCATCATAACCCATTTATGGGTTACTCTCAAAATTCATTTCTCTTTCTTAAAAAAAAAGCATGAACTGTGTGGTTTTGAACATCACTGTGCTCCTTCTTCCCCTAGAGTAGGGGAAGAAGGAGATTTTTCTCCCCTATATTTTCCCGCTCCCTCTCTCTCCTAAAACAAAAAAAAAAACAACAAGACCCCACCCCACCTCGTGCCCTGCCATTAAGGAGAAAATAGAGAGGGGATAAGCCTTGCAAGTAGTCTTGGGGTGGCTGCCCAGTGGCCTTCCGGCCACCCTGCCCCTATACATAGGGGTAATAACCCTTTCTCCCCCTTTTCCTCCTTATAAATACCAGGGGAGAGAGGAGCAAAGGGGGGCAGAGATTTGAGAATTTTTTTTTGTGGGACAATATAAAAAGAAGAGAAACGAGAGTTGAAAAACAAAGGAAAAAAACAGAGAGGACGAATAAGAGATTAAAGGGAGGACAGTTTGAAAGGACGTAAAAAAAGTTTTAACATAGAGGAAAAGAGGAAGGAATAGAAAAAATAGAGAGCAAAAAAAGGAAGCACAGAAGAAAAAGGAATGCAGAGAACATGAGAAAGACAAAGAAGAAGATAAGAACAATAACATCTGTCTCTCTCTCTCTCTGCCCCCCTCCCTCTCCCCCTTAACGTAAACCACCATCTGCTGCCACAACACTACCACCATGAGCCTTTGTCAATGACAACATAACTACCACTAGGCCAGGCTCTCTTCTCCTTCATCTTTTTCTCCACGCCCAAGTGCCCTCCATTATTCTGCAAGTGAACAGTGGAGAGTTCCTCCACTATTTACTGGGCTAGACAATGCCGACCCACACCAAGATGGTTGGTCCGGGTCCAGCCTAATTCAAAAAAATCCAAAAAAAAAAAAAATCCTTTTAATTTTTGTGATTTTCCTGTGTATTTTTCTATCAATTTTGCTTAATATTGGTTTGTATTTTTATACCATAAAGATACAAATTCAATATTAAAATACCCAGTTTTCATTGAAACATTGCAAAAAATGATAAAATTATAAAAAATATCTTGTTTTCATGCATACGACCAAGTCTCTCAAAGATAAAAAAAAATCATATCGTATTTTTGTACAATACAAATTTTAAAAATACATGTTTTAGCATGCATTCTAGCTTTAATAACTAGTGTATTAAAGTCATGAGAACTAGGCTAATATTTCAAAAAATACCCAAAAAATATTTTTTTTTCTTTTAGTATCGGGGATTACAAATTATACGTAAAACATATTCCCGATATTAAAAAGGTAGTTCTTTTTTATTGACGTTAGAATAGTTAGGTTTTACTCGATAAGATAAGGATTTCCTTACTAAGGAGAACTTTTCTTAAACCTTAGACAAACTAACAACTAGAAAACACAATCATACCTTAGCTTTTATCAAACAATCAAACAATGCATTTTACCTTAGGTAAGGCATATTTGGGGTGTCAATACCTTTCCTTTACGCAACTAGTTCCTGTACCTAATTTCTGAGACCAGTTAGGGTTCCTAGTGACCAAAATACTAGGTGGCGACTCACATTCCCTCTTTCTTCTAATAAAAGACAAGAATTTCTTGTCTCTCCATATTTGCCAGATACATTACACAGAATGGACGATCATCACAACGCCGCACATATGCGACACTACCACTAAAATTTGTGTTATCAAGACGAGAAACATTATTAGGACTTGGTGTATCATGTACAAAATTAGTGCAATAGGATTTGGGGTAGAAGTATGTGTAGGGCTTAATAGAAGACTTGGTATTAGCGTACGTGTCATAGAAGAACCAAAATTATCAGGTTGTGAACTACGCCTCGTTTTGCTCTTTTAAAGAAGAGCTTATACTCCTAATAGTCCATATCAATGTTAGTCCCCATCTCACCACTACTCGATTGATATGATTTTCATACTACCTCTACTTTGATTTCATTTACTTTAATATCATATTTCTTCTAAGACTCTACCTCCTCATCCTTCTCTTGTGCATCTTTTATTGGTCTTTCTTCCTCAATTTTATTAGGAAGTTAAGGTTGCCTACGAACATCACATAGACATATATGAGTATAAGAGTTATAATACCAAAAAACAATGAAAATGATAAATATATATCATACCATAAACACTATCATTTAGATAATACCTTTTGGCTAACTAAAGAATATGGTATTGATAATTATTAGCGAGTTTTGTAAATATACTCTTCTCATTTGAGCTTAAAGAAGAAAGACCTTTATTTACACTAGATACCCTTCAAACTAAAAACACCTTCACACCTTTTTGGCAGAGGTTATTGATATGCTATAACCCACCATCACACATTCATTTCTTTAATTTTTCATGAACAATGATTTACCTTAAAAAAAAAATATCAATCAAAGAATTATAGGTCTTGATCTTGGAAAAGGCATAAAACCATGTCATCCCTTTTTTACCCTTAGAAAAACTCGATAAACTCGATTATTATTTAAACAAATTAGTAGTTGGAACTTGACCCCTAAGTTTTAAATATTTATCAAAAGCTGCCAAATTCATCCATTCATTTAGATGCAACTCACTCACACACAAGTTATAATAGAAAAACACATTTACAACAAAATTAGATAAAGGTAGGGAATACCATAACTTCAATAAACACATGGAGGTTGTCGCATGTATACGATATCACAATGAATATCCTTTCAGACCGGGATCATCGGGATGTGGGTGAAAAGACCAGGAATTATTGTTTTTTATTAGTAAAAAAAGATGGAGCCGTCACCTAGTATTTTGATCACGGAGAACTCTAACTGGTTTTTAGAGTTTGGACAAGGGACTAATTGTGTATAGAAAGAACATATCACCCTAATACACCTTACATAAGGTAAGTTACATTGTTTATTTGCCTGATGTCAACTAAGGTTTTGTTCTGTTTTTTGTTTGTTGGTTTGTCCAATGGTTTAAAGTTTGTCTACCTTGAATTTTTTAAGATTAATTTCTCAATCACTTATAATATTGTTAATTAAAACACATTTTCAACATTAGTATTTTCAGACTTTGGTTCTTTGGTGGGCTCCTACGCATCTCTTTGTTTTGGCAAATTCCTCTTGATATTGCCTCCAAGACCAGCAAGTTATTTTCTTTTTACTTTCAGCGGCGAGTTCTTTATTATTTTCAGTACAAAGCCCTATAAGTGATATAGTTAGTAGAAGTATATTGTCAAGATTCATGAATGGATAAAACTATATTTACAGACCAAATCTAGAAAAACACATGTAAATGAATTTCTTAGATAAAGAAACTGTTTGCATTCTCCAAAGAATTTCAGAAAAAAAAACTCTTGGATTTTTACCAAATTCCCGATTTTGTCTTTAATTACGAGGAGATTACAAGAAAAATTAGATTCCAAACCTGTACACTAGAAGACTAGACAAATCTTGAGGGTGTTCCCAACATCCAGATGTAGTTTCCATATTTTTAAGAACCTTATTTCTGACAGCAATGGCTTGGTTTTACAGCAAAGGCAACTAAATCATGATTGCTCAACTCCACAAGAGAGAACAAGACCACACAAGAGTCAAGACTTGGCTCCACAAAATCAAGGCCACATAAAGATTTTGCTCGCAGGTATATTTGTGGGGGTCAAACCCAACATGTCAAGACAATAATGATATATTCGAGAGCTGATGCAATGGGCAGATAATAACATGACAATGGGAATTGATCATGACCCGTTTCTACATGGTGCAATGCATCTTCCCCAGTCACTACAAAAAGTAAATAATATCTTATGATTCTCCCAATAAAATGACTCCCAAGGAAAGAGAGGGAATGATAATGCCCGGAACCGGTCCTTTTCAGTCAACTTGGGGGATTTTTTTTCATAAATCAAACACTATTTACTTCTCTTTCAATCCGAATCTCTTTTATTGTGTGGCCTCTGTTTTGTTTAAGTGTTTTTAACTTGGTGGAATTTTTTATTCATTAAAGTTGCTTTGAGTTAATTAGATTATTTTTTTGGAGGATTAGTTTTGTTGATAAATAACAATTTTTTTTTTTGTCTAGATTTAAAATTTTAGAAAAGAATGTTGGAAACATTAGTTTTGATAAAGTTGGCTGATATATTTAAAACTCGATAAAATTACTCAAGCTGATTTAATCATAGTACTTTTACTATTGAGATTTAAAAAAAAAAAGACAGATTCTTTTCTCTCCCTTTGAAATTGTAATCTTTGAGTGTGGAAGAGCATAATACAGCCAAGTAATAATATAATAATTAAAAATACCTACACTTACAAAAAAAGAATATCGTTTAATTAGTTTTTAACTATATATCAAGTGTAGAGCTTAAGTTTCAATTTATACTATTCATCCATTACCGCAAAATCAAGAGAAACTTTTATATGGACCTGCAGCTCCAATTATAATCTAAAAATCCTCAAACCCACCTAAAACAAACCTTGAACAGTTTAACTAGTCTTTCTTGTGACATTATATTAGATTACATAAAAAGAATATCACACAAAATTCAATGGATCACTGTCCAAAAGTCCTGTCGATGCCATCATTTTTCATGAATTTATCTCAAAAGATGCTTTAATTTGTTATGATTTCACTTATATTAAACCAATTGACAAATGAAAATCTTTGAAATGTCACCATACAAAGTTTGAAAAAGAAAGATATTCTTTAATTAAAGACAAAAAAAAGAACAAAAGTAGAGCACTCAATGCTCATTCTAAGGTGCAAGAAAAAGCCGTACTACTTGCTATACATTGGATTGTTGATCAAGGAGGAGATGCATTCCCCTTCAATATTGTGGTGACTAGTCATGACAAGGCACTGTATAGCCTACCTTATCTGGGCCTATCACGCACTCTGGCTTCTCTTAAAAATGTTCATCTGCTTTTCCATGTGGGTGTGGCTAGCCTTTTGAAGGAAAGAAAAAACATTAAAATATCCCACATCAATTCTATGAGAAGCATAAAGTTACAAAATGATAATTAACGTGCAAATTCTTATCTATAACGTAATGATAGACTAACCCCCTCCCTTTTGTTTTTGTTTTTTTTTTTTTTTTTGTTAGCGTTATCCCTTCGGTTTCAAATTGGTGTGCGAATATTAGTGGCATTTAGAATAAATCTGAATATATCCATTTTTTATAAAGGTATAACATAATTTCCACTATAAGTAATAATATAAATGTCGCTAACATATACATCATAACGGCAATAGGGAAATTCCAGTAGAATGCATATTTATACTGGTATCTTATAAAAATAATTTTTCTGTGGTTTTTCAGTAATTTCATTGTAACATAAGTTAAATTTTAGCAACACTTTTTATATTTATAGCGACATTGTCATCATTAATGTGTTATCTATAGATATATTCATGTTTTTTTTTTTTTAAATACTGATAGGTATGTATTTAAATGTCAGTAGATGTTATTAAATTTAATTGTTAAGTTTGATATATATCAAAAAAAAAGATGTAAACTCCTAGATAAAATCCACAATGTTAAACAAGCAAAGTGAATATTTAAATTATAGGGATGGTGATTGCTTTATGAATTTGAAATAAAATGTTTATGTGTTAATGTTAAAAAAATAAAAATGGATGGAAAATAAAAAAATAAATGAAAGTGATGTACAAGGAAAAACAATTATTGGTATATGATTTAATGAAATTTGAAATATCCTAGGTTAGATTCAATATAAATAGGTGGTGGGGTTTAGAAAATATTACCCAATGAACATGAAAGGTACAATATGAACTCGTAACCTGAAAATTGAACTACTGCTAAGTATGGAGCATGTTTATAAACTTGGAGTGAAAATATTTAGAAAATTATTTTATAATTTTTCAAATAAATTAATTTGTGGTTTTACATGCGAATGACCTTACCAGCCGAAGTCTTGCATACAATTGCATGATTTTTTACCCGAAAAGGAACTAAATCCAAGGAGAAGTTTTATTATAAATAGGGATGAAAGTTCTGATGAATTATTTTAAAAATACCAATGATTTAAGTAGATAAAACAATACAAAATTTTGGACTTTTGCATAAAACTTACCCGTTGTCTATTTTTATGCTATCGAGTATAACTCTCAATCTAACCATTAGATTGGGCTAAAATGTTGCATGGAGTCACTTCACATATGTTTGAAATTTTAGAGAAATAAGAGTTCGGGAAGGCCTTAAAAGAATATCAACAATTAGATTAGAAATAGAACATGGATAAGTGAGGGGTAAAAAGGTCATTTGGCTGAGAATCCAACCCTCTTCCTCTTTTATATCTAGCGGAAGCTGTTGAAAAAATGAAGAAAGAAATAAAAATAGAGAAAAAGCTTAGTTAACATTAAAAATCCCTAAGAGAAAACACTAAAAAGGTTAGATTAGAGAGTTTTAAAGAGTTGTAAAAAAGATTTAAAGTTGAAACTCTAAAGATAAAGGGTTTTCAAAGCTTGGGAGTTAGGGTTTTGAGAGTTGAGAGAAAAGTGAAGAGAGAGGGGCGAAATCTAAGCCTTTTTTGCAAACTCCTCTTTTATTTGTTGTCTTTAAGAGATAAGAAACCTAATTTCATGATCCATTCATGTTTTTATCATGTTTTTATCATGAGATAAATTTGCATGAAAATCAAAGAAAAACTCATGACCCTATTCAATATTAAGTTTCGACTTTGGTGAGGAAAAGGAAATTGAGATTTGTTGAGTTAGTTATTGTGATATGATGTGCTAAATGATGTTGTTTTGGAATGGATATGGAAGACAATTAAACAAATTGACATGATAGGTGATGTTAATGTAAAGGTGATAGTAAGGGTAAGCTGGTGTGATAGCATAAATGAATGAAATACATAGTAAAATATGGGTGGTAATGAATAAAGTTGATATTGAGAAAAGAAAAGTTTATTTAATAAAGACATATCTCATGTAGTGAAGAATTTATTGATTATATTATACAAAATGTAAAAGATTAATTGTTTAAGTTATATTAAAATCTTTAAGAAGTTATATGAGAATTAATAATGGGAACATGTGGTTGAAATATATGTTGGAAAGATTTGTACATATATATTATAAGTGTACAAACATAATGTATACGCCAAAGAATGTTTGGAAGTAAAAATAAGTATGGATTATAATAGAAAGAACTAAAACGTTAGTATTTTAAAAGAATTTGATGTTAATAAGTAAAGTATGTAATAATTAGGTTTGAAAAGATATTCATGTTGGTACCTCTATTTTGAGATTAGAAGGGGTACTCAGAGTTGGATCATTTACGGTTAGAGGAGCTAGATCTACTTGAGGAACATGTAGGTATTTAACATCTTATTTGAATTTAAAAGTCATTAAATTGTATTATTGCAAATAATTTGTTTGGTTGATGTGTATTGAATGTTCAAAGTGCAAAGCAAAGAAAGGAATAATATTGTGAATCTAATTATCAGAATAAATAGCATATGTGAGGCGATGACCAGATTATTAGTAACTAAATAGATTGGTTGGAATAAATGGTATCTGTGAAGGGATGACTGAACTATCAACAACCAAATGGGTTGGCCAATATAAATGGCATCAATGAGGGGATAAGCATATTGTTGGAAATCAAATGGGCTTGCTGGAATTATAGTCATCCGTTACGAGGCTGATAATTGATAACAAATGTGTAGGATAGTTATAAATATTGAATAACGAATTAAAATTAAAAATAATAATAATATATGAACTAAGGTATTAAATGACTAAAACATATTGGTGAAAAATAAGGTGGTTATTTAGTTGGCAAAGTTATTAATTAAATTGTTAATTTAAAATATTATGCGTGAATTGTGCATTTTCAAGAAAGAATAAATGTAATTTTGGACTTGAAATTACAATAAAATTTGAATCAAAAGGTTGTAATGCAACTATATATGTAAAAGACTTATTTAACATACCTAATAAATGGTCGTGTTTGAATTGTGAAGTGCAAGCCCACTTAGGTTAGTCCATCAAACTTACATGTTAAGATCATGAGATCATGGTAACCCTATAAAAAGAAAGATGAAGAAAACCATGAAGCTTATTGTAAGAAAAAAAAAACATAAATCAATGTCTAGTAATGAGATTGAAAAAGAAAATAAGTAAAAAAAAAAAAAAAAAAAGATTTGAACCCATGACTTGGGCCATTTGATTGGAAACACCAAACCTTAAAAAACCATGAAACCCAAATTTCAATAAATCAAATGTCAAATGATGAAATTGAAAAATAATTAATTAAAAAATAGATACTAAAAGAATGATGGCCAAATTAATATATATATATATATATAAACAAGTTAGAGGATGAATAATTTTGGATTGAAAAGAAAAATTTTTTTTTTTATTACAGAATGAGATTGAAAACAATTGAAAGTTTACAAAAAAAAAAAAAAGGAAGACAAGGAACAAATGAAAAAAAAAAAGAAGAAGAAAAAGTTAGTGCCAAATTTGAAAGATCCAAAAGCCTAAATTGAAGGATACAATTGAGAAAAGAAAAACCTTACAAAATGGCCAAGGATAAAAATTAAACAATTAAAAGAATGATGATTGATACTTAAATATACCTAACCAAGAGGATTGCTCTGAATTTTTAAATGCCCGGTGTGAATCTTGAGGGAGGAGAGAGAGAGAGAAGAGAAAAAATAAAACATTGACCATAATACATCCACCAAAACCAAACACGAGTTGCTTGTTAAGAAAGAGGACGCCGAGAGAAATCGAATGACATCATAAAAATAAATTTTTAAATTTTGTATGATTGCGCACGTGCCACTGAAGTGTTGCGACTTCTCTCACACACCCCTTGACAACTTTTTTTAAATATTTTTTTAATTATTGTGAAAGACTAATTTACCCCTCCAACAACTTTATTATAACAAAAAAATACACAATTTAAAATACAAAAATACTCTCAAAGAAAGCTTAGATTATTTTACTAAATTCATTGTGATAAAAATGTAAAATCTTAGAAAAATCCTTGGAGACTAATTATCTAATTTTTTATTTTTTATTTTTAAGGGTATTGAAGAAATCTTACTGTTAAAAAAAACCATTGTACCTCTAATCAAAACAAAAATGGAAAATAAATCATGTTAAAAAACTATTTTACCCCTAAGTTTAATTTTCTATGTTGATTTGATGAAGGAAAAATTATTAATTTACTATTATAATCCACAATAATATGTTTCTAGTAATACAATGTTTTCTCTTCATGCTATATATTTTCTGTTAATTTAGCTTAGCATTGTTAACTTTATTTTTGTTTTATGTGCTGTCTCTGTGCTGCTAATTTTCTACTTAATTCCAGGTTGTACTAAAAATTATTGTCACCATATCAACAAGGCCAAAATTTACATTAATCAACTTTTCTATCATTGAGTTTTAATAAATATAATATAATATAATAATTTTACCCAAAAAAAAAAAAAACAAACGAACAAAACACAGTATATATTATATAATATGCAGGCAGCATTCAAGAATCAGAGATGCCATCTTCCATTTTTATCACGACACTACTTTTTCTTATGTTGAAATAGGATAACACTGGCAACTTTTTTCTTAGAAATAATCTCTCAATGAATCTCAATCATTGGATTTTTGGAAGTGATTTTGAAAAGATTCTTCATATAAAATTAGCATTACTAGCTTACCAAGTAATAGAAAAGAAAATGATTTGATGTACAATTGTGGACTTAGAAACTCTAAAAGCTACAATAATCAGTCATTTTTCTGTTAATTATTGACAAGAATTGAAGCCTAGACCCATCCCATCAAAATGCATGCATATTATTAGCCTTAAACTAATGTAAGGACGTACGTAGCGTATTATTATTGGCAAAGCCATCAACCTTTTTTTTTTTTTTCTATAAACCTAATTTCATTAATTAAAACACACAAAAAAATAATTAGAGAGGTTGAAATGAGTACAAATCTGCTATTTAGGGTGTGGGTTAAGGGTAAGAGGCTGCTGGATTTTAATCCTCACCCAATTTTATGACATAATACAAAGATAAAACCTTGATTAAGCTTGCTTCATCATGTCAGCATTTATTAAAATAATAATAATTTCAGCAATAGTACATGTTAATGATCAATAATGCTTTCAGATTTTTTTTTTTAAATAATAATAGTACTAATAGATTTTAGCATGTTTAGGAGTGTGGTAAATATTACTTTTTAAAATGATTTTCACTTGAAAATACATTAAAATAATATTTGTTTTTTAATTTTTTTAATTTTATTTTTGATATCAGCACACCAAAACGATTTCAAAAGCATAAAAAATAAATTAATTTAAAGCTAAAATAATAAAAAATATTCAAAAGCATGGTTCAACTGCAATCTCAAACACTGTCTTAGTGAGTGTTTAATATTATGGTGATGTTTTTTAAAAGGGTTTTTTACTTAAAAATAAATCAAATGGATTTTTTAAAGATTTTTTTACATTAGCATATTAAAACTATAAAAAAATACTATAAAAACATTAATTTAATATATTTTCAAATAAAATATACTTTTAGAAATTACTCAAAAGTATAAACTACACTCTTATACACTCACTTAAACCGATTGAAACAATTTGTTTACATTGCATATTTGTCACATTGTTCACAAGAAGAATTTAACCACTAGCTGAAAGGTGAGTATATACTCTTCAATTAGTATTGGTGATGTTTGGAGCTAGCTCATGAATTTCTGTCTTGCAAAACTGATGGGTACAGATGAATCAAGACTTATCTTTTTTAATATAAAACCTATAAATATTCATGAACCCTAAAATTGAGCTCACATACAAACATCTTGTGGACTCGGGTAGAGCACCCAAGCTCAGGTAATGGGTACGGGCTCGGGCGAACACTCGCGAGCAATTTTTTTATGGGCTTAAGCATCTGCTTAAGCCCAGGTGCTGGGGTGCTCCTAGCATTTTCTTATAGGCTTAGGCATCAGCTCGAGCCGAAATGCTTGGACATGCCTAGTAGTGTTCCTAAACACCATCCAAAAGGTATGTCTGGTCCCTCGAGCCCTTGTTTCCCTTTTAGCCTAATAACATGGCTTGATGTCCTAGGACAATGTATGTCTTAGGGTTATTTGCTTATTCTCTTATTTGTGAATGTTAAAGAATATCTTACATAATTAATTTATATGTAAGAGATATATTTTTTATTAATATATTTGTAAGAAATATTTATCCATCAGTTATCATGGAAAAAAATTACTTTTCAGCTCCTTTACTCAATAAAAAAGACAAGTGTTAAAGAATAATATAAATCATATCCTGGGACTTCACCTAACAGCTTAAGCTATTGGGTTGAGATGGTTCTTTGACATGGTATCAGAGCCTTGATGATTAAGTGGTCACGAGTTCGAATCTCACCATCCCCATTTATTTGATAAAAATTAAGCACAAGGTAATATGAGCCTGTGCAAGTTTCAAGCCCAAAGAGTTTTCACTTGAGGGGGTGTGTTAGAGAATAATATAAATCATATCCTGGGACCTCACCTAATAGCTTAAGCTATTGGGTTGAGATAGTTCTTTGACAACAAGGTTGAAGAACTATAAATATCTTTTAAACTATCAGGTAAAAGGTTTAAGTTTTTTGCATTGAAAAAACACATATTTAATACAATAACAATCTTGTTTTCAGAATTAATGTTCTCTAGTATACAGGGTTGGAGCAAGAAAAAAAAAATTAAGGAGGGCCAATATAAAAACATTTCTTTGTAAGGGAAATTCCCGAGTAACATTGTTGTGTAAATATGTCTTTGGTTACTAGTGACTTACTAGTTGTTTTTCTCTGCAGTTCATGCTCTAATTAGAACCATCTTTGTAGCTCTTTTCCTATAAATATTTACAGGGGAGGGGCTAAGAAAAACATTTTCTTGCAGGGGCCGGGACCCCTGCCAGCGCCCGTGCCTCCGCCACTGCTAGTATATATACTACTCTTTTTTCTTTTTCTTTTTTTTTTCCTGTAAGATTACTAACTTAACCATCCTTTTAAGTTCTCCAAAAAAATTTAAATATTTGCAGGTATCTAAAGGCATTCATCAATATAATTTCCTTTATACTGAAGAAGAGAATTATTTAAATTATCACTTAATTATCCCATAATTCAACCACAAAAAAACCTTATTCTACAAAATGTCTGATTTCAAAACATCATCAGGTACCATGGCGCAAATGCATGAACTTGCTGCTAGGAGAGGGACTGAGCTTTATGGAGGGTGGAATGGCACGCACGAGATTGTTTTGAGTGGGAATGGGCTGCATGGAATGGGGGCATGGGTGGCAGTGCTCATGCATATGAACTTCTTTGTCAGTAGATTATAAAGACGTAGATGCTTTATACAGCACAAATTATTCAACAATCTCGCATCTACATATATAGACTCCCATCCTTATTTTTTTTTTCTTTTTATTCTACATAATATATCTTCTTCATTTATGTCGAATCACCCAATTTTCTCCCAAAGAACAGCTATGTTTAACCATTGAATTTGGTCTTTCCACTTCAAAATTTGATTTCAAATGTTAGAAAGAAAAGGATGAGATTTAAGGAAAAAAGAAGTTATTTTCAATTGTGTGGTTCAAGGCCCATTAAACTTTTTTTTTTTTTCTTAATAAAAAAAACTCTACCAAACCACAAATTAATCAATCTGTCCGGTTCCCAAGATTACACTGGGGCCTTATTTTATCAGCAAAAATAAGTTAATTGTTTAAATTCCTAGAAAGCATGGACTTCGGTATGAAGCGGATATTCTCTTCTCTAATAAAGGCAAGGTTCTAAACTTAAATACTACATACGTACGGCCACGCATGACAATTCCTCTTCTTCTTATTAATATTTGGTTAATAAATTTACAAACAATTTCCCCTCTCTTGTAAACGCCTAGAAAGAATGCAGATGCCGTAATAATTATAATTATAATTATAATAATAAAATCAATACATGGAGTATGAAAACCAAAAAATATAGTGACTGGTATTGCCATGTTTTGGAATTCTTCAGTTCTATGTTCATTCATCATAAAAATTTGAAATGATAAAACAAAGATCATATATATATGCTCGTCTTCCTCATCATCATTTTTTCTTCCAGTCTCCATTTAAAAGTAAAAAAGAAAATAAAAGAGAGAGAAAGAGATCACGACTAAGGACAGAATCTGAATTTTCTGGTTAATGTAATGATAAAAAATATAGACAACAAACTTGGATCAACCTCACGTACAGTTCCCAGATGAGCAATCTTCTTTTTCTTCTTCTTCTTCAAGAGGCAAGAGACGTATAGAGCTAGATTTGCTGCTTTTCCAATCCCTTACACTGGTTTTTGGACATCTTGTGCAAGCTTTGGAGCAACAGAATTAATTTCCAGCTCTTGCATCAAACAGAAGTGACAGCTATATTGGGCTCAGCTTGTGATGGAGATAAAGCCAAGAAAAGCAGAAGAATCATGATAAAAACTGGAATAAAAAGAAATAACAAAGGCGGCGGCGATAACGGTGGCAATACCAGTGGCAGCACCAGTAAAGACACTGTCAACACAACCATGGCAACAATTGATCTCAAGCTAAATTCCCTCACCATCAACTTTTATGCAGAGGCATGAATCTGCTTAAACATTCTTGAAATCTTGTATCATGATCGTGATCTTCAACTTGATATTGCATGATCACTAGTGTCCATCCCTATAGTGTTTGAAACATTTTTTTTTACAAAAAAAATCCTAGTAGTCAAGGGGGACTTGGAAAAATTTTGTACTATGAGGTTTTTGTTTTTTTGGAAAAGTGGGAGAGAATTTTAAAGTAATAATACTTATTGTTTGAAGAATTCATCAAATGGGTCCCACAGAAAACTTATTTTGTGTCTTCATTCAGCTTACCTAAATTTATTTCTATAAATAAATAAATAATCCTCCCTTGTCATTTTATCAAGAGAGCTAGGGACTCGGGAGTATTATTAAACAAAGTAAGAGTGTTGGTTTTCAGCAATGGCTAGGGCCTTCAATTTTATAACTTTTTTTCTTAGAAAAAAAAAAAAAAACCAATCTCTCATCCATACGATGATAAAAATGGGACCAGCCTATTACCTAAGTTTGTTGCGTCTTAAAAGTTAGATTCCTCGCTAATGAAGGTTTTCTTTAGATTTGGAGTTCAAAATTCCATAACGTGACTTAAGTGGTAGATGAAAGCATTGCCTTTGCCTTTTTAGTTGATTTCCAAGTTATCCCTCACTAGTGGGCTAGGAGATGTGCGAGTCATGTATGTGGTTTTCAAATTTTCAGGTTATAAGTCTATTTTTTCTGCAATTTAGTTGAAACTCGGCCTGAATCAATCTTGTGTTGTGAATTTTTTTAAAGTTAATTCATCAAATTAATTCACGTTTAACAGCTATACAATAACTATTTTAGTCTAATGGAGGAATTCACGGGATTATTGAGTATGATGTTCTTTGTACTGATCATGAGTTTTTTTTACTTTAATTCATTGGCTTGTTTTTTCAAATTAATTTGTTTATATTAATTGTATTCCTTCTTTCTATCACTAAAGGTATCATTTTAGATCTTAATTCATTCTTACCTGTAATGTAGGTTTCTCCATATGGTTTATGATTTTTGGATTTATTTTTATTTCTTTTAGTTTAAATTTATCTATTTAATTTCTTTTTTCTTTTTTTTCATGATTATTTAATATACAAAGCATATTCCAAGATCAACAACTAAAAGTCATCTTTAGCGATGAAGGGACTAAACAATATGAACGGATCCAAAAACTAGGAAATGGATCAAATTCAGCCACTTAATCATTCATAAAAAAACAAATTACAAAAGAAAGCTCAGTTCATTGTCGGTCCACCAGGAAGCCCGTAACGAGTCATTTCCACATGATACAATTTTTTTCAAAGCCTGTGTCGAATGCTGCCTTAGGGGGGCAGACAAACAGGCCTCTCCAGTTACACCTCGATTCAGAATTAATTAAAAGGTAATTGCTTTCCAAAAGGAACTAAAGGGCCCTCAGAAAGTTTTTACATCTTCACATCGATCCTCGTATTTATTTCGATTACATTCACACACCACATCTTGTTTCAACATAGGCCCCTCCACTCCCAAACTAATCTACAGCTCTGCCCAAGGAGCTCCATATTCGTTGAGCATTGACAAACACATCACAACATAGCATTTATGAATGACGTGTGTGTGTGTTTCTTCATTACTAGCCAGGCAGGGAAATTACATTTGTGGACACATTGTAATCTTGGTGACAACAATCATAGAGATAATGATGGGAGTCATATCCTCTACTCCATACATCCATGGAAAAAATGGGATTCGCGGGCCCTTGGAACATGTCTCCTGTCCAGGTTCACCCCTGAACTTATTAAAATAGCTTTTCTTTTTGCCATTTTTGGTCTAATTAGATCTTTTTAAAATGACATCACAGTATAATTAATACATCAATGGAGATAAAATCACATTAGATAGTGGATTCTGAACTATTACTAGAAAAAAATGGAGAGATGATAGCCCATATAAACACTCTCAAACCTCTCATATAGTGACAAAATGGAGAGAATGCATGTTTAATTACCAAGTAAGCAATTATAGACCTTGATTAGATATACAAGTCACAATCATTTTTTTTTGCATTTGCCCCTTGCATAAGAGTTCCCAAGTCAAGAGTTTGATTATTATGCCACTACTATATGACTGGCTTTACACAAATGCAATGCACCTCTCGCTATCTTAATTAATATTTTTCAAGCACGTAACATATTTTCTCTCCCACAAGAATGGAGGTTTTGAAATATATAAAAAGAAGGGAAATATTGATGAGCATGACTATCTAGACCAGGTCGTTTTCCTTCTCTGTTGCTTCGTTAATCTAGCTATGCCCTCGACCATTAATTTATTTTCTTGATTGTTTTTCTAGTCTGAAATCAGGGTAAACGAATGCTCCTAAATCTAACACATCATATGTAGTTGAAGGATTAGGGAAATTCATAAAGTTACGTTATTCAGGGATCAAAACCCAAAATCATAGTCAACAAGGTAAGAAACGCATTTCAAACTTTGGAGATGTTGATTCATGTGATAAATGAATTTGATTTTCACAATCTACATTCAAGAGAGACTACAAGGAAAAAAAAAAAAAACCCTTCTCATAGAAAGCTTCAATTTGAATGTGAAGGTATACTTGAGAAGTTATTCTATTTTGATACGTGAAAATTACCTAGAACATACTTGTCATACTAATATTCTGTATGGTTCGGGATAAAATTAAAATTAAAATGTTATGGAATTAAATATTAAAAAGCAATATGCCAAAAATGTTAAAAATGATTAAAGGGTTGTTGAGTTAAATGATTAGAATGTCACTACTTGAATTATAATAAAAATGTTATGCTGCCCTTGTCGCTTCCAAACGTAATTTAATGATCTTTTCAATATCTAGATTAAATATAATAAGAGATAATAACCAAGAAAATTACAATTGATTAATAAATCTCTGGTATTTCTTTAAAAAAATCAAGATTTAGATTAAATATAATAAGAGATAAATGTATTGATGGGATCCAACGATTTATATATACATGCATGTAATAAAAAAGGTGAATAATAATCTTAGAAACAAAAGGCACAAATTTCAAAAATCTTGCGTCCTTCACATTATCTTCCCACCCCTATCTAAATCACAATCAACTTCTATCTTCTATGGCATGAAAATTACATTTAACCACGGAAGAAAACAAGATTAGGGAGGTCAACCTCGCCATGAAGTTGATTATGGAGTTTTCTATGACGTGATAACCATTTACTGCAGCAATCAATTATTGCTGATCCAATGGTTGATAAGATACAGACGACATTATCGAGATGGAATTATTGTTTCTAACGATGTGAACCCACCACATTAATAATTTTAAAGCTCTAACTCCAAGCTTCAATAAAAGACAAGAAAAACAAAAGGATAACACTCATTGCTTTATGGATTTGCCTAAAAATGAAAATGAAAATGAAAAACATGATAGGGAGGTATTTATTTATTCTTCTTTCTTTCTTTCTTTAGACATAGAAAATCACCCTTGCCTAGGTGAGGTTGAATTTGCATGAGATCAAAGTGACCATTTCACTGTTGTTTCCTGTTATTTTAGCTGAGGACTTCAGCCTATTTTATGGGCTAGGCCACTCTGCAATGCCAAAAACATGTACTCCTGCTAGCTAGTTTCAATATTGGGCCTTTCTCTTGGTCTCGGGTCCATACAAATATTGGACAAGGCCCGTTTAGGATGGGTTGGGAAGATAGAAAATTTGGCTCCAGCAATGATATTCTCTCTGCCCAGGTTTATGAATTTCAAGAAGGATTTAAGTTTTGCTTGTGTTAGTTTTAGATTATGGTTTCTTAACGTTTCTTAATCTTTAATCATAATCCCTGGTTCAATTTTTGTACATCGAAATCAATGTTTTTTAAATGTATTTCGAAATCATTCTCACTCAAATAAATATATTTGATTAAAAAAAATTCAACAAACTCATCTAATAACCGTGGCAAAATTCGAATCCTCCTCGCTTCCATTCTTTCAAGCACTCAATTTCTTGTTTTAGTCATAAAAAATAATGGGGGTCATAGAAACCGACCTAATTATAACCAGACCACCACCTTCTGTCCTCCTCGGAATCAAAGAATGTGCAGGTCAACGAGGTATGTCGACCTATGGCATGAAAGGATGGGAGTGCTGGATCAAGTCCAGAAGAGGTGGGGGCATGCATAGATGATATAATATTACAATCTCCATGAGGTTGGCGGCATTTGACAACGTTAATCAACTCGATTTAGTCATTTTGTGTCATGAAAACGTTGAAGATATGATGGATTTTTGTACAGAAAGAAGGTTTTTGAGAAATTGCCGTTGTTGTGTTTCCTAGTTCCCATTTCTAGACAAGCATAATGCTCGTGGGTTATACACACTGTGGGGATGGCTCTTGGAAAAATCTTCCTAGCATATATATGGCCTTTATTTAATTCTGAACTTTACATGTGAGGGGCAAGAATTTGTTGGATCCAACAACAACAATTGTTTATGGTCGTTGCCGTGTCCTAATAACTTTTGTAGTTCAATGAAATGACAAAAAGTTTACTCATACAATGCATACATGTATATTCTTGGAGACGGTGAACCACGTTAATTTCATTGTTCTTTTCAAATACATTAATTTATATGGAAACTAGGAAAAATTACTCTCTTTTTTACAGAAAAGGAGCGATGATTGGTGGAGGCTTCTACTGGCAACATAAGAAGACGGCAAGGTTTAAGAAACGGGTATAGATAAGGAGAAAAAAATTAGTAATTTGATATAGAGGGGTTGTACGGTCAAAGACAGAACTGTATAAGATATCGATAAAGATGGTGAAAGATGGAAAAACTTTATGATGTTTATTTATTAGATACTTATACTATATTATGTGGTAGAGATAAACACAATGAGAATATATACATAAGATAGAGAAATCTAAAAAACCAATATTTTTTAAATAGAAAAGAATTATTATTTGTATAGGATGCAAATATGATTTTTTTTTTTTTGTAAGTATATTCAATAATTACAGTTTGAATATCATAGAATTTTCCGTAAAAATAAGAAAAGTACTAAAACTATACAAGGTTATTTGATATATCTTCATTTCCTGTTTTGTTTTTTTCTTTTTGTTTTCTCCATTTCATTTTTTCTTTAAAAAATTAAAAAATTATTTGACCGAAAATATTTCAAGAGATTCCTCCACTCAATTCTACATCCACTTAAATTTAGGCAGATGGACAAATTGACTAATTTAAATGATCTTAAGAAATTAAAACAAAACATATGAAAATCATATCAATTTTACCATGATTTATAAGTTTGTCTTTATGACTCGATCTAAATGAATGTTGCATTGAGTGGCTGGTACTAATCTTAAAGTATTAGACTTTATTTCATTAGTTAAGTTATGGTTTTTTTTTAAAAAAAAAATACTTATTTTTAATCTAAAACCCAACCTTCCAGGATGGACTCTTATGTTAGAATGTGCATGGTCGAAATCTAAAGAATGATTTGTGCATAGTCGAGATCTAAAGAATGATATCAAAGATAGGATAATAACTTAATATTTCTAGATTCAGTCAAATTGAGTCTAAATATATATAGATTTAATGAGTTGCAAGATTTATTATCCCTAATTTTAGTCAAACGTTAAGCTCGTGCTCATTTTGACTCTAGGAATCCTTAACTTCATGATTAGATCACAAGCAAAGATATTTTACTCTTTAATAAATCGGAATATATTTTTCTTCTTGATGAGTCAATTATAGTTTAATCTAATTGTTAGAGATATTTTATTTACACTTTGAGCCCTTTTTTTAAAAAAGATACAAGCCACGTGGGCTATAAAAAGGATTGTGAAAATCCTTCAAGGGCAGTTTTAATTTTTTGACTCCTTATTGTTTATCTATTCTAAGAATTCTTCTATCAAATATGATTGTGTTTTCTCTCAAACGATACTCATTTAAGCGTCAGAGAGTCTACAAATCTATAATAAAGGATGTTTTGCAAATATCAAACATGATTCATCAACTATCTTAGTTAAAGAGGAAAAAAAAAACCAGATCGTCAAAATCATGAGATTAATCATTTATCTGAGATATTAGTTTGGCCTGCAAGCTTATTGGACAAATCTGAACCTCATTAATGGTGCCATCTATAGAAAATTGATCAAAAAACCATTGGTTTTTTTTAAGAGTTGGGTTATTGACATATCTAATCATTATTAAATGTAGAGTATTTATGCACTATTGGAACGAGATGTATCACAAACTTTTTTACGGTTACTGGCACACTTGCTCCATCGATGCGTTAGCAATCTTTCTTTACATAGAAAAGTCTATGCAATAATTTGATCACTTTAAGTCAGAGGAGGATTTTCATTTTACTTGCCCATGGGCTTAGTAAGGCAAAACAAATCAGGTTATGCGTATATCAACTCCACACACATAGTTGTAGCCTCGAGATTTTGGAAAGCTTTTAATAAATACAAGTGGAGTGCTAGTTCAAACCATACAATTTGAGAAGTTTATTCGGTGAATGCCCATAAGACATCTATTGAAGAAACTCTATTCTCTCCTCTCTCAGGATTAAGATTATGATCTCAACAGAAATATCATTAAATTGATTATACCTCAAGGGAAATAAAAGTGTTATGTGGTTAATGATTAAAAATGTAAGATTTTTTTTTATATAAATTAAATTGTTCAATGTAACAATGCTTTCCATTCTCTAGGTGTTCCCCAGGGCAATAGCCCCTCAATCTTTTAAGAATATGATGGATTCACTTCTCCTAGTGCGATTGCACATTTAGTTTGGAAGGAATCAACATCTCTCTAGTGTTACAACATAATTTACTTTGAAAGGGATGTACATGATTTTCTTAGTCCAATCACACATCTCTTAAAGGATATGATAGACACTAACTCAACAACGAGGATGAATACAGTCTCCTCAAGGCATAAGCCTTGCAACCTTCCAAAATTAAGATGGATTTAATCCCTCTAATGTGATTACATATTTACTTTGAAAAGACTTAACATCTCCCTAGTGCTATGATATAATTTATCTTGTAGAGAATTGACATGATCATCCTAGTATAATCACACATCTCTTAAAGGATGTGATAAACACTACTTTAGAAACGATGAATGGATAGTCTTCCCAGGGCACAACCCCTTAACCTTTCAAGGATATGATGGATTCACTCTACTTAGTGCGAGTGTACATTTACTTTGGAAGGAATCAATGTCTCTCTAGTGCCACGACATAATTTACCTTGAAATAGATTAACATGGTCTCCTTAATGTAGTTGCACATCTCTCCAAGGATGAGATAGACATTGTCTTAGCAACGAAGATGGATATTGTCTCCCCGAGAAACAAACCCCTCAAACCTCCAAGGATATGATGAATTCACTTCCCTTGGTATGATTGCATATTTACCTTGGAAGGAATCAACGTCTTCTCAGTGCTACAACATGATTTACCTTGAAAAAGATTGACGTTATCTTCCTAGTGCAATAACACATCTCTCCAATGATGGGATATACACTACCTCAACAAAGATGTTTTGCTCTCCTAAGAATGGTAGCCATAAACTCCTTCGCAATTTAAATTTAGTTTCAAAAGGTTCTAAATATGATTGTGTTTTCTCTCAAACGATACTCATTTAAGCTTCAAAGAGTCTTTAAATCTATAAAAAAGAATCTTTTACAGATATCAAACATGATCCACCAGTCATCATGGTTAGGGAGAACAAATCAAATCACTAAAAACAAGGAGATTAATCATTTATTTGAGATATCAGCTTAGCCCCATAAACCTACTAAATAAGTCCAAACCTTATCAAAAGTAATGCACTTCTTATTTTATCTTATCAAATACACTCCCTCTTTTGGAAGAAAAAACTTATGTTTTTTTAAATAAAAAACAATTCATATATTCAAGTCTAATTTTTTTTCAACAAAAAAAAAAAAATTTGGTTTTTTTTTGGAAATCAGTATAATTTCTGCATCAATATGTTTTTTATAATAATAAAAAAAAAAATGGACGCAGTTGATTAGGGGATAAGGATTTAGTTCTTATATTGGAAAGGAAATATGATCATTATAATTCAAATCTCGACATTTTTTCAACTCAATTAATTATCTATATATAGGTTTTATTTACAATTAAAAACATAACACAATTTTGTTTAAATTAGAAAATCAAATTAAATTTGAACAAGTAATTAAATTAATTGTCATTTCATATTTATCACTTGACAAACTCGACAACATTACCTTACTCTCCTAGTCTTTTGTAACATGTACGTAAGAAAATTGACTCTTTGAAGAGAAATTTCATGCACAAATTCAAAACTATATATAGGATTGAGTCGATTGACTATTATACAATGTGAAGATCACTGTGATTACCCCGACCACCGCATTAAATTCATGACCCTTTTTGTTTTAATCTTTTTGAAGATCAAGAAATTAAAGATGACATTCATAAATTAAACAAGAAAAAGTCAAGTTCTTTGCTCTCTTTTTTTCTCTTATTTAATTTTGTATTTAATTTCAAAGAACAAAGAAAGAACATGTATGGCGTCTCAGTTTTACTCTACCTTCTTACAGAGAACAAATGGCAAGAAATCAAGGAACTCACTTTACCTTACACATTAGATCATATCACTTCATGTTACACACGGAATATAAGAAAGATCTCTTGTACATCCCCTTGATACAAAAAACTTGAGATGTGAAACTATTAATGATCACCATGGAAGCTAGCGTTCTCCTTCGACACATGTTGTCCCAGATTTGTTCAAACACTAGTGGAAGGTGTATCAGGCAGTTTGGAGGGAGAGAAGGCCAAGAAAACAAGAAGACTCATGATGAAGACAGGCACAAAGAGAAGCGCAAGTGGCGGCGGCGGCAGTGGTGGCAAGACTAATGGAAGCACCAGAAGGAAAACTGTTAACACAACCATGACCATGACCGCTATCGCTTTGAAGTACCTGAACATTAAACTCTGAACTAGCTTGTGATCATCTCGATCTCTTCTATCAAATACTGGCCGGTGTGATATTGAACTTAGTGGGTTCTTATCTTGCTTTAACCTGTCTTTCTTGTAGAGAAATGTTACACAGGAGATGGAAAAGGAGGAAATCAAGATGTATATATGTATGGAGAGATACAGAAGAGTGTGAATGAGAGAAGGAGAATTTGAAAGAGACTATTAATATACATAAAGAAAGATAAAGAAGAATTGAAATTGAGGGAGGGGCCAATTTTTGGCAACGAGGGGACAGTAATTGCAACCAGTGACTGTTTGAGAGTATAGTTTTAATTGTTTTTTTAAATATTCTATATAGTAATATAATATTTTATTTATTTTTATTATGTTAAAAAAACTTAATATTATAATTTACTTAGTTTCATAATAAAATTTAAATTACATCACTGAAGTTTTTATAATATTTATTTAAAAAACATCTACATCATGTTTTTTTTATATATTTTAAAAATATTTAAATATTTTTTTATTTTAAATTAATAATTTTTTATTTAAGTATTATTTTTATATTTTAAAGCAAAAAATATTTTTAAAAAATAATTATTACCGTACTATCCAATGAAGCTAGCCGACAGAAAAATTAACAAAATTTTCAAATTTGAAGACCTCCAAGTCCCAAAGCTTTCGTTAAAGTAATGAATCCACAATGGCATCAGACGTAAATAAATAGAAATTAACCTTGACTAGGTCCCAAATAGCGACCTTTATTTTATTTATTATCTTGCTTTCTAGAATTCCAACTTGGTTCGGTCCCTCTAGAGCGAGAACGTCATTTTCATTCCCTTGCTTAAAAGAAATTCTTGTCGCCAAAGGACAATGGATTGCAATTTGAAGATCCATGCACACTTCCATTATTCAACCGCAGCTGAGAGGCTCATATTCATGCATGTCATCTTTTATTTGACAACATCACCGTCGGAAAAGAGTGGTTTAGAGCCATAACTAGCCCACATTTTGATACACTTTGAAAGATCGCGTGTACGTTGCCGGAAAAGTAAACCACGCATGAGGCAAGCTTTTCTTATCGTATTTTGAGTAGATAGGGCACATCTACTCCTCCAAGTGCTCTCTCTAATTGGTGGCTAACTCCCTATAAAGACACAAGTGGCCGGAATTAGAGGACTTCTATATATATATATAGGTTTAATTTGCTTCCAGTAGCCTATCTAGGTCTTGCTGAATTCGTCCATGTATAAATCTTCACCTTTTCTCAATTTCTGTCTGCTGCATAGACGAACGCAAATTTGGTCAAACCCATTTACTATTATTTCTTATTTATAAATCCCAGAGTTAAATCTGTCTATCACAAGTATATAGATGGATTTTATCTTTTTTTATTTATTTATTGGGGGGTGGGGGGCGTTGCAAGGACAAAAGAGTCATAGATGCAGTCCTTTTAGTATTGAGAAAACTCAATTTAGTCCTAAAATTAAAGGTTTTATTAATTGGGATCCAAACATTTTGTATTCCTTTGTCTCTAACATAAATACCCATTCTGTCAATATTTCTGTCCGTGGATTATATTACAAAAAGAGCCCGTTTTGGGAAGATTTAACCAAAAAAATATGTAATAATAGAAGATGACAAAGACCCAATTGGGAAATTACTGAAACATTTAGGACCTAATTGAAAACTTTTTGTGCTAGTTTGAGGTTTCTCCTTTTAGAGTTTTATATGTGTATCTTTTGTGCTAGTTTGAGGTTTCTCCTTTTAGAGTTGTTTTTATATGTGTATCTTTTTCTAATATATCTGCCTTACTTCTGGAGATTATCTTACCTCAATTCTCTGATCAGAATAAAAAAACACAAAGAGGTCATTTTCTGGGTATCAATCTACAAAAAGTATCCAATATTGTTCCTAGCTGGTACATTCCCTCTTTGATAGACAATGAGACCCACCATAATAAGCTTTTGTATTTATTTATTTTTGTAATCAAAGTCAAATTTGATTTCAATAATAAGGCTAGCTATTATAAAAAAAAATTGTCTAAAAATCAACTCATCTTCTTATATGCCTTCTCATCTTTCATAAGCATGATGTGATTAATTGTTTCAAACCATATTCATAAATCAAATATATTTACATACTGGACCGATGGTAAAAAGCTAGCTGGTACCCATCCATGCACGCATGGTCTGCGATAATTAATGACGATAAGGTTCCCACAAAATCTACGCCACGCCCGAGCACTGGTTCTCAGGCTGGTGACTGTGGGCGTGGTGGAGAAGAAGTGTACACAGGTCAACACGTCAAGGCATTTCATAGCTAGGACCCATATATATTGACTATTTGCAAGTTCATGTATTGCATGTTTCCTGCACCAATACAATGCATCTTTCTTTCTCACTAATATCTCCCAACAAAAGATGGGCAGCTGGGCAGGCGCCATGAGGTTTTGAGCAAAGAAAGAGAATCAATGATTTTGACCTTTCCGTCCATTGATTCTCAGTCACTAACTCTGTAATTAAGATGGGGACTATGATGCTCCTCATTTTAATAATTCTTCCCATTCTTGTCTCCAAAAGCACGCTGTCCCATTTATTAATTAAACCTTTAGATTTCCGATGAGAGATCATTTCTAGCTACTAATAATCCCATTTTTTTCTAGCCAAATAGCACCTGGGATGGGGAATTGGCTAGAAAAACTCTCAAAATTGATAAATTGCATGCAAGTCTGTGGACGCATGGAAAGAAATACAGGCATCTGATGATGATTCTGAAGAGTAGCACCGACCTGCAATTCCCTTAAATTCAGATATATTCTTGTAAATAAATAACCGAGGGTTAACGAACACCCGCCTTAAAATCTCCAAATTAACCGCTTCTCGAGGCCGTAACTCAAGACGTGTTCGAGTAAAGCACGCCGGTTTAAGCCACCGGCTCTGGAAAACTCTAGCTTTTGTTATTAGCCCTTGCTGATGCTCTTCTCCTCCATGCCTCGCCAGGTGATTGTTTAGTCTCTACTTTTCTCTGTCGGGCTGGTGAAAAATGCAGAGGAAAGCTCGTGGCTTTTGAGTGGAAAATTAGTGGGATTTGGGGGATGGTAATTCAGCTATAGCCAGGGATGTGGAAAATCATGGCTAATGTCGCCTTGCTTTTCCATCAATGGTGTCATGGCAATGCCACATTGTCATCACAGGCTTTGAAAATGAGGCTACAAATTCCGGATTTTATCAACTACAAATAGGAGATGACACTTTTGACGTTTTTGGATTTAATTTTGAATTTTAGACAGCACTGATGGTGGAAAAATTCTTTCTTTTCTTTTGTCCCAACCCAAAATTAATGATAATCTAATGGTTAAAACTGAAGATTTCCAGCTTTAGAGTACGCAACTATGATAATTCAGCATTTCTTCCTATATTCTTAAACTAGATATCATGCTCGCGCTTCGCCGCGAGCAAAAATAATACAAAAAACAATAAGTTAAAAGAAATTCAAGTCTCAAATCATTAGTTAAAGTAGCAATTTAAATAATACAAAAAAAAAATGATAAAATTGTTTTTTAAACCTATTCGAATTATCAAACAACTCAATGATAACCTAACTAAAAAAAACTAGAAAAAAAATAAGAAAACAAAAGATTAAAAAATGATAAAAAATAAGAAAACACCAATTTAGAAAAAAGAGGGGAAAATAGGGCAAACCCAAAAAATCTTTTAAACTTATTCTAATCTCTAAAAGTTGCATCCATGAAATATTTGATTCAAATTCAATTAAGAAGCATAATTCTCAAATAATTTAATTTTAAAAATATGAGATAGGTAGAAAAATATTAATAAAAAAACTTGTAAAAGCAGCTAAAAGAATAAGGATAAATTTGATACAAAAAACCTAAGGAGGAATCAATTTAATGAAAAATAATAAAAAAAAATCCCAAATAAAATAAATATAAATTAAAAAGAATAATGATCAAATTTTAAAGATTAAAAAAATCATAGGGGTGAAATTAAAAATATCTGTAAAAACTAAACAAACTCGGACAAATATTCTAAACATGGTTAAATCTTAAAAAAAACCTTGCAAACTATGAAACCTTGAATATAAGTTCTATCAAAAAGTTTATCATAAGCCAATTTAAAAATATAAATTTTAAAAACTTGTCAAAGCAAAAAAAAAAAAATAACAAAAAAAGCCTCGAGTGAACCTAACAACCAACCCGAGTCAACAAATCAAAAACATGACCCATAACATGAAATTGAAATGACTCTATAAATAGGAAAGAAAAAACAATATTCAAAAAAATGCTTTAAAAAAAATTGAAAGTTGACTCGGGCTATTTCTTCACATCTATTACCCGGATTATGAAATTGGGGTGAACCATTAAATGCAAACCTAAAAAAACAAAGAAGCAAGATTCTTAATCAAACAAATATTGAGGGATGAAATAAAAAAATAAAAAAATAGCAAATTCAAAAAAATTAGGACTAAATTTGACGTAGAAATTAAATAAAATTAAATGTTTAGGGAAAAATCAAATGAAATTAAATGTTTAGGGATGGAATTGTAAAAAACTAATCAATTAAGAAAATAATTAACAAACAAATAGAAATTAAAGGAATTATGATCAAATTTGACATAAAAACTAAATAAAATAAATATCTAGGGGTGAAATTGGAAGAAATAAAATATAGCAATTAAAAAGAATAATGATCAAATTTAAAAACAAATTAAAAATATCAAATGACTATGGATGAAATCGAAAATAAAATTCAATTAGAAGTAATCAATATAAATAAAACAATTGCAAATGAGAGAAGAGAAATTAAATCAATATAAAAAATAAAGTAAAGGGCTAGTATGATTTTTTGCATGACTAGCATACAATTGGAGAAAAAAAGAGAAGTAAAAGAAAGATAAGAAAAGCAATTTTTGACTAAACTACAACGCACATTGTACCTAGAAAGGAAGAGGATGTCTAGACTAATCAAATGACACGGAAGAATTATGGTTATAACCACCAAAGCCAATCGCATGCATCGGCAGAAGATGACGGAGAAGTTGACATGTGTAAGGCATACATCAATAAATTTTTTATTTTTTTATTTCTATAAAACCAAAAACTCTCATATAAATAAACAATAACAACAAACAAACCATAATAAAATTACAACTAAACCCTTGAAGTCAGGGTTAAAAAAATTTAAATGGTAAAGGTAATGTAATAATTCTATTATTTTATCAAATATAAAAATATAAAAACATCCTTATGAAGATATTGAATTATTTTATATAAAGCTTATATAAGTAATTTTATTTTGTATTAAAAAATTTATTATCAAAATAATTTTTTATAATTCTCAAAAGATATTTATTTCATGATGAAAAGGATATTTTATTTTTTGAAAGAAAAAAGTAAAAGCTAAAATGACGAAGGTACAATGTAATAATTATACTGAGCCATAATATGCGTCTTGGACATAGCAATATCGTTAAGGAAATTAATTTTTTTTTTCTTTTTGGATAATGTGTTACTTTTGACCCAATTTGATGGGCTTGGATTTCCTTTAGGAACTATTCTCTAACCTTAATATGTGGAAGCTGGGCCTACTAAGATGTGGTAATATAGCCCAATTACTAAGATGTGGAATTTCTTAAGGAATTATTCACTACAACCGGAATTATAATTTCTTCCTATTATAGGATGTTAACAGATTTTTATTTATTATTGAAGGATAATATATTTACTTAATCAAGATTCTTGCCAAATGGATATAAGGGTCGGAGCTGAAATAAATATAAAATCATTGGCATGTATTATGAGTACCAAATTTTGTGTTTTGCACAACAAATTAATGCCTCCTTTTCTATTTTTAATACGTCATCTTCCATAAAGAAGAATGAAAATTTTGATTGGTAAAAATATATTTTATTATTACTTTATTTTTTCTTTTGGATAATTACAAAAACCCTCCTATAATTTAAGCTAAATTTCAATTTCTCTCTATATTTTCATAAATTATCTACATTTTATATTCTAAATCAAATAAAAATTCAGATAAAGCACATTGTTGAGGATGTAAATCATTATTGAACGTATAAATTATATGATGAAAAGTGTAATTTATTAAAGTTCGAAGATAAAATAAAATTGATAAAAAAAAGAATTTTTGTAATTATCTCTTCTTTTTTTTTTAAGAAAAGAAATAAGGGTGCATGTTTCATTTATCTATTTTTCTTCTTGACCAAGATGAAGTCACTTTTCTTAGCTTGCTATTGCCCACGACAAAGAAATCAAGAGAAATTCTGGACCCTCGGAGATTCAGCAAAATCCTCACCTTCGCTTAAAAAAAAAAAAAAAAAAAAAATTCTCCCTGCTAAAAAAATTAAATCCCTCTATAATACTTGTTGGAATGTTTATGGATTGTTGAGATGGCATGGACCAAGCTGAAGATAAAAGATTGTTAAACAGAGAAAACACTCAATATATATGCAAATTAAGCAAATATGGTCCCTACTCAAATTAAAGTTTTGCATTCACACACCAATATATATAAGCATGCATGTTATGTCTTCTTACACACACACACACAAGCATGCATTTTATGTCTTCCTGTCTCTATATTCTCTAGACTGCGAAACCCAACTTCATTTACTTAGAAAATTAAGAAGTTAATTAAAACTCATCTTTATTAACATTTCTGCCATTCATCTCATTTTCATATAATAAAAAAATACAACAACAAAAAAAATATATATATCCTCTTATGCATCTACACACACTATATAAGTTACAATTTAAATAAGAAAAAAGAATTATAAAAAAAAAAAAAAAAAAAGAATAAGGAGAGTAAAGTGTCATCTTCAAAAAGCAATGGCTTCTCAAAGAGAGAGAACATAGTTGAGATATAATACAAGATATTGGATATTTTTTCTCATCCATGTACCGGCAAGACTCTTTTTAGTCTTTAGTCGACCATGCTTTATTGCTGTAGAGAGAAAATGGATTGTATGATCACACGGTGGTGGGTGCTATATGACTTGGTACCTTTGCGGAGAAAAGGCTAGGAAAACAAGCGCCGCCATGATCAAGACTGGAACTAAAAGAAGTAAAAGTGGCGGTGGTGGCAAGGGTGGCAAAACAAGTGGCAGCACCAGAAGGAAAACAGTTACCACTACCATGGCCATGATTGATACCAGCCTAAAATATTTGAACATGAAATTCACCGGTAGGCGCTGATCATCTCTCCAAGAATATATACCACGTACCTAGATGTTGAAGATCGAACATGCGTGCCTTGACATCTCTCTCCACCTTTCTTGTAAATGTATTTTCTAGGAGGAGAGGAGATAGAAAACAAGAATAAAAATCTGAAATGGAGATTTCTTTTGGCAAAAATACAAGGAATTGAAAGGAATTATGGGTTAAGAAATTGGAAAGTGTTGCTGTTTATGGACTTGTTGAGAAAGTGGGGTTATATATGGATCATGCTAGGTAGCATCGTTGCCCCGGCCCTATGTCCTGAACCAACAAAACATGCACACTACACTCAAATAATTTTATTTTTTTAGAACTAGTGGCTCTTGATGATCTGGTACGATTCATTGTTGTCTTCTTGTTCCTTTTAAATTTATACTGATTTTCGAGATTTTGACGCAGGAATTTGATTTCGTATATATTTGCCAGTGTAGAAGTTTTTGTAGTTAAAATTTTAAAAAAATAGATAAATTATATTATTTTCATAACTTAAGTTTTAAAAGAAATTTTTTATTAAGATTTATATAAAATTATGGTGTGTATTAATTAATTAATTAATACTTTTAAAATTGTAGTCAGAATAAATAACAGTTTTAATTATATCACATACTCTACACTGTTAAACGGACCGGAAGGTTTATAATTCTTTTATTTTTATTGTTTTAATGGTGAAATTACTTTGAATAAATAAAAATATTTTAAAAAAGATTAAAAAAAAAACACGTAGATTCCAATTAAGTTATGATTTATTAACTAGTGACGACTACACATAGTTATTAATTCTTTGATTTTCTAGTCTACAGCTCATGGGCTCATGGGATTTTGAACTATCGGCCGGTTCGTACAGACCTCTCCTTTAATACATTTCGTTGCTTGGTAGATTACCAACCAACATTGCGTATTCGACAGTCATGGCCCGGGTAACATATAGGTATGTGGTAGGCACTAGGCACAAAATCTAAGGTATACATGATCGATCATCGTCTAGCTTTCATGTGGGTGAGTGTTGTGTCTGTGTGTATGTTTAAGCCAGCATGCTAGACATTGATAAATCTTGAGCTCCTATCTCGGACCCATTATTTGATGTCATAATGCAATTTGAGTTATGATTAATGATTCTTGTTCTAATAATTTGATTTTTTTTTTTTTAATCAAGGTGGCTAGTAACTGATACATAATACTTAATAAGCTAAGGTGACTATCTGTTGATACCTACAAAAAGTTTCATTTGATAGATTTGGAGACTCTTAGATATTTAAGCAAATATCTTTGTAGAGAGAGAAATAGATGATATTTTAGATAAAGATGCTCTGAAAATATATGTGTAGTAGAAAATAAAAATTATGAAACTAGAGCTTAAAGTATTCATGAGGTATTTATAACTCATGAATCTTGTTCTTTTGTATAATGGAAGGGCTAAAAAGTCATTTTTCCTTGATAGTATTAATGAGAGGCAAATATCACTTACATAGAGGAATCTCTAAAGGCTGAGCCTAAACTTAAAAAAATTCTAAAAGGCTTAGGGAAACTTAGTAAGGGTGGTGTTATTGTATTAGGGAGACCCCTCTTTAATCCCTTAGAGAGTGATTCTATTACACTAAGGAGACCAAGTACATCCATTGAAAGGAAAATTATGGTGACGCCTATATTTAGAAAAATTTCTAAGAGGCAAAAAGAACGAACCCATGTCAATGCCTATACCTAGAAAAATTTTTAAGAGACGAAGGGGACGGGGCCATGTAAATGCCCATCCTATAAAAATCTCAAAAGGGTAGAGGGAAACCCAATGAGAGTGAGTGTATACTTTTAAAAAAAAAAAATTCTAAAAGGCTGAAGGGAACTTATAGATAGTGAAGCTCGTCCTTACAAAATTTCTTAGTGGCTAGGGGCAACCCATAAAGGGTAAAACATGTACTTAAAAAATCTTTTAAATGACTAAAAGGAATCGAAGGAGAGTGGTTCTATTACACTAAAAATATGGTAGGATTTTAAGAGATTTTTTATACATCTAGAAGTGTAAAGAAAGTAAAATCTAAAATGTATTTGGTCAATAATCATAGGGGGTGAGCTCTTTTCCTAGAATGAACCCATGAGGATTTGGTTCTTTCCCAAAACTAAATCTATGGGAGCTGAGCCCAAACACATTACTTGAGACTGTGGGTTTTTGGACATTCTAGAGTTTATTAGAATCGTTAAAGATCCAGACATATTATTTGAGACCATGGATTTTTTAGTATTCAATAATTTTTTAGACCCGTTAAATTTAAGTTTATCATGAGTTATCTGGGCACCCATATACAATGCATGCATCTCTCTATCCATCCATCTAAAAACAAATTTGTACCAAGGCGGTGTAAGGAAGTTATGATGGGGGAAGATTTTGACCATAAGCCTCAATTCGTTTTCAATCGCAAGGAGTAAATATTACATGAACCTAATTAATTAGACTATCGCATGCGTGAAGTGATTAAGCAATTGAAGTCTACTACATAAATCAACTACAAGCACTGAATCCATGAAACTTCAACAACCTTCAACTCTCGTATTTGTCTGTATTTGCATCTGGTTATAAGATTAAGACATTGCCTCGTATCTCAACTAAGGATTCGAAAAGATGTATGCTTTTTGCGTGGAGAAAACTATCATATTATTCCTGGTTCTTGGACTTTCTGAAAGAGGGAGGAAAAGATATATATGATCAATTACTAGGGTCGTTCATTTTTCATAGGTTTATCGTAGCCATATCTTTTTCTTGGTCTGACATGGAGATTTCCAAAGTTTATCTTCAAAGCAACTCAAATCCTAATTATAAATCTCTTTCTTTAAGTAAATCTTCATTGAGATATTGGATTTGATTTATATGCATCTCCTGTGGATGCCTTTCATTATTAATCGAAGGAACCAGTCAAAAGTAGATATAAAAGAGAAAAAGGAAAAGAACACAGCAATTGAATTCTTTCTATAAGCTACTACCTACATGTTCCAACTTTCAAGCCCTGAATCAATAGGCTTGAAGGGGTTTTGACCAAATATTATTATTTAGTCTGCAATGTAATTTCTACATGTTTCGAAGCTGAAACAACTTCCATAAATATAGACACTTCTTCTGTGCATTCATGCGTGATTCAGACAAAACTTGTGAGTGCCTTGTACCAAAGTTCAATCCAAGTCATGACCTAGGCTCATCATAGCTACTTATGGACAAAACTTGAGCACACACCAAGTACTTGGCGAATCGGGGTCCTAGGCCTAAGCATTTGACTGTACATAGATTGAGATGTGCATAGTTTTTCTATTATTTCCTGAAATACATGAATTTACCATTTCAATAACTTCATAATGTCAATAGTTAGTGGTGGATTTTGATTTTTTTTTTTTTTGGTTACCGGGGCTGACAAAAAAATTAACGATTATTTGAACTTTTACGGCCACGGCTATGGCTCTAACAATCCCGTCAATAGTTACCTAAAAAACGGTTTGGAAAGCAAACAAAAATTGAAGAATGCAAAAGCTATGGCTGCTAAAAGATACAAAAATAGACACTTCATTTAAGGAATCCAAGATGTCAAGAATCAATGAATCGATGAGAAATAATGAGCATCAATGGGGACCCTTTCATTGGAGCTGGTGGGGATCGAGACTATGAAATTTCAGCTTAATCGGTAAGGTTGGAGAGAGTCATATAAAACTGTTTGCAGGGTGTTGGGTTGCTATTGAAAAGATTTGCATTGGCTAGGTGGACTTCTGTGTCTAGATTCCTGCTCTTGTGCAGACAAAATCTTCAAGTGGGTTACATCGAGAGGGAATGGCAACAAAAATATTTAGAGACTTGGGACTGAGTGGGAGCATGAGTGGCCTTTACATTAATTGAGCATTGTGAAGCGTAGAGGGGTAAACAAAAACAATATCAAGCACAAGGACGATTGGGTAACTCTGTAAATAATTCAAGGACCTTGAGTTCTTTTCTTTTTTTTTTCATATTATTGTAATCATTGTAGAGAAAATATTCTAAAGTCCGTTTAGTTTTACAGTTGAAAAGTATCTTTGTAAAAAATTAATTTTTTTAGTGTTTTAATATTATTTTGATGTGTTGATATTAAAAATAAATTTTAAAAAGTAAAAAAATATATGTTATTTTAATATATTTTAAAATAAAAAATATTATCGAAACAATCATTATTATAATATTAAAAAGAAGCTCTCACAACAAGTTTTAGAAGAGGGAAATGAAAATGAAAGCTATATATGAGTTACTTGTCACGCACTTTAAATTACTTGTAATTGCAAGATTTTCTAGGGAAATACATACTTGAAGTAATTTTCAATTTTTTGTTTGAATGACTTTACAAAAAAAAAAAAAAAATTCATTGCGGCATTTTACTAATTTGAGAAGAAGAAAATAAGGAATTATTAAGGTCGTGTTTACTTGTGAAATTTGTGTTTTATCCTTTTAGAAAAAAAACAATTCAAGAAACAGAAAATTAAATAAAATATGTTTATTAATTGATAATAAAAATATGTTTATTTTAAAAAAAATAGAAAACATAAAAAAAAAATGTTTTTGAAATTCTCTAATATAAAAAATAAGGGCTTTGTTTTGTTCACCTAAATTTTTATGTTCATTTCTTCTATTATTTTTAAATTTAAAGTAAATCAAACAAGGCTCTTGTTTCTATTTTGGAAATTTGTGTTTTAATTTTTTTTTAAATGATAAACCTAGAGATAAAAATTAAAAAACAAATTTCTAAAAGTAAACAAAACCTTTATATTTTTCACATATTGTTGTTTGACATGCAGCAAAGTACAATTTATTACGATAAATTACAAATTACTTTTAAATTTCATTTTTATATACATAAAAAATAATAAAGTATCTAATTTCTTTTCGTATAAAATAATACCCCAATAGAGAATGAAAGACAACTGACCTTTTGCCTATGGATGAACAATTTAATGACCTTGACAATTTGTTCAAGCAAATCCTTAACTTTCCATTTAAAGCTATGGTGTGCTCCTTGTCAACCGACCTATCACACCACCAAAATTTCTATTATCTTTGAAAATTAGTGCTGAAAATTAAAAATCATTTATGTTTCACTGATTAATTTAAGGACATAAAGTAAGGATTCACCCGACAAGATAAGTCTAGGTAGTAATGCCACCAATTAAAAATCTACCCATAGTCGCTTCACCTTTTTTTTGTTTTATCCAATATCACATCATAAGAATTTAATCACCACTACTTATGGCTTTGTTCTTCAAATTCAACACCAATGCATTATCTGCTTGCAACCCCTTTAGATTTATATTGTTCTATATATATCGTGATAAAGTAGGACATGCTTATTATTATTATTATTATTTAGAATAAATCATCAAAATGATAAGTTTATTATTTGTTGTATTTCACACTAATCGAACCCTTTTTTAGGGGATACAGATATTTTTAAGCTTGAATTTATGTACTTTTACATTTGAGTATCTAATTTTTAAATTTATTAAAATATGTGTCTAATGTTTTAATTCCGTACAATAAAATGTCTAAGACTTTTTTTTTTCTCAAATTATCTCCTTTTGTTTTCACATGTCAAAGTAAACTGAAAAATAATATATACACACACTAGCCATTTGACTCGCACTCTATCACGGGTCGAATGATACATGCAGGATTTTTCAACATGTTTTTGTACATAAAAAACTTCTAAGTATAAATTAAAAAGTATATGCATATAAGTAATCAAATAAATCAAGAATTATATGTGTTAATAAATAAATAAATAAATCATTAATGATAAATGAAGATGAAAATGAAAAATAAGAGAAATATATAAATAAAGATATTTGACCTTGCAACACAGGTTTTTGCCCCGGCTATTTCTAATAACTTTGTTTACCAAACTTAAATTTTTATTTAATTAAACAATAATAGAAATAGACACATGAAATTGATTGAATAAAATATAAGAAATATTATAAAAAAAAATTCTTTGTATTTATATAAAACATAAAATAAAAAAACTATAGATGAATTAGAATAATATGTTCAAAAAATTAAATGCATACAAAATAATTTAAAAAATAATTGTTATTTCAAAGAGTCTAAATAAATAAAATAAGATAAGGGGCATTAATGTAAATCTAAATTAAAAATTTATTTTGAAAAAAGACATTAGAAAGGCAAAAACTAAAAAGAAAATGTTGGGTATCGTTGGGCCTGACAAGTCAAGCCAACATGCCTGCCCATTTAGTAAGGGCTCATGTGCTTAAACCCTTAATTTTTTTAATGGCAGATGGGGTGGAAGAAATGATTTTTTTTTCTAAAGGTTTTTTTGGTTTAAAGGTGTGTCTCGCAAACACCGCCTAAGCTTGTTTTGACAGTTTTGGTTATTTTTTTAAAAGGGTTTTTGCCAAACATGGCTTTACAAAAGTAAAACAAAAAATATGATTTTTTCTTGTAGCATATGACCCAATCCTTACAAAAAAAAAAAACATTTTATTTACAAAAAGGATGGAAAATGTTTTTTAGCATCATTGTTTTCAAAAATTTCTATGCATTGTTTTTGTGGGCTTTACAATAAGTTTATACAATTGCTTAAGTATTTGGCCAATATTTAAATAACCCAAAATATTTTAATTATTGAAGATTAATTGTCACCATTCTAGTATAAATGCTAGACCTACCAGTAGGTTGGTACTTAAGCACTAGGATTTAACTATAAAATTCTTAGAATTATTTTTAATATTCACTGATTTTAATTGAGAGTATTTTTTTAACATAATATATGAGTTTTAGAACACACTTTCTCCTTCCATGATAGCTGAAATCTGTCAGAGTACCTACATGGATTATTCCTATAAAAATTTAGTTGGACATACAAGCCAATAATAAATCTAAAATGACAGATTTTAATAAACATAAATTTTTGTTCTGAGCCATAGACAGACCACTAGTTAGAAACTCATCAACGCCTTTAAATCATATATAAACCACACAATGCAGCTTACCTCAGATAAGACGTGTTAAGGATGTTAGCACCCTTTCTAACCATAACCAGTCTTTTACCCTGGAATTTCATATAAAATTAGTCTATCTGAATGTCCTACTGACCCTTAATCAATCAACTAGGTGGCGACTACTTCACCTCGGCACCGCAATGTTGAGCACAAACATGCAAAAAGACTCAGTTCATTTTGCAAAATGATGAAATTTTCATTTATTTACAAATTATAGAAAATAAAATCTTGTGATCAATTTGAAGATAAAAATTGACAAGTAAATTACTAATCAATTTTCTTGTTTAAGTCTAGCATATAAATCTAACTTTTATATTATTGTTGTCGTTGCTATTGTTGCGATTTGTCATAACCTATTTTTGGATTATTCTCCAAACTCACTTTTTCTCTTCCAAAAATAAAAAAATATATTCGGAAAAACAAAAAAATCCAAAAAATAATAACAGTAAAAAGAGGATATTGTAGCGCCTAGAAAATGGCTAGAAATTGGTTGAGGAGACTAAAAAATTCAAAGATTAAAATTTGACAGTATATTTTTTTTATAAATGAAGAGCCTTGCTGACAAAGAAAATTCAATTTGAAGAAGAAATGTCTAAAAAAATATATTTATAGACTCAATTAAATTTTATTAGAGATTTAATTGAATTTATAAAAGGTTTGATGGCAAGAAAAATTAATTTTTAAGTCAATTTGGGCTTTAATTGGAAGAAATTAAAGTTCTGGGGTTAAATTAGATTTTTTAAGAGTTAATTTGGTCAAATCAAGGGCTTAATTGCATAAATATTAAGGTTTTATGGCTAATTAGGGACTTGATTGAAAAAATCCAGAACCAAGAACCAAATTGGAAAAGGCACTTAAATAGAGAAATTGAAATTGACCAAATCAGGGGTCAAATTGATGAAATAGAAAGTTTATTGATCGATTAAGAGTCAAATTGAATAAATCTGAAACCAAGGACCAAAAGGAAAATAGGCATTGGAATTTGGGGCTTAAATTGAAGTTATTCAGGGGTGAAATTGAATAGAATTGAAAGTTTGAAGCCAATCAGGGGTGTAATTAGAGACAAGTCACACATTGAAGTACTAAAGCGTAATTGGCAAAAAAGTTACTATTTATCTTCTTCTCCAGCAAGGCTGCCCGAGAGGACTCTTTCCCAAAGTGTTTGACGCCTCGTTTCGTCTCCAAATTAGATGAAACCTGAATGAAACAACTCCTATGATACCTAAAAACATGTTAGTATAAACTATTCGGGCTTATCGAGGCTGAAGAGGCGGCAGCGCCGCCCCAACGTAGACAACCCGACCAACCATTTTCCAACATAAAACTGGCAGTTCATCAGTGCTTCTTTGAAGCAATGGTTAGGGTGTTTTCGGGTGGAACCAAGGGCTGCAATTTGACACTAGAAGAGACAAAGTATCCATTTTCCACCACCTATAAATAGTTATGATTTGCATGCTTCAAGGGTGGAGAAGATTTAGTCCAAAGTCAACCCAAACACTACCCATTTTCGGTTCAGCCAACATTTTCCTCCCTTCCTTCTCTCCCCACCGTGTCTTCAACCCCTGAAGCCCCCACAGGCACCTTTCTCCTCCACTAACAGACGACGGCGCAGCCTCCCTATGAACCCAAATCCTCACCAGTGGCAGAATAGCCACTGCGACCGCCGAGCCTCTCTCCTCTGCAACTTTTCTTCTTCCATCACCAACAACCTACACCGGCCACCATTCCCTCCACCGAAGCCTACTAAGCCATCGGCCGAACCTCTTTATCACAGTTAAGCTTCAACCGCAAGTCAACCTCTTTCCCCTTCCCTTTCTTCTTCTTCTTCTTCTTCTTCGCTGTCAACTAAGTGAATAGTAGACGTGAATTATAATTCACGACCTACTGTTTACAAATAAACAATGGTGTGAATTATAATTCACATTCACTGTTCATGCAGTTAACATTGGGTCGGGCCATTTTTGGCCCAACCCAAATTTCTGGGTTAGGTCCGGCCCAACCCGAAAAAAATTTAAATTTTTTTTTAAGAAATTCCAAAAAATCTTTCTAAAACCGTTTTTTATTTTCTTGTGTATTTTTATGTCCGTTTTGTGTAATATTGGTTTGTATTTTTATATCATAAAGATATAAATCCGGTATTAAAATAACCCGTTTTCGTCAAAAAATTATAAAACAAAAAAAAATATTTTTTTTTTCATGCATACGGTTAAGTCTCTCAAAGATAAGAAAAAATTATCACATTGTATTTTCATACAACAAAAAAAAATGTTTTAACATGTATTTTGGCTTTAATAACCAATTTATTAAAGCGATGAGAACTAAGCCAATATTTCAAAAATACCTAAAAAATATTTTGTTTCTTTTCTTTTAGTATCTGGATTATGAATTTATACATAAAACATATTCCCGATATTAAAAAGAAAGTTCCTTTTTTTTATTGACGTTAGAACGGTTAGGTTTTTACCCGATAAGATAAGGACCTCCTTATTAAGGAGGACTTTTCTTAAACTTTAGATAAATCAACAATTAGAAATACAATAACACCTTAGCTTTTTATCAAACAATCAAACAATGCAGCTTACTTTAGGTATGGTGTATTTGGGGTGCTAATACCTTCTATTTACGCAACAAGTCCTCATACCTGATCTTTGAGACCAATTATGATTTCTAGTGACCAAGATATTAGGTGGCGACTCCATTTCCCGCTTTCCATTGATTAAAGATAAAGAATCCTTGTCTCCCCATATTTCATATTTGCCAGATACATTTGATGAAGTGGAATATTCGCCAGCAACATCACACACGTGTGACACAGTTTTTCTAATCTTTTCTAGCCACATGCTTTATGACTCTTGTATCCCTCTTTCTCATTAATTATTAATAAACAAAATTTATCCCATTCACGAAACGAAAAATAATAATAATAAATTATACTTTTTATCATTATGGATATTGGAAAAATAATATGGGATGAAGAGGGAAACTGTTAATTAACTTGTTATATCCTTGCACAATATTACATGGGGATGTTGGTGGGAGATTTTAAACCATCACTGTAAAAATATTAAGAGAAAATCAGTTGAGATTTCTTATAGATTTTATAAGAATTGCATTGTTAGGATTGGATATTTAGTTTTTTAAGTTGGCTTTTAATTAGTATAGTGTGATATATATACACACACATGTAACTAGAACATGAAGTTGGAATATGGATCGAAACCCTTGAGTTTTATAGAAAAAAGGTTTCCCTTTTCGTACATAAGGACAAAAGCTTCTCATTCAAAGCCTCGCACTCTAATGTGCAATTTCCTTCCATGACCTGTAATTTAATCCACAAAATAAATTAGAATCTAAACTTTAAGAAAGACACAAACAAATGGACACGTATAAAAATCGTACGTGAGCAAATTTTGTATACCTGAAGATGTAAATGGTAGAAGACGTTGCCTCCAAAGGACTCAAAGGAAGATGAATTTATTAGAACAAGTCCATTTTCCTCTAAATTAAGCAAGATTTCTGATATTTGACTTTTAAGGACCTTGCAAGTGGAAATTTGAACGACAACTTCTCTATCACCAAGCCGGCTTGCCGATACCGATGATAAAGAGCTATACAAGGTGTTTTTTCTTTGATTTTCTTGATGAATTAAATCATCTTGCCTAGATAGCTTTGATAGAAGCTCCTCCTTCCTTTGGATCTGTCTTTCCACTTGCTGTTGAAGTTCTGGTATGTACTTAAGCACACGTGAAATTGTGGACGGTATGCTTAACTTCTTCTACAAATGGTATCATCACAAAAGTAAAAGTTAGCATGCAGAGAGAGAGAGAGAGAGAGAGATTCAAAATGCTAGAGGATTTAGGCACGGCTATTCAACAAGCCTGAGGGTCATCCTGTTGTTCCACCTATTTCTCGAGTCTAGCTAAGCTAATTTTAAAATTAAACCAGGTTAAGGGTTAAGCGTTAGTTTGATTAAACCCAATCAACACAATTGAAAAATTGGTTTGATTTAAAAAAAAAAAATCAAAATAAATATTATGTTTTTTTAAAAAAATAAATTAACAAGAGTTAACCTGTCTAATTCATGATTCAAATCTTGAATGGAGTTTTAGATCAAGCTGGGATATGCGATCAGATATTATTTAATAAATTTGAATTTAGGGTTAACTAAGAATAGTACCATGCCATCGGAAGCTGGAAGAAGTGAACGGAGTGAAGAATACAAACTGTTGATCTTCTTGCGACGATAACGTTCGCTAGCGTTGTGGTTAAGCTTCTTAACCATGTTAGGATCACCACTTCCACTATAGGCCGTGAATGAGGTGGAGCGATCAAGCTCTCTTATATTTGGCTGAGATGGAGGGAAGTGAGTGAATGACCCTGGAGTTTCACAATCTCTAAAGCTGTCGTTTTGTTCATGGCTTATGGGTTCCTCTAAGGGCCATCCAAATGTTGAAAACAAAGTAGAAGGAGAAAATTCTAACATATTGGATTAGGTTTTAGGCTTTTGAAACTTAACTAGTTTGCTAAGCAAGTGGGACGTTCGATGATGACTGATATGTAGAAACTCACTACTCAAACACATACACATATATAGATACCTTATCGTTTGTTCTAGATGGAGGAAAACTCATTAAATTAAAATTAATGTCCAAGTTTTTTTTAATTGATACTTTATATTATAGCAAGAGGATTAAGACAATGAGATTTTACCCAACTTCCTTGCCTATATTCTATTTATATGGTGTGGTACCAATTCTTTAGGAATATGCAATCATATTTGTATAGAAGTATATTAAATTAATTATATACTTCTGCATGCATTAACTTTAACTAGAAAGTATGTGAAAATATGTAGGTTTGAGCCATGTGATTACATATATGATAGCCACTAGAAACTTACAAGGTTGTTAATTTCAAGACCGGTGGGATTAGTCGAGACGCGCACAAACTGACTCGGACACTTACATTAATAAAAAAAAAAAGTATGTGAAAATATTGTGTTGTATCCATATAACTGATATGAAATGTTTAGCATGGAGGTTTACAGACTAGATTGACATATCTAAATCTAAAGAGAAATCTTGCTAATGGAAATGGATATAAATTTTAAGTTGAAGTTGTTTTCATGCTGAAGTTATTGATATATATATTTTCATGCTCAAATTTGGTACATGGAAGTTACTGATTCAGAGTTTTCTTTATTTTTCTTGCTATGTTCATATTCCTTTCTTAATTAGGTTTGAAATTTTTATTTAATTCAGCTTCTATTAATTAGCTAGGTTTAGCTTACTATTTGTATTAGAATTATAGCTTTCAGAGTTTAAAAACTTAGAATTCTTTCAATAATTCTAGGATTTATGAAACTCTACTTTCTTTCTTCTTCACTATATATACTACATTAAAACATGGAATTAATCATGATGCTATTGAAATATTACACCTTATATGAAGAACAAATCTTGCTCGAATTCCAATATATAAATTCCTTATATTTGTATTATCAGAAGAGTGTGTGTGGAATTGGCTGGCTCAAATGGATGACACAAATGACGAAGGAGCATCGATTTTTTATCTCAAGATTTGAACAAGTTGATGGTGTCACTGTCTACTAATATATACTATGATCTATGTAAAAATAATTAACAAATTCATAAATGGGATTAATTATAAGGTGATGATCTCACAAACCAAATGGAACAAATATATGGAAATTGGTGAGCTCATGAGTGACATGTTCCACTCCCTCTCTTATTGGTTTAATACAGAATTAGGAAATTAATTACTCAAATGTATGAGCAGCTCCAACAGTCTAGGTTCGGTCTTATCCACATATATAACAGTGATGTCTCTTTTTGCCATTATTTATCTTCTGCTTCCAAAGAGCTTGTGCTCCACAGGTTAGACTCGTGAGGTGATTGTGAAATGCGTATGGCATGCACGAGTCCTAAGAAACATTTGTGCATCGAAACCACGAGCTTCCCCAATATATTATTCGTGTACTTGAGCTTGCCGTGTGGAGGCAGGCAGCTTTCTCATTTCCAACCCAAGCCTTCCAAGGGATTTGAAGGGATTTTTTTAAAAAATTAATAGCACGATATAATCCAAGACTTTCGGTTTTTCCCAAGTCAGAGTTTCTAGAAACCAGCTAATTAGGCATATCCCTGTTTTTTATTATTATGGAAGTAGAGCTGCAAGCTCTTTTTGGGCAGCTGCCCTCTCTTTTTTGTGCTTGGACATTCCATGTTTAATCTTCTCAAAATTCATAAAAGAAGCTCGATTGAATAACTTGTAGAAGGAAGAGAAAAGAAGGATCAGACTGCCTGTAAGGAAAACTCTACTTGTATGGAATTAGCAATGATAACAAAGATAGGATGAATCAGACTGCTATTTAGAGATTCGATTATTCTTGTAAACATAGCCAGAGATATACAAAATCATATTGTAGCTAGCTTGTAAAATCACTTGACACGATACACATCTTGAAAGAGGTAAATTCTAGATACTTTTTTTCCAATGGCAGGAAGGCAATGCCTTCGATTGAACCAAAGAAATTAATGTGTTTTAGCTCCTCGATGCATGTACAGAGCATGCTCAGTAGATCTATCCTATCGGCAAAAGAACTTCCAGTCCCACAACAATGAATGATGATCTTCAAAAACCAAAATTGATAACATGGAAAGAAATATTTTGATCAGGAACATCTCCGAGGACTGTCGCCGCCTACACTGATTACAATCTGGGTTTTCATCTTTGCCACGCTGAAAGAGGGTAAAGGCAGATTTCTTCTGCAAGAAAAAGAAAAGTACTGTATATATGGTACAGTTAAAAGTTACAACTCTCTCGAACAAAATTGCCCCTCCAGAAGGAGAGAAAAAAATGGCCATGAAATATATTTTTTTTCTCTATATAGAGGCGAAGAAACAAAAATCAACAGCAAAATCTCAACAGTTAAGCATTACATAGAATAATTTAACTGTACAAATTTTTCCAGCTCATCTAGTGATTGTGCACGTTGTTTGCAGATCACCAATAAGCAGCTTCCAAAATCAATACAACCAAAGCTGAATGTGAGTCATCACTTGTATCCGAACGCAAGATGAACAGTGCCGGCCTCCTCTTCTACCCCTCCCCCGAGTGCTCCCTCCTCTTCTATTGCCTCTAAACCCTGATCCAGCAAACTTCAGCCCTAATGATTGGATTCCACTCCTCTTGTCAAGCCGTGTTTCTTTGTCCTGTCATCCCCACCCTCTTTGTATGTGGCTGAGCTTTGTGTAGTGAATGAAATTTCACGAGATCCTCCTGGTCCAAACTTTATGTTATTTCAGGCAGAGGTCTGCAGGTTATCTCGAAGGGCTGCTGCTTTCTCTCCAAGAGGAAGAGAGTCCTCCTCTGCAAGTGATACGCGGTTCCAGAATGCCAAGAGAGTTTGCTATCTAAAGGGGGAAGAAAAGTCTAGCTAAGAGAGTTTGCTATCTTCAATTCAAGAGATGCATAATCAGGGAAACCAATCCCTTGGGCAGAGATGACACTGAATAAAGAGGTGGCCCATCCCAAGGAAAGTGAAACTGGATATCAGTCAAAAAAACAAACTGATAAGCAGAGTTCCTAATCCATCATCAACTGAATCAAAGTGATTTTCCTAGACCTGGCATTATGATCCAGAAATAAATGTTAAACAGGCATATCAAAGAACCCACTGAAAAAGCATATGAATTACTAAGAGAGACTTAAGGCTGACTATCCACTGTTTTCAGTTAGCAATACGTTGCACCAATAGATTGATGGTTGACTTATTCTCCTTTATGTGATTGTACTTCTTGTCATTTCATTATTGATACATCTTTTATTTGAAAAAGAAGAGACTTAAGGCACTGCTGAGGACTCATACAGACTGAACTTGTTCCTTATTTGCCTCACTTTGTTCTTTTGCTTTCTGCGAACAGAGCGAAACTCTTGTATCTCATTTTTGAGTGAGATCCTCTCATCAAAAAGCAATAAAGCACTCCTCCAACATAAAGTTATGTGATGCAACCAATGCACGGTACAAAATTAATCCCAAAAGTTTGGAAGTAACAGTCAAACGTTTCATTCAACCCTATCCTCGTTGGATATTCACCTGTTTTTCCCTCAATGATCTCCCAAGGCACTCATGTTCATGCCATGAGTAACTTATTCACTAAAACATTGGGCACTACCCAGGAGTCACATGACCTTCGATCTAGTCTCAGTAGAGCATTTCAAGTTAATTCATTCTTACATCAAAATGAGCTTTCCAAGTTCTCAACAAGCTTTAATGCATTTCAAATTCTTCAGCATTATTTCATCACCGTGCAATGTGTATATATGTTTGTTACTTTTAATTGACTGTGAATCACCTAAAATCAAGACTCGAACTATTGGCAGGTCTTAGAAAATTCTTTCCTCTTTCAGTTTCATATCAGACAAAAATCCTTATTATGATGTCAGTAACTATGATAAGTTTGTACCACACTTCTCATTATGTTCATATAAATCAACTAAGCAATACAAAAATGATAATAAATGCCAGTAAAGGCTAAATTAACTACTTGCTTTATGACCTCTATATCCCCTCTACCTCTAGGCACTATATTGGACCATCCATTAATTAGTAGGGCCTTGCATATGTTACCTTTGTTCACTATAATACAACATAAAATCCACCTCACAGAGAATTCGAGAAGCATAATAACATTAGCATGTCAAGGAAATGGTTTAGCTGCATGTAGCAATACATGAAAAGAGCAACAACACAAAAAACAAATCACAATATGAAACAAAAGCATAAATACTGATAAATCATCATTATAGACCTTGGAATTCGCTAAGTGTAGTGTTTCCCATATTTGGCGTGTAGGCAAACAGAATGATCAGCACATAAAAATGCAAGCTTTGAACAGTCATCATCCAATATCTACACAAACAGAAAACAAATCATTGTCTCAGTAATGCATCAAAAATCATGGCAAAACTCTACACTATCCTCTCAAGGAAAGATGATGACGGCTGCCAATGCCACCAGGAGCAAATTACAATAGTTTCATAGAAACAGTATACTAAAACTTCAGAAAACCTGAAAATCAATTCTCTCTCATAGAAACAGTATACTAAAACTTCAGAAAACCTGAAAATCAATTATCTCAGAATCAAAGTGTCTTTCAAACTTCAATGCAAACTCTCTTAACTCATACACTTCTATTTGCGGTGGGTATATTCCTTCATTTTAGTTAAATTAATTAGCAAATCATATTGCAGGTATAGTCGTTACCTTTCAAAAATTTCTCATACAAAATAAAACTAAAAAATCATTTACCCGACGCAATAAGAAATTCTCCATCTGGGGTCACTTTAATTCTACTCGTAGCGGTTGGAAACGTTAGATCCTGAACTAACTATATCTTCTGCTGATAATCTTAACAACAAAACAAAAAACACAGCAACAGAAAATCTTTGTCATTAATAATTTGGCAATATCTTTTGAAAAAAAATCTCACTACCGCAGTTCATTTACTTCTCAAACAATTAAAAAAAAAGCCCTCGTTGATTTCGAACCCAAAACTGCATAAATTGTAAACTAATTAAAAAAAAATCACTCTGCTGCATAAACTCTCAACTTCACATCAATTCAGCAATAGAACCAAGAGTTTAACCTAGGGTTTAACAGATGAGATCCAAAAAGTACACTTGAGAACTAATAAATAACTCTTAACAACTAACAAGAAAAGATGCAAAGCAAAAAAAAGTACTTTTATCTTTGCGAGAAGGACGTTGCTTTTTGGATCCAAACCACGAAGCAGGATTACGTTGATGTGAAGAAACCATGTACATCTTCACTCCATTTATGGACATCGATTTCAAGCCGTTTCCTTTCGTCGACATCTTTGCTCTCTTTTTAGCTTTTAAGCTAATCCCAGTACTGAAAAAGGGCTTTTCTTTTTTTCTTTGGCTTTGTCGACTAGCTAGCGATGCTTTCTTCACCGGAGGTGGAGATTGCCGCTGGTGTTTTTGCAGGTGTTTTAGGTGCAGGTAGCGATGGTCGGTTTTTTTTTATAAACAGAAGTGTTTGGTTTTGTAGACAACTATATTCAAGTTTTACGATGGGTTAAACTACAAAATGATCCCCTAAGTTTAGAAGCTCTATCAGTTATCTTCCCGGATTGCAGATTTGTTTAATTACCCCTTTAGGTTTGGTTTTTTTTTTTTTTTTTTTTTTTCATTCTTATGCTTATATCAAATTTATTTTCATATTCTGTGCTCAATTATCTGCAACACTGTTATGAATGTATCTATGTAGTGGGTGTGCTCGAAACTTGATAAATGCCGTACCTAAATTAGTCCAAGGTTAAAAATAATAATAATAATAATAATAATAATTGACTTGATTAAAATCTAGGTTGATGCACTAACCTGGTCTGACATTATTAAAACTCGGCCCTTAATTTATTGATTTGTTTTTAAAAAGAAATTCTAATCAAAATAAAACCATACTAATCTCTTTTTAAAAAATATAATAATAATTTTAAAGTTAATCTGTGTTTGATCCAGTGAACCTTCACAATCCATAAATCAAGTTTTGTCCCGAATGAATCATGAGCCGGGTTTAGAGGCGGAAGCAAGGAGGGGAAAGTGGGGGTTCGGGCCCCTCTGCAAGATATATATTTTTTTTATTACTAAGTAATTAAATATAATTAAGCATGAGGAAGAGTTATTATTTTAAAAAAGTGGGCCTTTCTTTAAGTCTATTCTTGACCTATGTGGAAAAAAAAAAACAATATAAAAGTATTATTTTGTGAAATAAAAAAAAATCACCAATTTAACCTAATATAAATCATGCAACGATAAAAAAACAAAAATTAAAAACACAAATTATAAACAAAATTTTTCTATAAAAATATTGAAGCAAAGCCACCAATTAATTTATCTTTCATCAAACAAAACAAGGTAACTTAAATTTTAAATCTATTTTTGTTTTGTTTTGAGATGTTTGTTAATAATTTGATGAGATTTTTTTTATAATTCTATCATTTTTGCTCTTTTTTTTTCTCAGATATGCTAATTCTACTAATTGTTTTTTGAATTCTTATTATATTGATTTTTTTCTAATTAATTAGATATATTTTATTGGTCTATTTTGATTATAATTGAATTTTTTTATGTTGTTTTTAGAAAAGCCACTAAAATTATCATTTTTTTTTTACGATATATGTTTTGATTTTAGGTTGAACCATGAACAAAATAAGAAGAATTGATATGATAATCGATGATTTTTATTTTATGAAAGAACGATGAGCACAATTAAAATAAATATGTAAGAATCATCCTTTATTATTATTTTTTTTTCAAAGTTTATCAAACATAAATAATGCTTCGTTTTAGCTAATGTTTGTTATATACTTTGTATGTTTATATTTAATAGGTATAATGACCAACAACATTAAAGTGATGAATGCATTATGAAGATGAAATTACCTTCATTGCTTTGACTCAATTTTGTATTGCTCCAAATCTTTTACTTTATACAAAGATCATTATATATGTATAGTAAATTATTTAAATAAAATTAAATTATGCAGGTTTTGATTTACAACACATGTACAATAAATTAAAACAAATATTATATTTTATTATATTAATTTTGGCCTTAATTCTAGCTCCGCCTCTGGCCGGGTTGTACAACTTTGATGTGCAATCATATAATAAGTTGAGAGATGGTGTTCTTAAGACACTTACACGTTTATTATATTTTCTTGTTTGGTACAAAAATTAATATATAGAATTATAGATAGATTCATAGCTAACCATCAGAGGCAAATTTCTCAAAAAATCAAAATAAGGGGCTGTATTTTTATTTTATTTTTTCGTTTTCCTAATTATCAAACAATGATGTGGATTCCGGAGGGAGGCCTAGCCCTTGGCATGTTGTCAATATCCCTCTTCTCAAAAGGCATGCAGTGGCAACGAGATATTCAGAAGCTTGTGTAATAGTTATGGCCAATCCTCATATAACTGCTCCTGCATCAAAAAGCCAAGACTGTCCTGAAGGTATGAGAGTATATCCCCTAATGAGGAGCATAAGCAGGAGTGGGTTCCTAGGAAACATTCAACTGTTTAAGTCATTTGAGGTTCTTTTACTGCCTGGTCAGCTCGAAGGAAGATCATCTTGTATGCTGTTAATATCGGACAAGACTACATAAGTTGTGGCTGGAGATGTCTCTTGTGCTATGATTGAACTCAATATTCCTCCTGTTATGACCAATGTCAAATCATCTCCAAGGAAGACCAGATTGACTGCTACTAGTGGAGTGAATGCCATCTTACAACAATTGAAAAAACAAAATCAAAAGCTAGGAAGGAAAAGTAAGAAGAATAGCAAGAATGTTCAGGCTGCGAGTTCTCTGAACGACAGTAGAGAGTAAAGTTTCTTCTCCTCACCATCCAAATGGTTAATTTCCGCACCTGGAATATTAGGGGATTTAATCATTCTCGTGGGCATGATGAGGTCAGTAGGTTGTGTTTTAAGTTTAAAATTTGTTAAAAAATCATCTTTAACTTGAAAAATTAAGGTGTTGAGTGAGGCTAATGATTTTATATTATATTTTAACATAGTTATTCTAGTAAAAACTTTCAAATTCTTCATTGTACACCACTACCTTTTAACATAGTTTGATAATTTAGTAAATGATTTTAAACTATATTTTAACATAGTTATTGTACACCACTACCTTTCAAATTCTTCATTGCTTGATTATTAACAACTTCATTTAAACGTAAAAGCTCAAGTTATTGAATGATTTCCAAAGAATAATTTTATTTACTTTGATTTTCTTTGTTCTTAGTAAGCATAGTCAATTTGTTCACTGTCAAATATTTGATGCATCAAATAGCTATATTTGTCTTTGTACTTTCGTACATGGCTCTTACATCTTACGTGAAAGGAACAAGCTTTATGAAGAAATGAAGGTTCTAAGTGGCAATCTACAGCAGTCTCCTTAGGTGTTAACTGGTGATTTCAACACTATAAGAGGCCCTCATGAGACTACATCAGAAGCCGACTGTTCTATATGAGAAACGGAGGGTTTTGATGTTCTGCTCAAGCTGTTAGACCTTCATGATCATCCCAGTGCTGGTCTTTTCTTTACATGGTTTAACAAGTAAATTGTGAGTCTCTGATCACAGCCCACGTCTAATTAAAACTAGTTATACAAAAACAGGTGGGATTTTCACTGTAACTATATATTATTGTGCATAGCTATAATAAAATCACTATTTTACCCCTCCACTCACAAAAATTTGTCTTTTAATAGAGATTTAATTTTCATCATTGGTTTTTATTGGCCTGGTTAATCTTTTCAAGCAAAAAATGAATAGCCCAAATACTATAATCCCCTTCAAATAAAGACAAAATAACTAGCATTGAAAGGTTTGTTGGTCATTTGATCTTTGGATGCACAATGTAATTACTCTCGAACACTTATAACCAAAATTATTTAAGCTATCATGTAATTGTAAATGCATTTCATCTTTTATCATTTTATTTTTTAAAAAATTAGGTTTTATAATTTTTTTTTTATGGAGTTATCTCGATCTAATAACTTAAACTATTTGGTTGACAAGTTGACCTCCGTGAGCTCAAGCTTTTTTTTATTTATAATTGTTATTTTTCTAATTTTTTTTCATGTCATAATTCAACATTCAACAGTAAATTTTTAAAAAAAAACATTAGGTTTTTTTTTTTTTTTTTTACTTTTTGTCATGTTATCTTATCCTCATTATCTAATTCATAGGTGAGATAATTGGCTCAAGCAATCTTAGGTTTTTTTTTAACTTATAATTGCTATTTTTTTCTCTTTGTATGGTTGATATTTTTTTTAATTTAATCATTAAACATTTAGTTAGTTAGGAGTAGGTTTCATAGTTTTTTTAAATGTTTTACTTCTGATTAAATGATTTGAGTTACGGGTTTAATAGATTAACAAGAGCTAAATCAATTTTATTTTTATTTTTTATTTTATCATTCGATATTATTTGTTTTCTTTCTTTAAAATGTTAAGCGAGCATCATCTTTTTCTTCAAAATAAAAATTATTCAACCAGCAAGAAAGTGCGCATTACATGGCTAGTATTAATTTAGTTCTCCTCCTAAACCCTTCAGATTTTATTCATGAACAGTTCAGTTCTATTGTTGCTGAGACATGGAGAAAACAAGTGGGTGGATGGCCAATGTTTAGAATTTGGCAGAAGCTTAAGAATTTAAAGCCTCCTTTGAAGAATCTGAATGCTAATTTTTACGGGAATGTTACAGAAACGGTAAGAAGAACCAGAGTGGATTTGGAGAATACAAAATCTCTTCTAATGAGCTCTCCTACAGAAGATCTAATGGTTAGGAAGTAGCAGCTCTCTGCTCTTCTAGTAAGTTACTCTGCGGCAGAGGAATCTTTCTTTCAACAAAAATCAAGAGTGACTTGGCTGCAAGGAGGAGATGCTAACACAGGTTTTTGCCATAAAATGACAAGAGCTAGAAGATCTAGGAATGCTATTTCAATTCTTCATAACAATGTACGTGAACAGATCACTGCTCCTGGGGATATTCAGAATGACATTCTGAATTTTTATCAGAACTTATCTGGCAAGGCTGACGAGGTACTTGTATTTATAATTCATCTCAAAGACTCTAACTAATAGGTTGAAGAGATGCTTGCCTTCTCTCATTAGTTTGAATCGATCTGCATTTGTAGAAGGCACAAAGATTGGAGTTAATGTTAATACTTTCTCAGGAGGTTGTGAAAGGCTACCGTAGGAATAATTTGACACCAAGAAGTTCTTCGATGACAGATATAATGAAAGCTTTTGATTCAGTAGAACGGAAGTTTCTTTTCAATGTGTTAATGGCTATGGATTTTCCGACTTAGTTTTTACATTCTTAAGGAAATTTTGATTCAGTTGAAAGCTTGTGTCACTTCCCCAAAATACTCTATCCTCATCAATGGTGGCTTGTGTGATTATTTTTAAAGCAAAAGGGGGCTTAGGCAAGGGGATCCACTCCCCCCTTACTTTTTTTTCATTGCTATGGAGATTCTATCGTGTACGCTTAACTCTGCAACAGCCACTGGGGGACTGAGATATCATCCTAAATGCAGGAGAGTATCTCTCACCCACTTGTGCTCTGCTGATGATTTGATGGTATTCACAAATGGGCCTTTAGAAGATTTGCAGGCTATTAACTCCATGTTCTCAAGGATTCTCATCATCTTTCCGGGTTGAAATGTAATCCTGCAAAGAGTGGGCCCTTACTCAAGAGCAAAATCTGACAACAAGCATTGTGAAAATTCAATGGAGAGATAAGGTTGCCCAAAGCTAAGCTATTGGAGTAGCAAGGCAGAATCCTCTAACAAAGCTCCTTACAATGCTGCCCACAATGCCTCCAAAATTGGCTCTTTTGGTGGAGAGAAGTTAGGAGATAATGATGTTTCAATGGTAACAAATTCAAGTTAGAATGGTAGTCTAACAAGATAAGGAAACTGCTGTCATTCACCCGAAACAAAAGGGACTCTGTAATACCAAATCAGACATGACAATACATGGAGGCTGCTTCATGTCCTTGTTCATGCAGATCAAGATAACTACTAGCAACATATATGGAAGATAATCCCTAGTTGCTAGCTCTTGGAATCCTTGTATATGTTATCTTCAGTACCCTTTAAATGCTCTGCTTTTGTTGCTGTAAGTTAATATGGCATTGTATGCTCACGTTCTTCTTAAGAAATAACACCAGAACAAAACTTAAAATCTTTCTCTCACCGGTAGATTATTATGTAATGCTAATCATTATAATAAATAATGGCCTTCAAAGTTATTGGGAAGCCTAGGTCTGGGAATGAGAAGAGTGTCTGTCTCCACGCGATAGCCTCGAGTGTAAGACTAAGACACTGGCTAAATGTGCTCTTAGGACTCGCGCAAGCCATGCACATCGCACAAGAGCCTTCTGAGATCAACCATTGTAACACAAGCTCTTCGGAAGCAGAAGAAAAAAAATGTCAAAATTTATATCACCGTTATATTAATATATGGGATAATTAAGGCCAAGCCCCTTTTTTTGTGTTTTTTTGCTTGATACTATTATATTAAGTTTTCTATATATTAAATAGTGAAGGGAGGGAAATGTAGATGTCATTCATAAGCTAACCAGTTCTCATCTCTTTGTTCCATTGGGTTTTGTGAGTTCATCAACTAATTACTTGTGTCTCTTCATTTTATGTTTGTTATTTTATACACAAGTAAGTATAAATTTAGTGATTTCGACAGCAACTTACACCAAATTTTGAGATAAAACAATGGGCAGCAGATTGCTCTAAATAATTAAATATTCCTCCATCAGAGAAAGCCAATGGCATACAGATAAGGTCGCAACTATCCCATTTAATTGGGGTTGGTATATATCTTGCAGATAATAATAATATTGTCCAATTAACTTTTCCATAGTTTATATATAAGGTAGTGTGTTTTTCTAATAATATTCAAAGTGCATTTGTAAATATATCAAATATCATGTATACATTTACGTACATAAACGCAATCCACAGTTGGGTAACCACTTTCAAGAGCCAAACCGCATGAAAGAGCCGATTAGGTCCCCAGCAAATGTACACTTACATGTAGATTGAAAAATACAATCGTTACAATTCAAACAAAAAATGTATTCTCCCCCTACATGTCCACCAGGGTGTTTTCGTGAGATTAGTCATGGTTGCGCAATGACCCGGCAACCACTAAATCAAAAAAAATAAAAAAGATTTATAGAGCATTTACATGTAAATTAAAAGATTTACAGTGCATTGACTATAGTAATAATTAAGCTGGGAATGGAATTCGACCAAGATTCGTCCTTCTTGTATGGTGTAATATTTTGATAGCATTTCTCTCCAGTTTCATATTTTTATAGCGAGACCTTTTGTTTAAAAGAATTTTGCATATTTAGTATTCATATCCTTCATTCTGACTGGGCCACTGCTAATTTGACTGCCTATTCATATACATAATTAGTTGTATCAGTACAGTACCACGGCATCAAGAATATTCTTGCAAAAGATCGAGAAGCTAGCTAGGTAGTGCCATTTTCATTTTTCCCTTATATTATAAAAATAACTACATTTCGGGCATCAAATTTTTTAATGATTTTCTCACCATTTAATAACAAATGATTTTATAAAAAAAATCAAATTATGGGGCATACATGATCAAATGATGAGGCCTCTATGATGAGAGCTTCATGATATAAAGTCATGATCATATCTCTCACTTGCTTAGCAAACTAATTAAGTTTCAAAAGCCTAAAACCTAATCCGAAATGTTAGAATTATCTCCTGCTACTTTGTTTTCAACATTTGGATGGCCCGTAGAGGAACCCACAAGCCATGAGCGGAGCTACCCAAGTTTTAGAGATAGTGAAACCCAAGAGTCATTAATTACTCAATTCCCTCCATCTCAGCCACAAATAATAAAGCTTGATCGCTCCCCATCATTCACGGCATATAGTGGAAGTGTTGACCCTAGCATGGTCAAGAAACTTAGCCACAACGCTAATGAACGTGACCGTCGCAAGAAGATTAAAAGTTTGTATTCTTCACTTCGTTCACTTCTCCCAGCAGCTGATCAAATGGTACGTTTCTTATTGAACCCTAAGAGGCAATCCGTTATAATCAAGAGAAGCTTTTAATTTAAACATGGGTAGGTCTTGAGTTTGATGGTTGCGATGATATCGTTGCAGAACAAATTAAGCGTGCCGGCCACTGTTTCACGTGCGCTTAAGTACCTACCAGAGCTTCAACAGCAAGTGGAGAGACTGGTTCAAAGAAAGGGGGAGCTTTTATCAAAGTTATCAAAGCAAGGTGGTATAATTCATCAAGAAAATCAAAGAAATGACACCGTTTATAGCTCTTTATCATCGGTATCGGCAAGCCAGCTTAGTGATAGAGAAGTTGTCGTTCATATTTCCACTTACAAGAACCATAAAAGTCCATTATCAGAAATCTTGCTCACCTTAGAGGAAGATGGACTTGTTCTAAAAAACTCTTCTTCCTTTGAGTCATTTGGGGACAGGGTCTTCTATGATTTACATCTTCAGGTGCTATAACATTTGTTTGTGTTTTTTTGTTTGTCCTTCTGTTTCTTTCTTTCGTAAAGTTTAGAGTCTAATTTTTAACTTTGTGGATTGATTTTACAGGTCATGGAAGGAACTTACACATTGGATAGTGAGGCCATGAGGGCGAAGCTTGTGTCTTTATCTGTAAAGAGGGAATCATCGTCTCTATAAATTCAGGTGCTCCATATTCTAATTTGATGCGGAAAAATTAGCGTAGGATTTTCTGGATGAGACTTACAAAAAGATATGGTTTAATAAGCTGTTTTAATGGGATTTAAAATATTCATAACTGATTGGATATATTTAAATTTTATTGGTGAATTCCTGATAAAAAAAAAAAAAAATTGAATATGAATTAAGCTTCTGTGCACTCCTCATCAAGCTTGCTCTCTACTCGGATTTGTCAATTTACTTTGAAAGCTCTCAAAATTGCCTTCGAAGTTTTGGACCATAATTTAGATTTTTTTCCTTGTTAATTTTGGATTTTAGCTTTATTATTTTTCCTGATTGATTGTTTCTTAATTATTTATAAATATTTTGGGTATTTAAATTTATCTTTTTATATTTTGTAAGATTTTTGCTTAATAAAACTACATACGTACTTTTATAATTTTGACTATATAACTCAAATTTATAGTTTTCTTCGAGTGATGATTGCATATATATATATATATATATATATAAATGCAATCTAGTTTAAAATGTGAAACAATGACTGTTTGTAATCTCGACGAGCCCAGAAGCATTAGTATACTTTGGCCAGCAACACCATGCACTAGAAGGGGGAAACAATAAAAGATAGACCACTAGCATTTATCTTCGCCAGTGGCAAAAATAAAAAATTCAAAGCCATAAAAGATTTAATTTATTGATATCTCCTCTTAACGAAAGTGGGGTTTTTAATATATTTTTCTTCGAAATGGGTATTGACCACACACCACACCGGACAGAAGAGTTTTTTTTTTTTTTTTTTTTTCCATGACGATCTAAAAATAATGAAACAGTATAATGCAACGTTTGGGGGCCATGTGATGGTGTCTGAAGTTCGTTCTCTATATATGGGCTTAAATTTCCAAGGTAAACTTTTTTTTTTAGAAAAATGTTGAACAGATAGTCTAATGTTTTTGTTTCTTTCAATGAAGAAAGGAAAATAGATTGATAATTAAGGAGACCACTTAATGATAAAACACTAAAGCAGTTTTCAGGAAAATAGATTGAAAATCTGGGGATTTCGGTGATGATTTGGACACCGCAGGTGCAGCACTTGATGCTCCAACTGAAAAAGAATTCATTTCCTCTGTTAACATTGATAGAATCACTTTCTTCTAATGGCTGCTGAAGCAGTTAATTTATAGCGTGTGACATGGAGGGTTTGGTTTAAAACGGTGTGAGTTGAAAACATTCCAATTCCTCCAAATAACATAGAGATCGATTTGAGAAACATATACGAGTATTGGGCTAGGGTAAATAAGTTAATCCAGGTTAATTATTTTTATTAAAATAATAAAGTTTTATTTGTATTCTTTTTTCCTTACAAAGTGTTGTTCTAGTTATATAGATTGATTGGGTGAAAAACTCGATTAAAGTTGAATTGATTTAATTAGATCAATATTTAATTTAATTCAACTAAAAATAAAAGTTTAGAACATGTTTTGGATTTTGTATTTTCTGAATTAACCCATTTAATTATACCATATTTAATAACTATGAAAAAAACTTGAAAGCATTTTTGCAACATCGCTTCCTACACTAACAGCTAGTACTTTTTGCAAGTGGTGTGAATAATATTAGTTTATTGGGTTGTGCTATATTACATGTTAGGTAAAACAAATAAAATTAAAAAATATTTAGATCATAAGAAAAAAAATTTGCATTCTTATTAAATTTGGCTCAATAAATTAATCTTAAAATATCATAACCTGATTTTTTTAGTTCGGGTTTTAAGTTAAACCATATAGAAGTTGCTTTAATATAATATAGTCAACTTCACAGTTCTAAAACCAATCAAAATAACTAGTAAAAAAGTGATTTCTTTTAAGAAAAAAATAAGATTGTATCTCTTTAATTAAAATGAAAAGGAGATTGTATTTGATCGACCTAAACTATGCGGTTAAACTAGTCAAATCCGCAACTCAGATCATGAACTCTTTTGAGTTTAATAACTTTAAAAAAAAAAAAAAACTATTTTTTTTGCCCCGACATGATCCAATTGACTTGATAGATCCAAATGGCCCAATAAAAACTTCGTATTACTTTAAAATAAATTAAAGATGTTATTTTTTATATTAAGTCGACCACATATTGGATTAATCAGGGCTCCATAGCTTAACCCATAAAATCCGCGACTCATTTCATGGTTTTTATTGGATTTAATAACTCTTTTTTTTTTTTACTTTTTTACCTAATTATATGATAATAAAATCAAACATTCATGAAATTAAACATCAACCACATATCAGGATATTTGTTTGAGACTGTGATAATCTTATAAAAAACAAAGTAAAATAAATTATGAAGAAAATTAAAAATCAGTTAAGTATTAAATGATAAAATTTTAAAAAAAATTGAAAAAAAAAAAAAATATTTATTTCACTGATTATATGAACAATGTAAGCAAGTGAGCGAGTAATTTCCTCAATTTTTTTTAGTGTTGTAAGTAATATATTTTTCTAGTTCAAATTAATAACTCTTTAAATTTTAGCTTTTACCTAATGTAATTATGTATAAATTTTCACAACTTAAATCCAATTTTTTTCTATTCAATCAATTCTTAGGTAACATTTGTTTATTGTTCTATAACAGAAAAGGCAAAAACAACAGAAATAAAAAATATGTTTAATTAAAGAGATAGAAATAAAAATATAAAAATAAATCAGTTTTTGAGATAATTTTGGAATAAATTTCTACACTTTCAAAACATAAGCTACATAAAGACTATTTTAAAAAAAAATATATATTCTTATAAAAAATTCTGAATTTTAAAATTATAAGTGTATATGTTTTAAGTTATATGAATTAGATTTTATTACAGTCTAATACACATCTAACATGAATGTGTTTTGGATTGTACTTGGTAAGAAAAATCTTAAAGGCAATTTTTTTTGTCTCTCTAAGAGCTTAAAGGGGTATTATTATGTGTGCATAATCGAGAACATAAAAGCATAAATTTCAAGGAGTGCTTGATAGAAATTTTGTAACCATGTCGACAAAAATTAAAGTAGATACTTTTTTGAGAGAAAAGCAACGACTTGAATCATATAAAGACAATATTTTTTCCATTAATCAGAACTTCAAACCCCAACAGATTTTCAAATCTCAGAAGAACCCTCCTTGTTGCGGCTAGGTTAACATTCACACCAATAAGAATTGACAACTTCATCGGCAGATTTCCTGATGCAGCGGCGGAAACTGAAGATAATAATTAAATATAAAACACATGATATTTTAACAGGTGAAAATAGCTATAAATATGAGCCCTAAATTCACAAGCTTATTTTCTTTAAAATAATGATAATAAAGTTTGCCCCTTGAATATAGGTCAGAAACTCTACCTCAACTAGAAAATAAAAATAAAAATCTGAAATTACATAGAAAAAAAGCATAAAATCCAGAATAAATAAGAAATTTGAAAATAAGAAGGAAAATCATAAAAAATACTAAATCCATGGGGCTTCGGTGAGATTATCAATATCTAAAGATCTAAAGGTTCACATAGCTACGCAGTTGTTATAATGGGGAAAACAACCCCTAAAAACTATTGTAAAAATTTAAGTGCGATCCAATAATTAAATCAAAAGTTATGGTTCTTTTAAGCCGTTATTCTGGTCTGACACGACCAGACCTCCTCTTGAACCTTGACATATCTCACTGATCCATAAATATATATATGTTAGGTAATCCATATAATATGTATGAAGCAGATCCTCATTTAGTTGTGACAAACTCATACATGATCGCTCAAAACCACCCGTTATTGCAAGCTGACTATATCATTCTCCTTGGATTGAAGAGAACTCGTCCTCAAGTTTTATTCCTCCTTTAAATAAGAAGTCAAGTGCTAGACATTGAAGACAATAAAAGTCTTCATATGATAAGGAAGACAAATCTTCTAACATTGTCATTTATCTTCTACAACACCTCACAAAGACTTATCTTCCTTTTCTTCAACTTGTTATACCCATCCACTAGAAACCTGTCACGTGTAAGGACTTTCTATACCAAATCACTAACCTCAAACACCAATCTTCTATGATGAGTATCAGATAGGGCCTTAAACTTGGCATTGTTGTTATTGATAGTCCACTTGACCTTCTCATGAATGCCATGCAAGTAATCTTTCATATTAGTAGCTATGTGATGATTACTCATCTAATATGGGGAACAAGAATTAGCTCTAGTACTTTAGAAGGATTCTATCCATAGATGATCTAAAATGGACTAAATTGGGTTGTCCAATTCCGAGACCTATTATAAGCAAACTTCGCCTATAGCAATGTTATATCCCACTGCTTCGACTTATCTCCAATTAGGCTTCGTAGTAAATTATCAAGGCTACAATTAACCATTTCTATTTACCTATCTATATGAGGGTGATAAGCACTGCTAAAGTTTAGTTGAGTTCCCATCCTTCCCTACAAACTCTTTCAGAAATTACTCATGAATTTGACATTCCAATCTAAAGTGATGGATCTTAGCATGCCATGCAAACAAACCACATTATTAGATTAAAGTTCGACAACCCAAGATGCATCCATGGTCTTTCAATAGACTATAAAATAGGCTATCTTTGAGAACTTGTTGATAATAACAAAAACAGAATTCATGGCCTATTATGTACAGGGTAGGCCTAAGATAAAATCCATGCTCACGTTTAGATATAGAGCATCAAGAACTAGTAACGGGGTGTATATCCTAGCATTCGATAAGGTCCTCTTAGACCTCTGAGAAACAGCACACCTCTTGACAAAGTTAGAAACTTGACCTAGTTACTTAAGCTAGTAATAGTTTGAGGACACTAGAGCTAGTGACTTATCTCATCCTAAATCTCTCTCATAATATAATTCATAGATGATATGCTCTCACAAAGAACAAACTGGAACACAAATCTACAAACCACAGAAAACATAACCATTTAAAAGCACAAAGCTATCTCATTTACCTTACTTTGATAACTTGGTATTTATATGACCAAATGAGGAATCACTTAAATACAACTCACAGAAAGTATCAAATCTTGGCATCTTAGTGTGTATAGTATTAAGAAAGGTTACCATCAACTGAAAGCATCAACCACCTTATTTAGGCTGCCTGATTGGCTTCTCAATGAAAAAGTGAACTCTTACAAAAACAACACCCACTTCGCATGCTAACAACTCAGTTTATGTTGCCCATTTATATACTTTAGAGCTTCATGATCAGTAATTAAAATAAACTTCTTCTACACAAGGTAATGTTGTTAATGTTTTAGTGTCTAAACAACAATGTAAAAGTTTAGACCATGTGTGGAATAGTTCTTCGTCAAGGTGGATAGTTTATCACTGAAAAAGGCAATGAGGTGCCAGTTCTAGCTTAGAACTCTTTTAATGCCTACCCTAGAAGCATCACAATTTACTTCAAACAGCTCCTGAAAGTATGGTAATGTGAAAACTAGAGCTCAAGTCATATTCTGTTTCATTAGCTAAAAAATTTTTTCAGCCCCATTTATCCACTAAAATGTACATCCTTTTAGGCACTTTGTAATAGGTGTTGTAAATAAACTGAAGTTCCTAATGAATATTCTATACAAAGATGCAAGGCCATGAAAACTCCAAACAACATGGATGTTTTTTGGCATCGGCCACTTAACAATCACATAAATCTTACTTTTGTTAGCCAGAACACTATCAATATATACAATAAAACCAAAAAAGACAACAATATCAGTGAAGAACTTACACTTCTTTCGATTAACATACAATTATTCCTTCTTCAATGTATAAAAACAACTCATAGGTGCTCCAAATAAGACTCTGGCAGTGTGACTATAAATTAGTATGTCATCAAAATATACCATTATAAATATGCCCATAAATGACTAAAATACACAAGCAATAAAATAGAATAGTGTACAACATATACAGGAAAATGCTAACCTTTATTAACATATCAACAAAGAAAATACATAATAATACACTTGTGTGAGTTATCCACAAAACTTGCATAATATACATTAAAAAGCTTCCAAGCCTATTTATACATAATATCATAGAAGTTACAAGGCAAAGCAGCCATCCTTATTTTTCAAGCCATGGTAGAGCATCTTCTCCTTTATGTTCTCTATGAACTCAATGTCCTTATTCAATAAGTGTTATAGTCCCCTATGAACTTAGTGACTTTGTAGAGCATTCTATATCATGCCCCATGTTTGACAACCCATCACCCATGAATTAGACAATCTTCCCCTCAACTAGCAACATCTAAAAACCTCTAAAACTTCATATAACTTTGTTGTCTATTTCTCCTATAAGCTATGCTTTTTGTCTGTTTAGATGGTCAATTATCTAAGACTCGTGTTCATGCCAAACCAAGAACCTATGGCTCACACAAATCATTAAATGATGCTTGTTGAACTCATTGTTGTCTATGCAAGTTGACACAATCCTTTGTTTTTGAATTCTACATAGCATGCATTCATTAGCACACCCTCATACTATGTCTTTTAACAAACCACCCCATTTGAAGAGCTTGGTGTCCTTGTCATAATAAAGGTGAAGTATTCATGCACTTTATCTTTGAATTACCATAAATTTATGTCTTTTTTCACACGAAACCTCTAAGTTTTTCTTCTATTTTAGTAAAAATTCAATTTATCCATTCTTCCTATATATGTTGGCCAAATTGACAATAATCTATATTTTTAACAATACTATTGTCAAACTATTTATGAATCGTTGGTCTTCATAGAAAAGTATCAAATAACTTATATGAAAAGTTGGATAAAGCTTTAGTTGCTTTGAAAACTTTAATCAATGGGCAGCAACACTTTTTTTTTCATGATTTCTAAAGGTTTATATCTTGGCACCAAGCCTTAATGCTTCGACTTCTCCATAACTTTCTTCTAAATTTATGAAGTTAATTTAAGCAACGCCTTATCACCCTCACTCAATTCCAACAATCTTTGTTTCTAGTCAGTATACTTTATCTTCTTCTTTTTTGCCTTACTCAAGATGTCTTGGGCTTGCTCAAATAATTATTGTCTTTCCAAAACACTTTTCCCATCGAAGTTTTGCGTAACAATCATTACAGGAGTTTATGAATGTGTCCCCAAAACCAAATCAAATGAACTAGCTTTTGTTTTTCAGGATCTATGGATCTCATAGCAGAATTATGCACTTTTTAACAATTCCAATCAGTTTTACTACATTGTTGTCATTTAATGTCTCAAATATTTCTCAAACTAATCATTTATCTTTTTCATCTACACATTTGTGGATGGTTGGCAGTATAAAACTTCAATCTCGTCCTTATAAAGTTGGATAAAGTTGTCCAAAACCTTCCATTAAATCGTACATCATGATCACTAACAATATTTGCAAGCACTCCAAAATACTTCACCATATTTTGATAGAACAACCCAACAATAACCTATGTTATACATATTATTAGGGTGGTAACAAACACCGCACACTTGGCCAAAATAGGAGCACTATGTAGAGCTTTGAAAGGATAAATCCATCATCAATCAACTCTCCAAATTGCTTCCTTAATTCTACAAATTTCGTAGGTGACATTTGATAAAAGGGTTGAGATGATGGCTTTGATCCTGGCACCAACTCAATTCAATGGCTAATAGCCCTTCTAGGTGGATATTTCTTCGGCAACTCAAGTGGCATCACAACCATATACTCCTTTAACACATGAACAACAATATTTGGTACTTTCTCATATATATTTGCTTTGTCATCCATCACTACCACAAGAAACACTTATCCACCCTTTCACAAAACATTATCAATTGCAATAATTGAGACCTTTTCTTCATCTTTGTTACCCTTTTTAACTAGAATGGCATTGATTTTTTCCATCTTTAAACATTCTCTAACAAAGTGTGATCCATTATAAATAAAACAAGGAAAGTTTGGTTTAACATCTTAACCTTGTCCGCTCGATGGCTTAATCTTGCCCTTATTCGTGGTAGACTTTGATTTACCTCCACCAAACTTCCTCTTTTTCTTGTCCTTTTTGTCCTTCATCTTAGATTTAGAGGAAGTTGACACATAGCCTTCTCTAATGATAACCTTGAAATCAACCAAACTATTAGCAGCAGCATTAGCGGAAGACAAATCTTATACCTCTTATCATCTTAGTTCAACTTGTGCCCAAGAATGGAGACCCAACATGAAGTTGAAGACATTGTTTTTTTCTTACATATTCTTAATGTCGAGAATTAATGAATTAAAGCTTTTAACATACTTCTAAATTGACTTCTTAGGCTGAAGCTTTTTTAATTCTTTCCTTGCAACTCATGAAGTATTGTTTGGTAGAAACTACTCTTTCAATTCTTACTTGAGATGATCCCATGTCTTAATCTTTGGACATCTAGCATTCAAGTTCTTTTTTGTCCTCAATCTCAACAACAGCTTAACATCACCCATGAGATATATCATGATGATATCGATCGACTTGGTCATCCATACCAATCTTATCCACAATGAAACATTGTTCCATATCTCACATAAAATTCTAAGTTCCTTAAAACTTCTCTCCCCACCAAAAACTTTTGGTTTTGGTAGTTTAAGCTTTGAATGACTTAACCCATCATTAGTGTTTGTTATTGTCTTTTTTAAAATGGCAATCAATTCCTCAAAGGCCTCTAATATATGGTTTGTCTATAATGCCAAATCGATATACAAACCCTCAACCATTTCAGTGCTTTCAATGGTTTTCTTTAACCTGACAAGAATAGAATGATTTTTACCCTCTTCGATTGATCCGATCATACCTTTAATTTGAGTAAGTCTTTTTTGAATTACTTACATACATGCTGGCATAACCTATCAAGTTGCATAGTTTTGGAAACAACCATGCTCAAATACCACTTGTCACATGGATAAACATTTCACTCAAGATTCCATCCTTTATGCAGCAATCTAATCCCACTAAACTAAGCCTTTCCTCACCTTTTCGCTCATGTTTGCCTATAACTATGTGTTTCACTCTCTTAAATAGGTTCTCATACTTTAACTTGTAATAAACAAGCAAAATTAACATAAGAAACAAAACATAATAGTGCATAACACATACAGGAAAATTCTTAAACTTTATTAACACATTAACAAAGGAAATACATAATACACTTATGTGTGCTATACACAAAACTTGCACACTACACACCAAAGGATTTCAAGCCTATTTATACAAAATTTCAAGGAAGTTACAAGGCAAAGCTACCATCTTTGTTTTTTAGGATATAGTGGGGGTAGTTTCTCCCTTATGTACTCTTTGAACTTAGTAGCCTCGTTCCAGTAAGTGTTGAACAGTTTCTCCTATGTTTCCATAAACTTAGTGACTTTTTAGAGCATTCTCAATCAAACCCCATGTTTGATAGCCTTTCACCTACGATTTGGATAGTCTTCTCCTTGACTAGCCATGTCTAAAAACCACTGAAATTTTCCACAACTCAACTACCACTTTCTCCCACTAGCTAAATGTCTAATAGTCAACCACTTACTACCAGTTCTGATGTATTTCTTGCAAGTTTAGATAGTTCATTATCCAAGTCTCATGTTCATGTCAAGCCAATAATCCATTGCTCACACGAATCATTACACGATATCTTGAATTTGTTGTTGTCCTCGCAAGCTAACACTATCTTTTTTTTTTTCAAATTCTAGGCAATGTGTATTTATTGGCACACTATTTTACCTAAACCTCTTACACAATGTATTTTCTAATTTTTCAATATTCATCCTTGTGAATTTTACTAATGTATTAATATATGTTCATGTTTTTGCATTTTATATTTAATAAAAATTGAGAAGCATAGTATTTAAATGTATCATAGTTAAGTCTTCAACATTCATTCTTATACGTCATTTAAGAAAACTCAATCTCTATTTTATATATTTTTATAAATATATAACATTATTGATTTATACCTCATTTAATTTTTCAAATTTGAGCCATGATTTAAAAAAAATTAATTAATTATATTTACAGGTTAAAAATATTCTATAACAGTAACACAGCCAATGGGGTGAGATGGAGCCTTCGTCTAGTTTATTACTACTTAGACCTTAACCTGGGGCCTTGCCAGGCCTCACAACTAGGAGTCTATGATACCTAGTCCTCACGAAGCTAGGCAATCTCAAGAATGAATGAATGAATAAAATTTGTCCAAGATTAAAACAAGTGCCAAAAACCCAGCATCAAGAGAACAAAAGGACAAAAAAACAGAGGTACACTTAAATGGCCATCCCTAAACAAATCAAGAATTAGCCCGAGCTCCAAGAAGGAGAAAAGGGAATGAGTGTAATGATTGCTTGAAGAGAGAACAAAACAGTGAAACAAAAAAGTAAACAGCGAGAGCAAGAGCACGCAAAAGGCAGCACGCTAGGGCGGCAGTGACAGAAAAATGTGCGAGAGAGAAAGGCACGTCCCCGACAAAGCCAACTCCTACACGATGCATTTGTCTCCTCGTGGAAAAATAAAGAAAGAGGGATGAAGAAAAGGAAAATGAGTCCCCTACCCACGCACGATCAAGCACGTTGAATTCAAAGGCTAAACCTCTTTTATCTCTGTCCATGATTGAACTCTTTTTGCTGGCACTCCTTTTTGCACGCTTCTCTCTATTCTATCTCCAGAATTTGCAGATGCTGTATGCCTATAAAGTGGAGGAAACTGCATACACTTTAAACAAATGGTCAAATTATGACGACGAGGTTGGATGATGATGAGGATGATTAATAACCACATGGTTCTCTTATTGATAATTACTAAATCAAACCCGGCTTTAGGATTTCAGCCCAAATTAAGTTTTTCAAAAAAAAATAAAGTGATTGATTTGATCAAAACTTAATTTAATTGATGCTAAATAAAATACTATTGTTTTGAAACAATATCATTTAGAGTGGCCCAATTAACATATTCAACATATAATCCAACTAGGGTTTAGTTTGACTTAATAGATTTGATCAAAACTTAATTTAATTGATGCTAAATATATCATTTAGAGGGGCCCGATTAACATATTCAACATGAAATCCAACTAGGATTTAATAACTTTGTTGTTAATTATATGTTACAATTGGCTAAGTTCTTCAATACTGAAGAATTAAAATGGCGAAGCTTAAGATTAAGTCTCTGTTGAATATTTGAGTATCAAAATGAATTAGTTAAAACTTAGACTCATTACCTGGTGATAGTTTTCCGGTGGTCGTCGGAGTTAGACAAATTGATATTGGGTGTGTGTTTAATGAATAAATATACAATATAAAATTATTCTGCTAGAGAAGGTGAGGTGAAAATCTGATTATGAAAAACGAGATATAATTAATACCTTGTATTCTAATTATTTTGTAAGTGTATATGTTCTAGGCGATATGAATTAGATTTTATTACAGTCCAATACACATCTAACATGAATGTGTTTTGGATTGTACTTGGTAAGAAAAATCTTAAAGGCAATTTTTCTTGTCTCTCTAAGAGCTTAAAGGGGTATTATTATGTGTGCATAATCGAGAACATAAAAGCATAAATTTCAAGGAGTGCTTGATAGAAATTTTGTAACCATGTCGACAAAAATTAAAGTAGATACTTTTTTGAGAGAAAAGCAACGACTTGAATCATATAAAGACAATATTTTTTCCATTAATCAGAACTTCAAACCCCAACAGATTTTCAAATCGCAGAAGAACCCTCCTTGTTGCGGCTAGGTTAACATTCACACCAATATGAATTGACAACTTCATCGGCAGATTTCCCTTTAGTTGTGGTATAATCAAAGAGAAACTATATATACATGATATGCGATGCTTTGTCTCCATTTCATGTGGGCTCCAATAGGTTTTGTGACCTTTGACCCTCTCATTTTGCTTAGGAAGTGTCATTTCTGTGGCTCGTTCAAGATCTAAGTAGGGTCAATGCTCACAAGTCCAATATGAACGATATCACAAAACCATTGATTCCTTTTGTTTGCTTTACTTATGAAAGGACTAAACCTTACAAGACAATATTAAAATACAGAGGATGATTATAAGAACTAACTTTGGAGTCGACTCAGCCTAAGATTCTCCTTAAAACAATCATTAAGAAGACTTGTTTATTTAAAAAATAAATAAATCATTATAGAATTCTTATATTTACTAATGGAATTTTCCATCGATATTTATACTATCATTCTGTTGGTAATAAATTTACCAACAGGATCATGGATGTTAATGCTCCGTCGATAAAACTCTCGTTAGTAATTATTGGTCTGTCAATGATTATGTTCGGTAATAAAAATTATATTTATTACCGATAGATTTACTAATGGGATAAGTGCCTAAAAAAATTACTTGTTTCATTCTGTCAGTATTTCTCTCAAGAAGCTTGTCATATAACCAATAAAAAAATTGTCTGCAATTCTGTCAGTGATTAATTATTTAAAAATATTTTTTAAAAAATATATTTAATAGAACTAGAAAATAATTAAATTAATATAAATCAACACTCCATAACACTTGGAACTAAGTTGCTTGGAAAAATTAAAAATAAAATCAACTCAAACAAATTTGCAACAAATAACTAACACAAAAAAATAAACAACAACAAATAAATAAATCAACTAAAAAAAATTTACATGACCTAGAAAACCTATTTCAAAACCATAATCTAGCAACAAATAAAAGAATTTAATTGAAATCAAAAAAAAAATCCAACAAAATTGATCTCATATGAAAAAACAAATCCTACAACAACATTTATACAATTATTAAGAACAGAAGAATTAAAAAAAAACAAATATAATGCAAAAAAAAACAAAAAAAAAATCTTATCTTAATGTTGTTGCGAGTGAAGCTAAGAAGAAAAAAGAAAAATCAAAATCATAAAGTATATTAATTAAAAAACATTAAAAAGAGAAAAGAAGAAAAGATGAGAAGACATGCCTGAGCATGGAGAATAAAAGTAACTAGCAAGATCATCTTCAACATCGTTGAAGTTAATTAATTAGCATACCTAATTAATGTTGTTTGAAAGTAATTGAGTTCTATTCACACTAGAAACAAAAAAAAAATATATCAGTTTGGAAGTAAAACTTAACGGAACTTCTACTTGATACAAAAAAAAAAAATTGAAAGATTACACTTCTGGTTGATGATAATCAAGACAAACAGCTTTAAAAATAGTAAAAATTATAAAGATTGGATATAGCCAACCTTCAAAAAAAAATAAAAAATTGAAGGCTGCTTTTACGCTATCGATCCAACTTAAAAAAAAAAAAAAAAAAATAGATTTCAATAGAGTTGTGCCGTTTCTATCATGGGAACAACACAGCTTATTGAAATGTGTTATTTGTCTAATATTTTTTTAGTTTTCTAGTTTGCTAAATATATTTTTTGGTATGAATGAGCTATTTAAACAAAAAAAAAAAAAAAACTCCAAAAAAACAAAACCGTAATTAAGTTCTCTTGCAGGAACTCTTGTTCTCTACAGTCCTATTCAATCTCTTTCACTGCAATTTAATACTCCTTAACTGCAAATTCTGGGAACGCATCTAACACAACCAGTCTACAATAACTTCAAAATCTTTTCCTTCTCTTGCTTTCTTTAAAATCAGTGTACATAAAAGACAAAATGCTCAATAATGGAACTCCAGTTCTACACATACATTGAAGAAGAGTAGAAAAAGACATGCCTTGTACTGCCAAATATCATTACAGAAGACAATCATATGAAATCTATGTAGGAGATTGACATGCCTTGTACTACACACTGACAAATACTCTTCAACTCTACTTGGAAACTCACATGAGGTTTTTGCTTTTACAGACACCATAGTCATACAACGTCCAAAGATTTCTGATCTTCTTCGTCATCTTCAGTTCAGATTCTTAGATTCTTCTGCTCTATGATCCCCTTACATGTAAGATATGATCCCATGTAGGAGACTGAGAATATCCTAAAACCCTAGACCAGTTAAAAACCCAGACTAAATCACACAAATACGTTTCCCTTTTTTTTTTCCCTTCAATTCTTTGGGGTTTACACTAAAACAAACAAACCCACACAATAGAGATTAACCAGACTACATCACAAGCCTGCAACACCTAAGAATATTCCAAAAAAAAAAAAAGATTAAAAGGAGACTAAGACAAGAACATGAAAGATATTAATCATCATTGGATTACTAATTTTCGGTCTAATACCCTTCGCCTTTTCGATCTTTCGCTAGAATTCGAGCGTTCTAGTAAAGACTTCAATGCATTTTGCAAGAAATGGACCGACTCGACACTGTGATCTTTGTCAGCCGCAATGATAAGAACATTCCTAATTCTTCCTCCTAGTGTTACCATTTCTGCTTTCAATGTCTTCAAGTGTAGAGATTTCAGTATCTCGATTAGGTCTGGCATGAGATCCGACCGGTCTTCACAGCACAGAGATGCCTTGAATATTAATTGTCCATCACTTGAATATTCACCAGAAAGTACAGTGACTTCATCGGTTTCTGATGGGAAAGATTCAAGTCCAGGAAGCTCTGAGGTCTGTTGTTTCAGTTCTCTAACTCTTTGAACAACCTTTGCTAGAAGTGAAGCTTTGTCTGTCTGTAAAAATTGAAACAAAGTAAATGGATCGATTAGAAACCCTAGCTAGCTTTAGTAGATTCTAAATGTAAAAAGCCTTGCAACTTTCCTAAAAGCACGAACCCTATGTAAAGAAAAGCAAAGAAAAGGGTTCGCTGCTTTTGCTTTTGCAGGTATATGTACTTGCAGTTTGAACAATAATTCAAAAGTTTCAGAAGACTTGTTTGTGTAGATCCAAGGTTTCAGAATCTGAATTTTTACTGTAGCAGCGGTAAGCCTTGTATAGATACTTCCCGTTTGGTTGCCAAGAAAATGAGGGATAGAAACGGATAAAAAAAAAAAATCACTGAGTGAAGCACATAAAACCCTTGTTGTTAATATTCAAAAAATGGGTATTCAAGTAAAAAAAAAACAAATGCCAAACGATTTGAGTTGGGCAAGCGTCAAGTCTGTCAGCAGGGATTTCGGCTTTGTGGGTCAAAGGTAATTAATGACTGAAAAGTCTAAAACTCGAAATTTCAACTTTTTCCACTACATTCTCAGCAACCAAACAGTCAAAATTATTGAATCAAAACACTGTGGAAAACCCCGAAATCAATACCAATTCGTTTCAAGTTTTGTATGAATCCCAAAAGAGAAATAAAAGTAAAAACAGAAAGAACAAAATTACAATATTTTCCATGAAAACCCCTTTAAAGCTTACAATCTTTTTAGCTTTCGTGATCCCTTTCTCTTATAAAACAATCCTCTCACAAGAAATTTTAGGGAAAGAGTATTAATATAATCCCTTAAACTTCATGAGTACAAACATGATCAATTCAGAAAGGAAAAGAAGAGGAAACACAAGATCATATATCATAAAATATGTATATTACCTTGGAATTGCAAGGAAGGAGGCCTCTAAGCTTATCAAGATGAGAGTTAATCCTCTCTCTCCTTCTCTTCTCAGCTTCCTTGTGATTCTTCAAAGCAGCAAGAGCTCTATCTTCTGGTGTCATGTCAGTTATCACAGACCTTTCAAAGTGGTAATTACTGTTATGGTAGGAGGTGGAAGATGAGGTACACAAGGTTTGCATCGCAGCCGGAAAACCGTATGGGCCAACGTTAATCATTCCATTCTCGGTAAGAAACCGGTACAACTGTGAATTCTCCTGACAGTTTTCAGGCTGCATGTTGATGTTGTGTTTTCGGGTTGCCGTAGGAGAAGAGAGATGACCCGCGAGTGAAGATTTTCAGTCTTCTTTGTGTTGAAAAAAGTAGAGGGCTCTATCACTGCCTTTCGGTGGTTTTGGGTTTTTTTTTTTAAGAAAAAAAGGGCATTTTATTTATAGTCGTTTGATTTGACTTATTATGTCGTTTTAGGATAAGGTTATGTGCAAAAGTAGCGGACCCAGCATAAAGGAGGTCTAATGATAATGGGAGCTAGGATATGTGTGGTCTTTAGATTTTGAAACCTTATGGTACCCTTCACATATTTACATGTTCAGTATATTTCTTATTTTATTTCTAATTTCCCTCTTGTGATCTTTATTTTATGGCTAGTTTGTGGTAAATACCGGTAAATTAATCAAATTATATTTATAAAAACCGATTTGAAATTAACCCAACTATATGTTTTTTTTCTGATTTTTTGGTTAATTTTGGTTAAAAACTAAAAAAAAAAAAAGGGTTCAATTTGGTCTTGAATATTCATCAAACCAAGATAAATTAAAGGTCCATTAATTAAATCAAAATTTGTAAAAAATAATCTCATTAAAAGGCCGGTAGATTTATGAATTGCAAACCACATGATAGCAGCATGATCTTAGCTCATTCCTTCTCCAAAAAAAACAGTGATTTTCATCGATGATTAAGAAATTAATTTTATAAAATTAAGCCAATTCTGGAAAAAGGTTTATAAAAATCCTTTTTTCCATGAAGTTATAAGAGGATAACTCAAATTCCATGCTTTAAAAGAAGAGCTATGCAGACCCAAATCCCACTAGCCAGTCCTTAACCATTCGTCTAATGTATGGTCCAATAGTAAATAATAGTCATTAATGTATCTGTAAGATTATCTCAGTACATTATTTTTTTAATATTAATTTTTAAAATCAAAATCTTCGAATTCATTGAAAGGCAGGTAGAATACACCCCCACACCATTAATTAGTTCCCAAATGTTAAAACACTACTCTTCTCGACAATCTTATTTGAAGTGTCTAGTAGGCTGGTGAGTCAACTCAGTAATATATCAATTGTCAATTTAAAATTGTTTTCAAATTAAAACAAATGAATGTTGTACCAATTGATTTAATGAATCAGTCCACGACATAATCAATCTGATTTGATCATGATTTAATGTTTTAAAATAAATATTTTTTTCAAAACAATATTGTTTTAATTTTTTTTTTTAAAAAAATAAATTAAATTAATATTATTTAAATTAATATGATTACTCTAAATTAACTTACCTAACTCATCATGTCTCTTACCTTAAATTGAGTCATGAAAAAGACGGTTCAAGAGTCAATTAATATTTTTGTGTATGTCAGAGCAAGTAAGCTATTACTAATGATTTGCAATATTATTTTTGGTTGGTGCAATTTTATTTTTTTTATTAACGTGTGGATATTCAGATGAGTTTACGTGTATTTTGATTAATTCTACAGATTCTAAAATTAATAATCATATAAGTTTTCAATAACCCTAAAAAGACTTGAACTCATGATCATTAGAAAACAAACTTAAAACCTAACTATCTTAGCTATCCTTCAAAACTGAGTGCAATTTTTACTAATTACAATTGTGGTCAAGAAAAAATGTTATGGCGGTCAAAAGGTTGTTTTTCATCATCATAAAAATAGATCATAGGGCAATTAAAAGGAGAAAATAATCCAGTATTAAAAATAGAAAAACATTATTGGATTCTTCTCTTAGAATACAGAATATCATTGCGAAATTGCAATGATGTTGAGGAAAGGCAAATGAATAAACCATGTCCACTCTTAATGGAAGCTAGGGGATCCAAAGTCCAAGAACAATCCCTTGAACATTATAAAACTCGGTCTTATAAGGTTAGCACAATAATTAATCAATTTATATTGAGTTATTATTTTTTTTATTAAATGATGTTTTTTTAGTTTTTAAAAATAAAATTACATTTTAAGCTAACCTACCCATTTACATCTATCTTAACACTTTGGATCTTTAGCTAAGTAGACTCTAAACTAGGCCTTGTAACCATGGTCCATTTTCATAATGAATTTCATTCTTTAGTAATCCAACTCATGGCTTTGCACACAAGCCTTGACAAGGATATTGGGCAGGCCCATTGCAACTCATCTTGAGGCATGTTTGATGTTTCTTTTGTGAAGATACCAGCTGAAGCCCTAAGGTATCTGGGAAAGGTTTAAATAAAAAGTTAAATTACTTTCCATTTATAAATGCACTTAAATAGACTGAAAGGTATTGTGCAAGTCTTATTATGAGATCTATTCCTATCTTTTTTAATCCGAGAGGAGACTCGAGGATTTTAATATGAGATTTTTTTATAAAAATTAATTTACTAATTTAAGAGGATAATTTTATTGTTAATTTATTAATCCGAAAGGCTGGTATGGAGGTTTATTTAATATCATTTAAGAAAGGATTTAGCTTGAGATAATTTGTGAATTAAGGATAATTTTATTGTTAATTATTTTTTTTTTCAAAAAATAGAAAAAACAAACATGAAATTAAGCATAACGATGAGGTTTTGTCACGGCTAAGAAAAAAACTGCCTCTTAAACTAAATATGAACTATCAATAAAGCCTGATAAGCCAATGAAAAAAATCATTTGATTCGAGCCTTGCAATCAGTTGTTTTTGCTTGAGTAGGCTAATGGGCTTGGACGTCATACAAGTGATTCATTTTTAAAAAATAAAAATACAAATAAATTTAACTTATAGTACATGAACATGAACATTTTTAGAGTTAGGTTACTATATAAAAGTTAAATTCAAAGAGTATTTTTTTTTATTTCATAGTGGAAATGAGACCTCAAACCATTTGCTAAAGTGGCATGGAATATTATTTGAAAGATCGATTTTCTTGAATGGAAAATGCATTAGTTCCTGTTACATTAGTTTTTAACATAAGAAAATTACTGTAATTGATATTCAATTCTCATATGAACTAAACACTTACCTATTTATGTAATTTTAATCTAATGAGTTAAATATTTTATAATTTGTTTAACAAATTTGTAATTGGCTCCCTAGTTCCCTCACTTTGAAAAGTTATTACATAAACTAGGGTTGTTATTTATTCACACTCACAAAGTGGTTAATTAATCAATTTTATAGTATGTCTCATAAAAATATCTATATGAATGGATTAATGCATAATTATTGAATCATATATCGAGTTGTTTAACTCAAAAGATTTTTAAAATATAAAAATAATTAAAGTATGGTTCAGTCATAAATTATCTTGTCGAGCTAACTAAATCAATTCTGAATTGATTTTTTTCAGATCTAATATGGAATCAAAAAGGGATTCAACAAGATACCAAGTTGATTAAAAAGATTGGATTAATGGTGAGTCCACATTATAATTTTTCACTTAATATTGACACCAAAGTTCCTTTCGAGCAGCCTCTCTCCATCCATGGGAGAGTCCACTTATTTTGAAATGAAGGAATGTGGAAGCAAATATCGTAGTCCTCCAATGAGAGGTTGCCTAAGATTTATTTGGAACTTTCGACTTCTTCTCTTTCAAAACATGACCAATCCCTGACCTTCCACTACACTAATTCAAGTAAGCAATTTGTCTACCATCTCCAATTTAAACTAGTAAGTCTTGTTCATATACAAATTTAGGTATTACTGCTATCCAACTTAGCTCATAAAGTTGCTATGCTCACAAATAATGTGAGTAGCACAAAGAACTTGCTTCTTCCTCAAATGTGAGCCACACGCAGGCTTGGTGTTTTTGTATATAATCAAGTGATTTTTTAAATATTGATTCATCTAAAAAAAAACTTCAAATAGGTGTCTCAAGCTCAAAAACCTAAGAAAACCCCACCATCATCATTTTTTTTTTTTTTTTTTGTGCCAACCATGTTAGGGTTTCTAACTTTCTATGTTTCCCATTTCCCGATTATTCAAAAACATGCAGCCAGTCCTTTCACATCAAACCTTCCTCCAACATATTTTCTGGCCATGGTTTCCCCATAAAACTAGCCTTTCACCTGACTTTACAACTGCTTGTAACCTCAAATATCTTTCATAACATTATAAAGGCAAAGGGGGTGGTGTGATTATTCAATATTCCAGGTACACTGATCTTCTGCTTAAGTCACTAAAAAAATGAAAGCAAAAGGGCCAAAACTACGTAAGGCCTTGAGGGATGCTTAGTGGCCATGAAAGTGGAACGCGTGCTGCACAATGTATGGAAGATCATGACAAAGAAAACAAGAAACTGGTTTCATCATTATATTCACTAGGGTCATCTCCAACTTTTCGAACTTTTCAAGCTTCAACTGGTGTGTTCTGAGCCATGAAAATAAAGAAATGAAAAGCTGAACCCACTTGTGATATTAATTAGGGCAAATAAGCTGTGTTGTCTGCTGTGGATGGAGATGGTGTCACTTTGCACACAAAAAAAGAACTTTTAGTAAGTCTCTGCCACTGGCCACATTCTGCAGATTATGAGTAAAAAGGCAAATTGCTGTATTCTCTTTCCCACAATTATTTAATTATAATTCCATAAATTAAGCGCGCTTGGTCTGAGAATTCGGCTTTTGATGAGGTGAAATGATGGAACATCATTTGATCCTCTAATTTTCAATTGGCATGCAGAGATGTAGGTATGGCCATCAGAAAAGGAAATGCAGCAGAAGCTGCGGTGAGTTACAGAAGTGATCCGTTTTTTTAAGTAGTTTATTTGGAGTTTTATTAGTTGTTATCAAACTTGATTTATTAGTATATTTCTGAAATTCAATTGAATATATAAAAATAATATTTTCATTCACCAATTTTTATTTGCTTGCTTTAGACACCAAAACAGAACTTTAAGGAAACATTTAAGAGCAAAATTTAATATTTTTTCCTTTTCCTTTTCTTTTTGTCTTTGAGAATTCTTGGAACTCTGGACTTCAATGACATCTTTCCAGCTTAAAAATGGGCTGTAGGGATCATAATAAAGGAATTGATTCACTTTACAACCCTAAAAATAAAGATCCTTCTTTTGATATCCTTTATTAATTGTAGCATGGTATTTGAAAGAGCATATAAGAAGTATAAATATATAGTATCAACACTATTCCAAGTGCCTTTTGTGTTTGTCATTGCGTTTTAAAAATGTTTTTAAAAAAAAAATAAATTTTTTTATTTTCTATTTTTTTATTTCAAATTAATATATTTTTTTATTTTTCATATCATTTTGATATGTTAATGTTAAAAATGATTTTTAAAAAATAAAAAAAATAATATTTTGAAATGAAAAGCACTTTAAAAAACAACCGCTACCACATAATATGATATGGTATGAATAAAATTATATTTTGATCGATTTTCTATTTAATTAAATAAGGATATAGATTTTGTTTCACTATTTATAATATTATGGTTGAAATCATGCCTGGTGTAAACTATATTTTAAAAATATTTACTTAATTAAAACAATATATTTTTTTTAAATTTATCATTTTCAAATAAGATAATATTATCATAATAACAAAAACGGACTTAACTGAAAAATATTTAAGCAAAAAAACATACTAAAAAATTTCCTCAAATGTTAAAATTAAATATAAGATGTCGGTGGGATTCCAACTATTTGGAAACATGTAGCTTTCAAGAATAAGGAGGTATATATACCTCCATTAGAAAAGTGCTAGGATGTATACCAAAGAGAACTGCTAATATGAAATTTTATTTTCAAACAAATTTAAAATCAATTAATATTATTTTTTTTCAGAAGAATTTAAAGAAACACTTTAAAAGCAACTAAAAATTTCTATAAAATAAGATCTAAATATTGATTTTGTAGAACTTTTCATATCCCGAGTACATATATTTCTTGAGGTGGGAAGAAATTAATTATAAGTTTGGCAGTGTGGTAACGGTTGCTTTTTAAATAATTTTTCGTGCTAAAATACATGTCAATGATATTTTTTTATTTTTTAAAAATCATTTTTGATATCAGCATATCAAAACGATTCAAAAAGTACAAACCACACTCAATTTTAACAAAAAAAAAAAATTCAAAATTTTACAAAACACAGCCCCAAACACTACCTTAAAAAAAGGGTTCCCTGGTTGCCATCCATTAACAAAAATAAATTTAATTCTTGAAAGATGAGTATTCCATGACACCATAGCCCACTTTATTCTTGAGAAAATTTTGATGCCAATGTTGCTTGGCAACACCAGCATTATCATAAAGTAAATGAATAATTAACCTTGCCACCATTGCATAATTAATTAAATAATTAGGGAATCCAGAATCCTTAAAGAAGTGATTAAAGTTTTCTTAAATTCTTGAACTTCTATGTGAATACCACCTATAGAACCAATACATTTATAGCTGCTAGGGCATATTTGGCTGAAAAAGAACGGGAAGCATGAAGATCAAAAGCTTTTAACCATGAAAGGATTATTGCTTTTCTCATTAAAAAAGAAAAAAATACTTTCATGTCACAGAATCAATGGAGAAGTCCTGCCACTTCCAGGAGACAGCCTCACAAGAGACCTTCGGTACCTTTTTAGATCCTTGACCTAAAAGGGAGAGCCCAGAAACCCTTGGCTTCCTTGAGTTTTGGTCCTAGTTGCAGTACACAGGTTTCTGCTGAGCCTTCCATCCAGATTTCCATAACAATCTTCTTTTTTGTAATATTGAAACGGGTTAATAAATAATAAGCAGAGTAGAACAACCTCAAAATACTTGCTTCACTTTCTTTAATCAGAGGAGCAAGGCAAAAAGGCTTTAGAGATGAGAACAAGGCAAAAAGGCTAGTAAGGATTTCTTTCAATTAGACAATTACATATTGTTCCATTTCCTACTCCTAAATCCCTCTCCCTAGTTTCCCTTCAAGTTCATGTTCTGTTAGAGAATGCCCAAAAAATCCCATACGCCAAATGTGTTAGGTACACCTACTTAAATAACTAATCATTGCTCATCAGCTCCAGGGATACCCTCACCTTCAAAGTCCAAGCAAGATATAGTAAACCAGTGTGATTGGCAAAGCAATTAGCATCCCAAATATAACTCTGCAGCACAGGGAAAATCAAGATATAAAAATAACATTAGAGGTCAAAACCATTAATGTGTAAATTGAGGAGCAAACACAGTTCAACAAGTGGTGGAAGCTAAAGCGAGCACGTGCTGATATTCTAGTATTGTGAAACTATCTTGCATTAAGAGCCATGATTATACAAAAGAAAAAAGTAGAACATATTTGCAATGATTACAATGAGCCACTGGTATCCCTAGCGATCCCACGAAAATGAATTATGAACAGGCAGATGAATTTCTTACCAATATTTAAAAAAAAAAAAAAAATGCAGTTCAGACAATTATATTAGAGTTGTAGCAGAATTTACCCAGTGCTCAGTATGTCAGGATGAACATTATATTCCTTTGCAAAGACAAAGGGCACAATCCCTTGTGGAAGAGCTGCCTGAAAATTCAAACACAATGTCAAGGGATATTCAAACAAAAAACCTGTCCATGGTCACATTTGGGGAAAATATTTATCATCTGGTTTCAGGGTTTTACCTGCACTATGGCAATGTGCAGTAGAACTCCTCGTAGTCCAACAGCAAATGAAGCAGCAGCCATGACTGCAGGACCAGTGAGGAATCTAACACTCATGGCAAAGGCAGCAACTGAGTTTCCACAAGCAATAATCCTAGGCTGCAATGCCATGAACAAACCTACAATCCAATGTGATGGTTTTATATAGTCAACAATTGCCAAGACATATCCAGCAAACAAGTCAAGAAATCGTTTGATATAATCTGATTATTAACTTACCAAGACTAAACATGGCCATTCCAAGACCAGCATCGGATAGAATAGATATAGAATGAGCAATTATTTGAGGCATCTTCAAGTCCCACCTGTTATATTGTAAATGTTTTCAGGTAATGCAACAAGATAAAAGTTCTTCACAAAAAAGAATTATGGATTGTATATTTTAGCACCATACTTGAACGAAACAAGAGACCATGTGAGCCCAATTAGACTGGAATAAGTATTGGGATTCCTGATAAGTTTTCTCCACACCATAATGAGAATCAGTCTTGTCACAACGCTAGTAGGAGGCATGGCAGTTGGCTTCGGTTCACCATTAGCAGCACTCTTTGGGTGCAGCTCCGCTGTGGAGCTTGAGGCAAGCTTAGAGAGCACTGGACCGTCACGGTCCACCCCATTAGGTACAGGTCTGTTTCCAAAGCTGAACTCATCTCGACCAAATTCTTCATAATCTATACATCAAAACTGAAACACATCAGTGGCTGAGAAAATGAAATTTACAGACGACTCTGTTTTTTTATAAAGCAAGAAAAAAAAATGCCATAGTACTCTAAACATGAAATGAAAAAGGAATAATTGTGGTTGCATAATACCAGGAAAGTTGCATAACTAGATGTGTTACTAAGATTTACTAGTGATTGAATTATGGAAATAAAAACAAAAATAAAGAAGACACCTTGTTGATGATAAAGGCATCAAGGTTACGCCCTTGCTATAGCAAAGGCAAAATGAAAAGCTACAAAAGATGTAACAAACAAAAAACCAACAAATCCCACTTGACATGACAGAAAAATAAGGTTTCTCCAATCAAAAAAACCACTGACTTTCAAGTATCAACAAGACAAATACACAAGGTTCCAAGGATAAAACCACAACTTTGTGCCAGATATCTTGTAATCACAATCAAGCCATGCAAGAAACCAACAAAATCCAAAAACAAATACTATCAGGGTTAGTGTTTATACCTTTTTGGTTAGCTACCCCACCAAGGTCATTGCCATAATCCCCTCCCCTAAAGACATGTAGGCCACCTTCTGATACTGGTGAAGCGCTTGAACTCCAAACGAACATATGCAAATCCTTGCCATTCTCAGTCCCATTTGCCTTCTTTTTACCCCCGGGAGAAAAGATCCCAGCATTAGGTGGAGTAGGATAAGCGCTTCCATTTGCTCTTGGAACATTACCAAACACCCCAGGCCCTCCACTTTCTTCATCAAATTGCAGGTTACTGAAGTTCGAGTGTCTTGGACTGGCATTGCTTGCATTCTTGCCATTAACCATAGAATAAAAATCAGTATGGTTAAAACTGGAGGCTCTTGGGGTAGGATTCCTAGAAGATTGAAGGGAGTATATCTCTGCGTTGGTTAAATTAGACGGTCTAGGAGTCATTGAAAGGCCCGAGTTGAGACCATGAGACATCCGAGAAAACACGTCTGATCTTGAGCTAGTTGATTTCCTAACAGTAACATGTAACTTCCCATCTTCACCGACTTCAGCATCAGTTTGCAATGGCTCTCTACCATCTAAAGAAAGAATATCAGAGTCAACCCTGAATGATATTATAGAACCAGCAGTATCGGGAAACTGTTCACCAATCAAGATTCTAGCTCCTCTATACTCAAACAAGAACAGCATCAATGTGTACCATATTATGCATTGAAGAACAACTATTTGGACCATTAGACTCCCTGAGTCTTGTCCATACATACCCTTCAACAAAGGGATGCCCATAACAAGAGTGTTTGGGAGAGTAGACAGTGAAAACAAAGTAATGGACCATTCAAGGGAGCCTCTATTGATAACTCTGTTCCAAATAGCTAAGACCACCAAGACTATAATTTTTTGAAGAGTATCTGCTGCAATGAACCTGTAGTTCATAGCATAGGGGTTGTTGCTGGAAATGAAGTGAAAAGAAAGCAAAGGTACAGCGAATAGAGCCACAAATCTGTTGATCCCTGAACATTGGTCAGGGCTAAATATTTTCCACCATTTGACTGAACCATAAGCCAAAATCATGGCCACATAAAGTGGTACCACAGCTGTGAGAACATGGTAAAGGTCTGTGAGACTGATCATTGATTCCTTCTCAAGTTCAGTTTTTAGATAGGTTTTCGGGGTAAAGGAGTGCCCAGATGAGAAATTTGATTGAACAAAAGACCCAGATGAGGTTTTGCAGATTATGCTACAAAGATTGTATGTACCCTTTATAACTTTCCCTCAGGTTTTCCCTCGTTTTCTCGGTTGCCAAACTAGTTATAAACAAAAAAGGAGTCGTCTTTTTCGATAGAGGAAGGGTCTCTATATATCTATGGCCCTGTATTTGAGAGAAAGTGAGGAAAGAGAGATGAGCAGAGCATACTTGTGTGCGTGTGAACTGAGAAAGGAAAAGGACTCGTAAACAGCATCTTTCAGAGAAAAAGAGGGGGGAGTTAAAAACAGACCTTAATAAAAAAAACAAAAATATATATATAGTTTTTAAACCTGGATCAGTAGATAAATTCAATATCTGGGTTTTAAATTTTAACTAATCATCTAGTTATTATTCAGATTAATTTTTTTAAAAAAATAAAATTATATTATTTTTAATAAAAAAACAAAAAAAAAATCAATGAATTACAACTAAATAATATTATTATTTTTTTTTTTTTTTTTAACCTGACTTTAATTTTGAATTGACTCGCTAAATAGACTGAATTTCAACTATACAAAAATAACCTCACGCAACCATTTTTATTTTTTGTTTTCTTTCTTAGTAATAATTTTTCATTTATTTTGTTCAAAGATATTTAGTTTTTCGCTCAATTGTGCACAATATTACCTTTTTTTGGTGGAAACAAAATATAATGTCAAGTTTCGAGTCCTAGGATATGTTTTAGAAAGAGATTTGTAAAGTATTTTTTATTTAAAAATATATATTAAAATAATATTTTTTATTTTTTGTAATTATTTTTAAAAATAATTTTATTTTTTATATTAATATATTAAAATGATTTTAAAATATAATAATTTAAAACTAAAAAATTACTTTAAAAATACTTCAAAAAGACCACTATTTTTGTTTAATACAACCTGCTAATGCATCTCAAAAAACATCTAAAAAAATGCTTTTAATTTAACAAATGGTGTTTTAACATAAGTGTATTCTTTTTTTTTTAATATAAGGTAGTATTTAGGATTGTGGTAATGATTTTTTTAAAATGTATTTTTATTTTGAAATGTATTAAGATAATTTTTTTATTTTAAAAATTTTATTTTTGACATGAAAACGATATAAAATTATTAAAAAATAATTTAAATAATTTAAAAATAAAAAAAAATACACTCAAAAGTATAAATAGTATAATATATTTTTTTATCCATCGAGTATGATTAGTGGTAAGTCTATCTATATATCGAGGTGTATATTGCCTAGAAGGGAAGTGCGACAAATACACATGCAAAAGGGACCATTATTCACCTTGTCTATGTTTACATAATCTTGCCTTTCTTTTTTACTTTTCTTTTCAGCCTTTTATTACGATTAATTGGAGTTTTTAAATTATGTCAGGTGCGAGGCAGTTCAAGATCTGAGTTATTTTTAATTTTTAACTTTTTATATAAATCAGTATAACATTATTTTTATTAAAAACAAAGTAGTTAATAAATTATTAGGTCAACTCGGTCATCTAAATTATTATTTTTTAATATTTTCTCAATCCATCACTATAAAAATTAATACGATGTCAAATACACACTTCCCCAAATTAGTAGAAATGTTGTTTGACATGGTATAGACATTGAATTTACGTGTCATTGACTAGGAGGAGTAGTTGTAATCTTCTCTTAGAGAACTACAAAAGTCCATTTGTGTGCCCCATTCATGCTTAATTGTAAATGATTTCCCATTGTTCTGCTTGATGATTTTACTGTTTTTTTTTTAATTATTGTTATTATAAGGACGATGACTTCATGATGTTGGTTGAGAAGAAAACCTTGTCGTGTTCAAACATAAAGCAATTATCTTTGCATTGCAATTATTGTGTGTTTGGTACGTGATGTATAGTATTTAATAAAAATATATTTTATTTAAAAATATATTAAAATATTTGTTATTTTAATATCAACGCATTTACATATTTTAAAAAATTTAATTTAATATTTTATTTTTCATCACTTATGTAATTGGTTAGCTAGAAAAACAAAAAAAAAAAACATAAAAATGAGAGAGATAATGTTAAATGAACTCGTCAAAAATAATAAGAAGGATATATACCCTCTCCTTTTCAAAAATTATTTTTTTAATTTCCTCTCTTTTGTTTTTCTTTTTCTTTTTTCTTTTTTCTTTTTTCATGTACATTGCCTTTTTCATCAAATATAGTAAATGTAAGTGTAACTATCACAACTCTTGACAAACAAAAATGCTCCAATTCTTCACTATATCTTTTGTTGAATAAGTGTTTGTCTGTAATGTGGTGGTATGTGATATATTTTGAAAAAAAAAAATTAAAATAATATTTAAAAAAAAAATTATTTTTTACATCAACATATTAGGATCATAAAAAACATTTAAAAATCATTAATTTTATGATTTTTCAAATGGAAAAATAATTTGAAAAGTCTAAACTCATACGGATACAACAAATTAGGACATAACTTGTATAATTTAATAATGGCAAGTACCAAATTTAAACAAGAAATGGAAATCACTACGGATAATCCTGTTTTTTCTTATTTTATACAACTAAGGTAGATATAAAAAGTCATGGAAACATTAATTATAAGGAGTCCATCCCAGCTAGATTCAGAAGGTCTTGTTGGAACATAAGAGGCACCGATCTAGCATTCCTAAAAAGGCACCGAGTTACTTATTTAATTTATTAGGTTTTAAGTTTGTATTTTAAGAATTATAAATTTAAATTTTTTTAGAGTTATTATAAATTTATATAATCGTTAATTTCAGGGTTTATAAAATTAATTGAGGTGCATACAAGTTGAATCAGACACTCACATTAATTTAAAAAAAAAATGAGTTTTAGAAATGTGATTAAAACTATCAAAAACAATTTGTATTTTTGAGTTCTTATTTTACATTTAAAAAAAAATTGTGATTATTTAAATTAATTCAGAAACTGTACACCATTTTGTAATTCTTCAATCTCAATACGTAATAAAGGGATGAAACAAGATCGGATGTTGAGGGCATTGCATTCCAAGAACTTACATTTTAGTTCTCAGATTTTGGATTTTTCTTAACACAATCTTCGAGTTAAGGATTATCCAAGAGAAATACATGTTTCTCAAAATCGAAAATTTTGCGATTATATTTTTTTATATCCATGACTTTTCAATTTATTATTTTATTATTTTATTTTTTAATTCAATCTAATTTTCCCAAGCTAGCACCCCCAACTCATTAGAATTGTGACTTTGTCCCTCGTGTAATTGCCTGACATCACAAGATTTCATAGAAGATCCACTCAATGACAACGATATCAAGAAATTACGAAAGAAAGCATGAAAACAATACAATATAGTCCATAAAGCGTACTACATAAGTGAAAATTAACCTTTTCAATAATTCCATCAATCAATCCAGCAAATAACTGTTTAGTAATTATCAATCGAAATTACAAAAGCCAAGCATGTGTTTACTAAAAGCTAAGGAATCTAAAAGGAGTAAAAGTATAGATTAACCTCTAAAACCTTTATGTACTTTTAATCCCAATTGTACTTCCCATTTAATCACGCAACCGTTCAATTTCATAACTATCAAACATACCTCGGTTTATCAAGTTCATTCTATTAAAATATTTATAATATATAACTTAATTATAATAAGGTTTTAATTTAAATCTTCAACCAAGTCTGAGGAATCTGACTAATTGATAAATTACCTATCTAAACCTGATCAAATCAATATTAAATAATTTTAAAAATAAAATGATGTTGTTTTGATAAAACACAATTAAACTGTAACATCCTACATTAGCGGGTGAGAATTTGATAGATGGCCTTATTAATAGTGTTGGTTGCTAACATGTTGTACATGTTTTGAGGTGTCAGGCTTAGAAGTGAGCTCGTTTTATCAAAAACAAAACCGTGAGAGTGATAAGGCCCAAAACGAACAATATACAGCATGTTGGGCCGGGCTGTTACATAAACTGAGTTGTATTTAGGCTAGACCTTGAATTGGACCTGACAACCATGCTTAATCCCTCCAACAAGGTATTAAAATTAAACTATAAAAAATGGCTTTTATTGGACTTCCTGATTTCTCTAGTAGTAACTCAATTCCTAGGTAAAACATGGACAAATAATTCTTATGTCAAAACAAATAAACTTGAATAAATATGGTGGATATTTTATGACTAAAAACAAAAACACATTAGTATAAAGAGTGAAAAGAGTCCAATGGTAGTAAACACAATTCATTGTGGCATGGCATGAGAGGGGAAAGGGACATAAAAAATGAAAGGAACACGTCAACAAAAACAAAAGAGGAAGAAATCATAAAAAAAAGAGCATAAACCCTCAAATGCAGGAATGATTACAGCATCCCAGTAGGGAATTTGAATCCCACAACACCATGTGTTACACTTGCTGACCTTTATCATTGTTGTTTATGTTTAAGAAAAAGTTATGGGCCTAATTTCCCCCCTTTTTTTAAAAAAAAAAATTTGTGTTCAAATTCATTTTAAATTGAATGGTTTTCAATTGAATCTTTTATTTCACTGATTTTAAGAAAATCATCTACAAGATTAATGCATTTAGTAGCCATCATTGGTCATCATTGCCACCCACATTATACATTTAAAGGTATATTAAACACTTTTTTCTCTATCAAATTGATGTAATTTGTTTTAATTTGATTCCATACAACGTTAGGGTTTTGAATTAAGGATTTTTAAAAAATTTATAATTTTTTTGTAACTAGGCTAATTATATATAATTTGAGTTAGTTATTAGGTTATTTTATAAAATAATCAATGATTTTGGGTAGTTGTTAATTGTGAGTTAACAAAATTGTTTTTGTTATAGTTAGTGTTGATTTAGATTAAATTATGAATTATACTGAATTTGGTATAAAATAAGATGATTATCTGTGAAATACATGAATTGGGTTGATAATTTTGTTATTGTAGTGAAATTCAGGTGTTCTTCGATTAACTTTAAGAATTCAGGTTTTAGCCGATTATGTTATCGTTATGATTTTATTGATAAATTATGCATTTTGATTAACTCCAAGATATTAATAAATTAAATTTTTTTTTTGTTGTGTTGTTTGACAGACTGTCTGTCAATCTAGAAATATTATGCTTATATGGTAATACCATTGTCAATACCAACAATGGTGTTACTTATAATAAAGGAAGCCATGAATTTCTAACTATTGTATTATAAATGTCCCTTGATAAGTTATCTAGAATGTTATGTGACTGGCCTAATTAGAATATATTTGAAATAGAAGTTGAAATTACTTAGGAGATATTGCAAACCATGATCAGTCAAGCTCGTTATGTCAGTGCACCAACATGTAGTAATGAAAGCATGAATTCAATGTTTGGGTTTGCGAGGATTAATGAGATTAATATGCTATAGGTCTATTTGAATGGTATACTTAGATGAAGAAATCCCTCTGGTATAGAGTTGACTCGGTTTTCAAGCAACTCTCAGAGAACCATATAAGCATCATGAGCAATTGGTCCATTTAGGCTAGGTGATAATGCAAAGATACAAATATTGGTACAATAAATTGTTAATATAAAACCTTAATTAGATATGACACATGCTCCATATTGCCATGAATAATTTGAACCAAGTAACGATGAAGATGATTATTACATTGATAGAGTTAAGGTCGATGTGGAAGATGAAAAAAATAGAAAAGATGGGGATGCTGAGTTGGTTGAGCTTGTTAATCAATACATGACTCCTCTTCCTCATGAATTCAAAGTTATGAGTGTGGATAGCCAATACGGATGCAATGACTATACTAATAGTAATAGGCATTTGTGCTTATCAATAGATGAATTGGAGATTGAAAAAAAAAATCAAAGACATGTTTGGATATATTATTATAGTTAAACAGCATATAAAGAATTCATTGCAGTTTAATGTCCATCGTTCAACTAAAACTTATATTTAGTTGCAATGTGTTTAAGAACCAATTTGTAGATGATATTGGCGTAAGGGAGTGTCACCAAAGGTCTAATTAATGGAAAAATTTTAAAATTAAAAAGGACAACACATATGGCAAAACCCTCTTGTTTTGCAACACCATCGTTAGATTGACTAAAGTTTCATTGCTAAGGTGATGTCAACAATTATAAAAAGGGATATAAGTACAAGTGTCTCAGCGATTCAAGGTATTATGGAGAGCGATTATAAGCATGAAATCTCATATTGAAAGGCATGAATGGCTAAGCAAAAAATATTGGAGGGTTGTTTGGCACACATAAAAAGTCATTTCAAAACCTGCATAGAATTACTATCTATCAAGGATTCAAATCCAAGAAGAAATATCATTTAGGATCATAAAATGATCAATGGAAATTTGGCAACATTTGTGAGAACATTTTAGGCATTTAATACTTCAATTGATGGGTTTTAATATTGACATCCTCTAATTAATATTGATGACACTCACCTTTATGAAAAGTACATGACAAAGTTATTGGTTGTGGTTGTTTATGACGCGAACAATAAAGTTTATATGTTGTGTTTAGTTATTATCGAAGAAGAGACAAACAGTAATTGAAGTTGTTTTTTAGATTTACTTCTTCAATATGTAATCGGTGGTTGCATAGGGTTGCATAGTATATCATATAAACATGTGGCAATTAAGAATTTCATGGCACATATGTTTCTCGAGTCTATTAGATATCATTAATATTGTTCACAATACTTTGTTTGTAACTTCAGCACTAAGTTTAGAAATGTTGCCTTGAAAAATATGTTGCATGGGATATGTACAAATCCTTTAAAACAGGAGTTTGCCATTTTATACAAGGATATGATGGGGACTGGTGATGTGATTAGAGTATGGATGGAAGTTGAACATAGAGAAAAACAGGCACTATTGGAGCAGCGCCTGATGATTGATGTAAATATCTGCATGAGATGGTATGTGTCCATTATGCGTTATTTTATTACACCTATTTGGTTGTTTTTTTCGAGAAGTCCATAAAATTCAATGCATTATACGCTTCGATGTTAAAGACATATATGATAGGTATGTAATATTATTTTACATGTAACATTTATTAAATATTGTTAATGTTATTGTATATGATGGCTTCTAATTAGTTTTTAATGTATGTAAATAGATTTATTACTTAGTACGAGAGGCTTCAATGACTATCCGTGAAGGCGTCAATAAGATGAGATGTGTTGTGGTCAACACTGCCCTCAATTCATGTCGTGCTGGGCTTCAAGAGGCTCGGGTGGCGAAACGTCTTTAAGTGGTATTAGGGAAAGTTGAGATTGTTTATCATAAAAGTGTTTAGGATGTTGGTTTGCCCATAAGCATCCTAGGCCCATCCATGAGTATCCTAGTTTCATCTACAAGCTGAGGTGATATTAGTCTTTCCCACCCTTGCATTGATGTTACAAACTCATCCTCGAGTTAAACGAGTTAAAGTAATGCTTTAGACCTATCCACGAGTGCTCCAGACCCTTCCATGAGCTAGAATAATTATTAGATATAGTTACATGTTATTATATGTTATGAGAATTATGAATAAATACATTTTAATAAAGCATCATGTTATGTTAATTGTCAGTTAAATTTTATTAGTTATAATTAAAAATGTTATGCATTACCTATGTAAATTGTATTTTAATATTAAAAAACTGATTATTTAAATTATACTGGTTATGATATTTTTGAACATGGAGTTAATAAGAAAAGAAATTCTTCCAAAATATCTCTTTGTCATGGAGATCTGAAGGGTTAGTTTTGCAGGAGGCGATGATTTGATTTCACTGCCCCCACAGCCGCCGGGCATTCAAACTGAACTAGCGAGTACCTAGGGCTCCGGCTGCAGTTTCATAGATAAACATTCCATATCATGTGTAGTCACGATCACATTTCTATCCCGAACTTGTTGAAAGCATTCCATTAATTTAGTCCATCTTTATACAGGCAGGGTTCTATAGAAAACTATTCACTATAATAAGAACCTCATATTCAAAGTTGGGCAGATATCTAATCACAGTGGTAACTTGGTGAACAGAATCCATTCTTTTAAGCATTTCTGAATGCGAATATAGAAAAGCAAGTCTGGAAGGGCGGTGCAATGGATTTGGATTCATTAGGGCAACAAAAAAAAGAGTTAAAAAAGACGAGGCACATTCTTGTTATTTTAGCACACAAAAAGGTAAAAATACAGGTGATGTTCTAAAGCAACAAAGGAGATAAGAGGTCCCTAAAGTTCCACTGAATAATATACGAGAACCCACCTGAAGATGTTACATGCAATATTTCTCCCACAAAAACTATATCTTAGCCCATGAAATTAAATCAAAGTGGTCCAGGCTCCAAGCTTTCATTTTCATGGTAAGCAGACCAGGCATCGAGCATGTATTTCGTCACCATTAGCCTGAATCACCGGAAAATCTCCTTTTAGAAGCTTTAATCAACCAGGCTGATTTCCCATTGCATGGCTGCGTAGTGCGATTCAACTTTTGTGAGGAAACTCCGGGCACGATCAAAGAAGAACAATGTTTCGCCACCTTTTTTTTTTTTTTTTTTTTGCGGGTTTGAGAGAGCGATGGTCGTCTAGAACCACTAGTGATTTTGCGGCTGGTTTGGGTTGAAACTTGGAACAGAATTAGGTTCTTTGCATGCAAGCCCATGATAATATTTCTTGACTTGTTTGCCCAAATGGAAATTATTTTAATTTCTTCAACCTTTTCCGACAACGATGGTAGCGTTTTTTGAGTCATCTGATAAGGAGGGAGGGAGGCTTTGAAATTTCAGTGCAAAATGCCAAAATCAAGTGGTTACTTTACTCACTTTAGCTCTGTTCCTAGAGAAACAAACAAGGGTTGCTTTCGCCTTGCCAATAACCACTAATCGTCATCGGATTATTCATCATTGTCCTAACTGCAATGCCTGCAATTGGCTGCCAGATTGATCTGCTTTTGCATGCTTTATTTTCTGTATCTTTGACCTTTTTAAGGGGTTGTTTTGGCGACAGTGGGACAGTTCTTGGAGCTTTGCGGGGACAGGAGAGCTTCGAAAATGCCAAATGCTCTTGAAAAATTTCAATATAGTTTGGCACCGAAGTTGTTAGTTTAAGTGCAGACTAATTATTGGATTCAAGCTCCAATTATTCGACTCATTTTTGGGTGCATGCCCTCAAGGTTGGTTTGAGTCAACTAATTTTAAGTTTTTTAAAGCTTAGAACAATATAGTTTTAAAAATAAAATTTTAGAGTTCAGATAAAAATTTGATATGACCGCTAGCTTGCAACTATGAATTAAATTTCTTAAAAAAAATTGGCTCCCTTTAAATATAAGAATTATTAAATCAGCTCTCGATTGTTGAGCCCCTTTTATTTTGATCAAAGCTATTTTATCTTTTTTTATTAATCTAGTAGAGTTTGAATTGAATTTATAAGTTATTAAAAACTTGATTATATCAACTAAAATTTATAAAGTTAATATCTAATTCAACTCAATAAGAAATTCAACCCGGATTATTTTATGTGAAGGGTTTGGTATAAGATAGGTTATATAACCGCTAAATTATTGGTTCACATTACATTACGAGTTTAATCAATTTTATTTTTATGTAAAAAAAATATATAAGTATTGCTAGTATTTTTTTTAATATAAAAAAAATCAAAATTATATATGTATTGATCCAATATGATTTGATTGACTTGATAAGTTCAGAAAACAATTTGAATGACAAGTGAAACCATAATTTAACTCAAAATAATTTTTTAATATGAACTTTTTTCTATAAATATTAAGATGATAACATATTTAATTGATTTAAGTTAGATTTATAATTTATAGATCGGATCATAAGATAACAATAATCTAATATAAAATAAATTAAAATAAATTATTAAGCTTAGTAAATATTAAATTGAAAGAAAAAATTTGAAAAAACCAAACACGAAGTCCGTACAAATCTTTGATATAGCGTGAGGTTAAGCTATAATTAAAAGCGCGTGATGATATTGTGTCCTCTGAAATGATAACTACTCTCAAACGACCAGAATTACAGACTAGTTATTACTCTCTGTCGCTTTCCTCCAGCCGCAGACGGCGCAGCTGTCAAGAAAGACAGCAAATCCAAAGCAGGAAAAGCTTCATAGCAGCAATTATCACTTCCCCGCCACTCTCCTGCAAGTAACCAGAGGATAATACTCCCTTCTTTACTGGCTGGTTTCACGATAAAGACAACATGGGTTATTTGCCGCTTGTTTTATTCCATGCCCTGGCAAGAAAACATGAAAACAACACGCTTCGGCAGTGAAGAAAGAGAGCTAAAAGCAATATCTCGGTGAGAAAGAGAGAGGTTTTTCAGTGTTCTTAAAGGAACTTTTAATGGATGGGATTTTGTCCATGGCGTCTGGCAAATCTTTAATCTGTCAATTCTGTCTGTAAAATTCTTGAAAATGACAACTTTTGTGATTCTTTCTTCCAGTTTTTTGTTCCCAAGGTCTAGTCTCTGGTTTAGCATGGCCCCTCGTTTTTTCCCCGTACGACACCTGTTTGCTGAACAAAATGAGCTCCCATTTTATTTCTCAAATTTCAGCCCATGTTTTTTAGTTAAATAATTGAAATCACATTATTTTAAATAAAAATAATGGATTCAAGTTGATCATATAACCTACAAGTTAAATCCACGTATTCTAGATCAATTTGGATCCTTAATTAGATTTTACAGTTATGATGTTTATATTATTAATACCTTATTCTGGAATTTCTTCCTCTCCACATTTTGTGTTCAAATCCTCGTTCGGGCTACTTTTATTTGAAGGGATAAAATGAACATGCTCCGTGTTCGAAAACTTGTTACTTAAAGATTGAATTTCAATACAAGAAGTGAAAATATTTAAGAGAAAATCAAGAAATTTAAAAATAATTAGAAAAGAATAACACAAAATCAAATAAATTGATGTAATAAACGGCTGTAGATTAAAAAAAATTATAAATTATTTTTTGTTTTGTTTTTTAATATTAGTGTTTGAACTAGCTTACCTGTATTCTAAAAATTAATAATTATATAAGTTTTTAGTGACCGAGATTTTTAAGATTCAAACTAATAATTTTTAAAAATTAAAATTTAAAACTTGATTAGTAATGCTATATCTCTTATGATTAATTTAATGTAGTCTTTCATACAAGATAATGAAACATTACATTAAAGTGACGTCGTCTGAAAGAGCATTGGCAGACGGCACCATTTTGGATGCTTGTTGCCGGGATTTGTGGCACTCCCAAATCTCCGACAATCTGCTACATTAACTCCACAATTTTCAACCTCCACAAACTAAAGTAAGGCAAGCAAGCCACTTGGCTTTGGTTTTGCCGTTTCATCATGCCTTAGCAGCCACTTTCTACCCTAGGGATTTAGGTTCTTCGCTCTCTCTCTCCTTGGGCTACAAGGAAGAGCCTGCCTAGTGAGCAGAGCAAGTGCCCTTCCTCATAACTCACGATGCTGCTGGCAGTGCCACCTGCCTAGTTAGGGCAGCTCTAACGGAGTAGATAAATGGAAAGCCAAACTTCATTTACTGCTTCTTTTTCACTATTTGTATTCCAACCGGCATACTAAATGGAAAGCCAAAATAATTATTTATGCTCTCAATAGTCATTTTTATATTTAACGGTAGAAATTGTCAAAATAGCCAGCGGCTATCTTTATAGCTCTTTTTTCTTTTAAATATAGAAAATTTTTTTCTATAAATATATAAAAAAAAACTTGTAATTTTAAATTTTTGTATTGTGCCCACTCTTCTCTCAAATTTAAAAATTAAATGGTGGCGGTTATTTTTTCAAAGCATGAATTTAAATTTATTTTTAAAAATTAAATTTTTAATAGTAATATATAAAACTAAAAATTAAAAATATTCATATAAATAAATTTTAAATTTAATTTTAAATTATATCTTTTTAACTTTCATATTATTTCATTAAATTTTATATTATTTTTATAAATTACTAATATTAATTATATAATTAATAACATCATAATTATATTATATATAAAATATCTAAATTAGTTACATAATTATATAAAAATGAATTTAACATGAAATATATTAAAATATAAATGGTTTTTTTAATGGCTTTTTACCATTGGAATGCATATAATCAAAAAAGCTATTTTATCAATTTAACTTCTTAATTTGGCTTTTTGCATTAGAGATGCTCTTACACCCATCAAAGATATAAAATTATTACTAACATTTTGTTCTATTCACTTTCAACATATTAAAATATTATTGTCGTGCCATATCGAACCGAGATTCAACTGAAGACTTTAAGAACCCGTTTGGTAACGTGGAAGAGTCCACGTTTCCAGCGTTTGGTTGATGCAACCTGTTTGGTTCAACTGTAACCACCGTTTTATAACTCCATGGGGCCCACAGAAATTGAGTTTCAAACGCAGGGTAAACAAAAGCACATCTCACATGCTTTTTACCGTTGCTGCTGTTCAGAAAACGCAGCAAACTTTTACCAAAAAATTAATTTCACACCAAAAAATTAAATTCCACCCTATCTGCCCTCAACTACACACCATCGTCTCCCCTCTTCTGCAATATTCGTCCCTGAGCTCCGATCCACAGCTATCCTCTTCTCAAAAAATTAGTTCTCCTCCTCGCCACAAACACACCCAAAAAACACACCCACACACTCGTTCTCAAGACAAAAGGTAAAAGAGAGACAGAGAGACAAGGAGAGAGTTGGGCTTCTTCCTCATCATCTCTCTTGGCTGCGAGGGAGAGAGACAGTTTACTGCTGTTGTAAACAAGGTTAGACATCACTTAATCCTGCTTTTGTTTGATTGATTGTGATGTGTCGTCCATTCTCTAACAAAGACACCGAATTTGTTGTTAGCCGACTGTAAATCAAGCCCATCTGCCACCGATCTGCTGTCGTGAGGAACTCATCTCGCGTTTGAAGAAGACATGCACTGACCCAGGTAATTTTATTCCCACTTGACCTAAAAAAATTTTTAGATCATTTTGTATCATCTTAAACTAACTGTTTTCCCTAACAAAAATTATCTCTTCCTGTGACTTTTTATTTGCAGAACCAACGAGATCATCGAAATATTATCTTCCTGGAAAGCTGAAGCAGAAGCATCTTACGAAGCTCATTCTCGGTTGCACACGAAATTACCAGGTTAGTTGCTCTGTATTGGTTCAACAATTACTGTATCTGTCTCATTGGAAATTTTGCATGTGATTGTGGTTCTGCGTTGTGTTAAAATTTGACATGTGAATATTTGCTTACACTTTTATGCATACATAAGCACAAATACATTTGATATCCTGTTGGTTTTGATGTGGGTTTTTTTTTTAAATGGAGCTACCCGGTCATTATCTTCATTGTCTCTACTAAAATTCAATTTTAATCTCTTCTGTCATGCATTACTTTATTTTTCTCCAGGTTTTGTTTGTTTTTTTCAAATTACTTGTGTTTACGAAATGTGTCATGTTCCTAAACTAATATATATTGTCAAAATTAACATAAGGATCTATTTTTTATTAACAAAAAATAGTTTTAGGTACTCAAATTAAAAAAATAAATTCATGGATTAAGTTTAGTTTGGCTCAAATTCAGTATATATAATATATTTTTTAATTTAGCCAACTTACTATTTTAGATTCCATTATTTAGGAGTTATAGTCTCTTTTGCTGTAGTTTTTAGACTAAAAACCGAGTTGACTATTTATTGAATCTCTTATCACTATTTTTTTTTTTTCTTGTCACCAAACACAATTGAGATACAGTCTTATCTGTTGTTAGTTAGATTTCCTTCCGAATTGAATTTGTTTTGAAGCTGAAATTCAATTCTATTTTTTGATGCAACCAAGTGCTCTTACTGGCAGTTGCAGTCCCTGAGTGCCTGCCTCAATGCTATGCTTCTATGGATCATACACATAGATTTCAAGTATTATCTTGTGTGTTCTCTGCAATTAGCATTACTAGAATGATTATTTGTGTTCAACATAGTTTTCACTTGGCATGACCTAAAAAGTGTGTAGATTATGATATCTTATTGTAAAGCACAACTAGTTCAATTATACTTCCTCTGCATCCAGCATTAAGAATTTGGAGGTATGCTTTATGGTTACAATTCATTTGCACTATCTCCACAAATACATTAATTTCATGAGTTTGAGTGTTTTTTTTTATTATTATTAATATGTCAAGTACATGTAGAATTTAGAAGTAATCATCTTCAACTTTGATACAATTATTGTAGTTCTGTACTGAATAATGCTCTTACTATCAAGTCAGAATCCAAAATACAATAGGAAGGAAAGTTTTGGTTTATTGCTCCACAAAAACCTGTCTCTTTTGCTTGTCCCTTCTACTTTTGGTCTCTTTAAGTCATAGCTACTTACGATTTATTTTTATCCTCACTTTTAAAGGAAATGCCTTTTTTATTAGAGGAATTTACACTTTGTATTAATGGTGTCTGAACTGGTGGTGAAAAACAGTTCAATTTGTTAGTAAAAGAGGCTGCAACTTTCAGGATGAAGGCAACCCTGTTTTTGTTCCCATTTCTTTTAGTTTAATCAAAATGATGTATTTTCTTTTTATAGCTCATGCATATCATACGAGCTGTGGTAATTTTGTCATTAACATTTTATTTAGATTTCATACATGACTCTCATGTCCAAAATCTGTCATTTTGGATGACAAGGTTTCACATAATTAGGGATGTGGGGATCAATTGTAGACTAATCTCACCCTCTTATATGTACACAAATTAGGCAAAAACGAGAACATGGATGATTCTCAATCACAAGATAAGGCTTGTTGGACTAGAGAGATGTTGCATGCTTTTTGTGACATATGTATTAAAGCAATTGAGCAAGGTATGCGACCCAACACCCATTTCGACAAAGCTGGGTGGAAGTTTGTTATGAATAGCTTTAAGAATCAAACTGGCCATGCATTAACGAAAGCACAATTAAAGAATAAGTGGGATGGAATTAAAAAAGATTGGAGAATATGGAAAAAGTTGATTTCCGAAACAGGAGTAGGATGGAGTGCTGAACTTGGAACAATTGCAGCTCCTGATGAATGGTGGAAAGCTAAGAACCAGGTCTGTTTTTTCTGTATTTTTACAGCTGTTCTTTACTGTTTGGTTGCATGCTTTCACATAATTTTTTTATGCATTTTTTCATTCATTGTCCCGTGTTGTAGGAGATACGCGGGGCAAGAAAGTTTAGGCATGCTGGGATCGATCCAGCTTTGTGTTGTAAATATGATATCATGTTTACAAACACTGTTGCAACCGGTCAGTATGCTTGGGCTCCATCGCAGGGTCTGAATTCTGATGAAGATGGTGGTGGTCAAATGCACACTAACGCAATGAATGATGACCCTCATCTTCATGAAGGTAGTGGAGATTCCGAGGAGGGTAGTCTTCCCAATTTCGTTGCCGATGTGGAGAATATGGTGGCTGGTGTGACTTTTGCCAATAGCACAAGCAATCCCACCGGTAGTAGTGGGAAAAGAAAAAGTGTGCAACAAAGTTCTAGACAAAATGAGAAAAAAAAAAAGGAGTGCCGGAAGGGGATCTCAATTATTTACTCGATTAGATAAGTTAGTGGATAGTGTTTCTACCAAGAGTGAATGCACGTCAAGTGTTTTAGATAAAAAAGGTTGTAGCATAGAAGAGGTGATGAAGGAGTTTCACTCCATTGAGGAAGTGGTGTTCGGTAGTGAGTTGTATTGTTTTGCAACTGAGTTTTTTATGGTTAGAAGTAGGAGGGAAATGTGGGCAACAATTGGTGATATGGACCGAAAATTTCAGTGGCTGAAATTAATGTTCGATCGAAGGGCAAACTACCGACCTTCAAGTAAGTTTACATTTCATACATGGAAAACTTACATTAATGTATGTTGTATGTTGCAGCAATGAAATTCTGTTTTGTGTCAAAAAAATTTCAATGTTTATGTGTTTCTTCGCAGGTTAAAGTGCGGCTCAAATTTGAGGTTCATAAGGTGTTGCTACGGCTGTAGAATTGTAAAATGGGTTATGCAAACGGTTCTGCCTTTGCTGTTTTTCCCAGGTTTCGTAACTTGTAACGTATCATATGTTGAACACTTTTTATGTATTTGTAGTAGTCGGCTGTTTGTTATGTTTGAGAAATTGTTAACAACTATTGTTGTTCCTTTTAGAAGTTGTTATTGTAGGTTTAATAGTCTAATTTCAATGCTGGATAATTCTGTTTTCAGTTGGCTTTTTTCAGCCTTGAATTTTATATTGTAACGTAATGGATTGCATTGTGTTTTATGTGTTGAATGGCTGCTGATTGGTTGAATGTATGTTGAGTTGAAAGGCAGCTAAATGGTTGCACTATAGTTCCTTGCATGACTGTTTGAAAGTTGGTTGAATGGGAGTTGGTACTTTTGAATGGTTGGTGATGGTAAAAATGTTTGCTGCTGGGTTTGGCAGCAGTAAATATATGTTGGTGTGTGTGTTTCTATTTAAGATGCATTAGAATTTCTTTGCATTTTCATTGGCTGGACACAAAATTTGCAAGCATTCCAACGTGTATTGAGGGCTGTTTCAGGAAGTTTTGTTGCTGTTTTTACACTGCAACGTGAAGTGCATTGACTTTAGAAGGTTGGTTGTTTATTTTATGGATGCTTTTTAGTTAATAATGCTTTACATTTATGTTTTGTTAGCAGAATGTTGGTGTAAACAATTGTATGGCTGCTGCTCTTGCAATTAAACAAGTGTATTTATGGTTTTTTTTTCAACTGACAGCAGCCCCTTCTCTTTATGGCTGCTGTCATTGTCAATTAAATAAGTGCATTTATGGTTTTTGAGCTTGCTTGTGCATGTACTTGAGAAAATCCTTAAGTTTTTTTTCATGCATGTGCATGTTAATGTGCAGTTCAGGTGGTCAAAAGTGCTTTGATATTAGGGTTGAGTCATTGAGAGTAGGCAGTTCTGAAGCCTCTTTGGAAAGATTATACACATGCGCAATGTGCTCTTGTCTGCTAGTGCATTTCCCTACTGTTTTTGGGTCTTTTTATACTGCAGAATCGGCAACATTTTTTTCACATAACAAGCTTATCTAATTTCTGGCCAAGTCATGGATAATTAAGTTGTAATATGAAAATGGAAAATACTGCATTAACATAAAGAAAATAAAGAAAAAGTCATGGCTTATAAGAAAGTAGCTGAAGACTCTTCTTATATAAGTAATGTTTTACACCTTGCTACCAATTCGGGATTGCATGGCATTTCAAATCAGAACCAAGTTCTCTGAATGCATACTACTCTAAAGGAACACTGTGATAGGATACAAGGGATATGAATATAGGCCCTATATAGTGCAGGTCTTAATTATATAAAAAGGGATTCTAATGTTTTTGCATCAACTGTTCTGAAAAGTTGGCTAATTTCTGCTATCAATTGAAAAGATATTCTATATTCTTCATATATTAATTGAAAAAATTTGATATTACCCTGGCGGTGATAATCGTGTACATTACAATTATTGTTGTGTTAAAAAATAGTGGATGCGTTACGTATACGTTAAAGATGCTCGATCTGTACCGCTTGATCGAATATAGATGTTTTATGTTAAGACTGTCATGAACGACAAAAAAATTCAAAATAATTGAGTCAATGAACATTTATTTTGTATCGGTACAATGCAGGTTAAAAATTGATTCAAAATTTTTTTTGTAGATATGGATGCGAACTGGTTTAATGCACTGTTTGATGAACATTACGAAAATGTTATGAATAATGTTGGTCGGCATGTGTCCGATGGGTTTGCTGGTACAAGTTCTGTAAGTGGATTTGGAGGAAGTTTCAGTGATGGTTATGGAAACTACAATAGTGAGGTTCAGGATGACGACATAAATCAACAGGATGACGATGACAGTGGATAATTATTTTGGCGTAGAGAGTGTGATCGCAAAAAATTAGTCATCTGCACTGCAGGAGCAATGGCTTTATATCACGAAGCGTATATTTATAAAGAGCCATGTATGAATTCATATAACACTGGCATGCGATGGTTGATGGAAATTCTAAATGGTCATTGGATACGTTGTGTGAACATGTTTCGGATGGATTCTGACACATTAAAAAGTTTGGCTTTGGAGTTGAAAACGATGTATGGGTTGAAACCGTCTAGACGGATGAGTGTTATTGAGAAATTAGGCATGTTTGTCTACACTTTAGCTCTAGGAGCATCGAATAGGGAAGTGCAGGAGCGTTTTCAGCATTCAGGTGAAACTGTTTCAAGAAATTTCAATGAGGTGCTTCGTTCTGTGTGCTTGCTTGCAACGCATATAATAAGACCAGTCGATCCAGAATTCACAACAACTCCATTGGAAATTGCAATGAATCCGAGATACATGCCCTATTTCAAGGTAAGCAATATTGTGTACAAGTAGTTGAATATTTCAAAAGCTTATAATCAAATATTTACGTGCAATTAAATTGATTCGGCAATAAACTTTATGTTTTTGTAGAATTGCATTGGAGCGATTGATGGAACACATGTACGTGCATGTGTTTCACAAGAAAATCAAATACCATTCATTGGTAGAAAAGGTATACCGACGCAAAATGTAATGGCAGCATGTAGCTTTGACATGCAATTTACATTTGTTTGGGCTGGGTGGGAAGGTAGTGCTCATGATACAAGAATATTTTATGAGGCGATTGGAAATACAAACATACAATTTCCGAGGCCACCGGAAGGTAGATTTTCTTTAAAAAAATATGTTTGTTCAACTGTTCTAATTTTTTTTTATGAAGTTTTTTTGTAAGTGGGAAAAAATTCTGACATCTATACAGGGAAGTATTATCTTGTTGATTCGGGATATCCGAATGAGTACGGTTACTTGGGTCCATATAGAGGGGAAAGATATCATCTTCCAGAATTTCGTCGACGAGGACAACCCCGAAGTCGAGAGGAACTATTTAACCGAGTCCATTCATCATTATGATGTGTGATCGAACGTACATTTGGAGTTTGGAAGAAAAGATGGCGAATCTTGCAAACCATGCCTGAGTTTCCTTACGAATCACAGGTTAAAATTGTTGTCGCATCAATGGCGCTGCACAACTATATTCGACGGAAGTCGAGGCAAGATGTTGCATTCAACAACTTTGATAACCACCCTGATTTCGTTCCTCAAGATATTTTTCCCGATGTCGTTCCACAATCACAAACGAGTTCACACCAGAGGGCGTCGGGTATGGATGATATTCGTGATGGCATTGCAAATTGTTTGATGGGGCAATAATATGTAATTGTAATAACAAAACAAACTTTGATTATTTAGCCGGTATTTATGTGCAAACAATATTTTATTTCCTCTTAACAAAAAAACTTATTTTATTTATGTCCTTTTTAGTCATTTTAGTTCCAAAAGCAACCGCAACCACAATTTAACCAAACATCTTTTTAACCACAATAAAGTCAAACCACAACTTTAACCAAACACTCAAATTATATACACAAACCACAGAAAAAAGCACTTTTTTCAAAAATCACTTTTTTCCAACCGCAACCACAACAATTCCAGCAAAAACAAACACTCTCTAAGCATTAGACTTTTTTTTTTTTGGAATACTCTTTAAGCATTAGACGTTTAGCAGTGAAAGGTGTTTTTTTTTTAACAATTTAAAAAATAAAAATTAATACAGGTGTTAAACACGCAATTTAATGAATATTTGTTTTTATATCATAACCTATTTTTTATTTGAAAAATATCATATTATATTTTTTTAGGATTTTAAAATATCCGTACTGATATAAAAAATAAATATTTGTTTAATATATCTTTTATTAAAAAATATTTTTTAAAAAAACTATACATCATAATACAAAATATATTATAATAGATGAACTTGAGGATCATTCGTCAATGCAAATTAATTATTTTTACTATAATAATATTAATTTTTCATATATTTCTTTTTATGTTATATTGACAAGATTTTGATCTATTTTAATCAAGTCTTTTAAATTATTAAAAATTCAACCGAGTTTATCAAATTTTACTTCATCAATGTATTTTCTAGTTTAATTAATTTTAAACCCAACCTAAATCAAAACATAATAAATCTTTTACTCAATTTGCTGTGTGCCATGTTTATCAACCATGGAATGGAGATTGGAATAAATTGTAGTAGCTCCAAAGATTTCTTCTAGGGCCCAATAAGTTTAGAATTCAGCTGAAGCTTGGAATAATGCCTTTAAAAGCCCAGCCCAAAATACTTGGACTACGTTCTCCTTCCATTTTCACCTGCAAAGTGGGAAATATATTTCAGATGGATCCTTTTAAATAACAGATTTTAGCTCAATAATTATGGCGTTTAAATAATGAGATAGAGTCAGCTAGGAACTCCTAGCATAGAGTATGATTTATTGTCTCTGTGAGAAATTCTGTAAACTAGAGGGACTAGATTGCAAATTCATGACCTCACATGCTGCAGCAGGGAGTAGGGTTTTGACTTGCATGGTGCTCTCTTCCAAACTGAAAAACAAAATCTTCTAAAGTCCAATGATGCCAGAGTCAGACCATTAAAACAAGGGCATGGGTAGTCCAAGGTGACCCAAAAAAGTGTAATTCAGAGATTTACACCTGCATGCATCTTAAGTTGAGGCCCAATTACTTTATTATGATATTTTTTAAATAAATAAATATTTTTTAGTTAGTTTTATTTTCATATCCTGTATTATGATATTTCTTTTCTTTATTTCACGTTGAAGAAAATGGTTTTTCTAGTTTATTTTTTATAATCAATATAATTAAGTTTTTTAGTTTTTATATATATAGTATTGTAATAGCCTTTTTAACAAGTGAGGCATAGATGAATAAAATTAAGTATATGGAGAGTTTTTCCACAATTATTATATTTTTGATATTTGAGAGTTTTGACTTGTAATAAATCTCGTTATTCTTTACTCTCGTTTTCGTCAATTAGTGTTAAAATCTAACATTTCATGGTAGTTTTAATTGGAGGTCACAGAGAAGATGTATTGGAGCTCAATAATTTTTATTGGTTTATTGTTGTGTGTTGTTGAATAACCATAGATGTAAAAGATTATAGAATAAGATGTGTTGTTGTTTTAGGGACCCACGATAGAATGCTCACACAGAGATGTTGTATTAGAAATTTATGATAGGACAGCCAACACAAAAATATTAAGAGCCTATAATGAGGTGGTCCACCCACAAATTAATGTTTGTGGCACATAATGGTTGTTGAATGATGTCTAAACTTGATGACAAATTCCTTCTAGCCCGAGAAGATTGATACAAAAGTATTTTTGAAAAAAATAAATATTTTCTTAATTAATTTTATTTTTTTATTTTTATTTTTTATTCTGTATTATGATGCTTTTCTAGTTTATTTATTTATTTATTTGAAGGAAATAGTTTTCCTAATTTATTTTTTATATTCAATATTATTAGAGTTTTTTTAGTTTTTTCTACATAAATGGTTCTAATACCCTTTCAATGAGTGAGACATAAATGAATAAAAGTAAATATTTTTAGAATCTCCTTATAATTATGGTGTTCTTGGACTTTAAAGATTTTAACTTGTAATAAATCTTATTATCCTTGGCTCCCATCCATATCAATTTTTGGTGTTGGAACTTGTTACACAATATGCATGCTTTTTTTTTTTTGTTTTCCAGTCTTTTCTAAAACCATATTAGTTTATATCAGACAAATAAATAAAATACCTTACCTCATATAGAGCATAGTAGGAGTGTTAATATTTTTTCCTTACACAATCAGTCAATTTACCTGAACTTTAAGACCAGTTAAGGTTTCTAGTTAACAAAATACTAGGTGGCGACTCTCATTCATTCTTTTACTGATTAAAAACAAGAGTTCCACTCTACCCATGTTATTCATGATAATCTAAGTCTGGAAAAATGATCACCGCGATGCCACACATGTGTGATAATAACCTTCTTTATATTGTTAAATTCTTTTCATCGAGATGTTTTCAACGACATCAGGTTGCCGTCATCAAAGCTTCAATCAACCTCTAGAGTTTATTTTTTCTTTCATTTTATTTTATTTTTCCTTTCATTTTTTTGAAATCTGTGCTAATTTATTTTAACTATTTCTTTAGAAATCCTATTCTCAACCGCAACATTTACTAGATTATGTTATTTGCCAAAACCTTTTCCATTTGTGTTATTTTATAATTTTTTTTTAAACCGTGCTAATTCTTTTAAAAAATTCTTTTTACTGATTTAATTTGTAAATGATATGATTGATGACTCTAAAGTGTTGGTTGGGTTTGGCCCTCAATGTTAACTCTGACAGTGCTCAAGTCTCGTTAAAATGCTAGTTATAAGACATAGCTGGGTTAAACTATCCTTGATTGACTCGAGTTAATTTACCTGACTCGCGGCTCAAGCACCAGATTGTACATAACATGTACTCACGAGAAGTGGACGCCTTTCATGTGCCTTCTGCTTTCAATTTTAACTATGTTCATCAAATTCGCAATGTTGCTCGAAGTTACTCGATTAGTATATATTTTTTCCTGCTGTTCTAGAATTTGGTTAATATAGAAATATCAAAACTGGCAATATCAGGTCATGGCTATGGAAAAGGGAGTGTACAAAATCTGAGTAAACCCAGTATCCCCTGAACTTTCCAAATCGGAGATCATGCAGGGTCTTATGCAAAAGGACTGCCTTAGGCCTTGTTTGTTTCCCGGAAAGTAGTTTCCGGGAAACCATTTTCCAAACTTTCCTGTGTTTATTTGTCATCAAGAAAGTTGGTCAACGGAAAACAATTTCCGGTCAGCGGAAAACACTTTCCGGTCAACGGAAAACACTTTCTAGTCAATTTTAGTCAAAAAAAAAATTTGACTTGGTTTTCAGGAAAGTGTTTTCCTTTTAGCTGTGTTTGTTTTCTGGAAAGTGGTTTCCAGGAAATTACTTTCCAAACTTTCTTGTGTTTGTTTGCCAGTAGGAAAGTTGGTCAATGGAAAACACTTTCCAGTAAAAGAAAAATTCGGCTTGGTTTTCTGGAAAGTGTTTTCCTGAAAAATTTGAGGGGAAAACACTTTCCGGAAGTTGTGAAAAATTTAGAAATGTCATTATTTGCTGATTATATCAAATTTGATCCTCAAACTTTTGATTGCTATATATATTTTGTTTTGAATATTTATTTTTCAATTTCATCTCTTAAAATTTTATTTTTATATCAACTTTGGTCCTTATTTTTATAATTGCTATTTGCTTTTTGCCTTATCATTTTTTTATTGAAATTTTTTATTTATCAAATTTGATCCTCATTCTTTTGATTGTTACTTATTTTATTTGAAATAATTTATGAAATGTTGATTATTATTATTTTAATTTCTTCATTTTTAATTTTTTTTAATTTTTTAGATTTGATCCCTATTATTTTGATTATTATTTGTTTTATTTGAGATAATTTATGAAATTATATATATTTTTTTCAATTTCATTCTCATTCAACTTTTTAATTTGTAAGATTTGTTCCTCATTATTTTAATAAACTTGAGAAAAATAAAATATTAATAAGTTATTTTCCAGCTCATTTTCTATGACATAACCAAACACTGAAAAGTGTTTTCTAGTTCATTTTTCATAACACTACCAAACATCGAAAAATACTTTCTCGGAATTCACTTTCCAAAAGGAATTCACTTTCCCTTGTCCGATACCTAATCCACGACTCTTCAGAATATGCGACAGGCAACAATTTCATTGTCGATGCTATTAAGGAAGGTGACACAAAGCAAGAATCAATTTCAAATTTACAAGAAATCTGGAAGTGATTTGCAGCAACATCCAAGTCTAGAATCATGCCATGTAAATAGATACATTTAAGAAAATATGTTCTGTCCTTAAATAATTTTTGATAGCTGTATTTTTTCTTAGATGGATTTGTAAGGTTAGTATAAAACAACATCCCAAGGATCAATGAAGTTGAAAATTCCATTGTGAGCTCTTGAACAGGGAGTTCCTCTATTCTCTTCGCCTTGAAACTTGATCTTCCCCATTTATTTACCATTTTGAGCTTTCAGATACGAGCTGCATAATTGTTTAAAATCTCAGCTGAGAATCTTTTCATTGCATTTGCTGATCCCTTTTCCCGAGGAGGAAGTTTCATGCGATTCTTGATGATTTGACAGAGAAAAATGGAATTTTTACTGTCAAGTTGTTGTTTGCTGCGTCTATAAATCCCTATGAATAGCTCATATTTGAGTCAATCAAATCCTTTAATTGACTAACCAGTAGATGCAGCCCATTTATTTACTAATTCGAGCTTTCAGAAGCCAAGTAGCATAATTGTTTAAATGTCAGAGGAGAATCTTTGCATTGCATTTGCTCAATTACTTCCTTGTGATTCTTTTTCCTGAAGAAGTTTCGTGTGATTCTTTCGTGTTTTCTTTCGTATGTTGTTGTCGGGTGAAATAGTATTGTTTGTGGTGGATTTTTTTTGACCAGCATGTTTAAAATTATAGTATATTGTATTTTTTAAAATAGTTTTTAATTTAAAAAATATATTAAAATTATTCTTCTTTTAACAACAACATGTTAAAATCACCAAAAACACTACGAAAAAAAAACAATTTAATAACTTTTTAAACCAAAAATACTTTTAAAAATCATATAAAATCAAAATTTGTGCTAAATACCTCAACATGTTGTCTTAGATTATTATTTTAATAAATTTATTTGAAAAGAATTTTATTCCAAAATTAAAAACGAAGAAAATGTTAAAAGGATGTTTATTCCAAGTCACTTGTAGAAGATGCATTATCTTAGGAGTGTTGCAGACAACACATTATTTTTTGGTTTATTGCGATAGAAAAGTTGGATTTTAATTTTTCAAACCCAAATTATACCCTCTAGTAACATTAAAAATTAAAAATCCAAAATTCAACATAATTAAAATTAATTTTACAGAATACAATTTATTTTTTCTCAAAGAAAAAAATCACCTTGATTGAGCTGTTCTTTATAAAATAAATCAATAGACATTAAGATTAGTATTTTTTTAATTATATAGCTAAAATTTTATCGATTTCAAATGAAATAGATAGAATTTTAATTAATTTAATTATTATATAATGAGTAAAAAATACTTCTATTATATAATCTAATATCCAAAAAAAACTTGAGGGGTTTGTATTTAAAAGATGATCATGGACTTACTCACTCCATCCCACAAAGAAAATATTTCAAAATATATGGACTTTATTTTAAAAAAGTTAAGGAATCGAATACTAAATTTTACTACTTTAATTTCTTTTTAAATAAAATATAATAAAATTGTATGAATTAATATAATATTTAATATATATATCGAAATGCCAATCCAAAGCACTGATGCAAATAGACCCCTCGGCCCTCGCTCTGATCTTATCTCTCGCGCTCTCTGCAACTAATCAAACTCGCTTCCTTTCCTCGATCCCTTCTCGATCGAAACCACTCAAACTAGACAAATTTCAGCTAAATATTTCATTACCAGTACTAATTTGAAATAAATTTTCTTTTTTGATCATTTTTAGCATATCTTTAAGCCTCTTGATTGATCTCATGATAACCACAAAGGCTCTCTCCAAGTTTTCTCGGCGTTGCAGTTTCTTACATCATCGTAATCTTGTCCCAATGAAACCCATCTTAGATGGAGCAACAACAAATGACATGGCACCTTCAAACTCTTTTTTAAAAGGTGTAAAGTAAGGACCTTTATTTACTTTTTGTTTGTTATTCAAGCTGTTTGTTCTTCAAAGGTTCTGTTGTTTATGATGTAATGTGGTTGGCAAGTTTGTTATCGTTTTGTTTCCTTGATTTTATTGCTTCTTTTTGGTTATATGTGTGTGTAGCTTGATCCCAAAATTTATTGTGGAGATTGATTTTATTTGTTTAATTTATTTAGCTATCTGGGATTGTTGTGAGAAGGGTTTTTATTTTTGAGAAAGTGTTGCAGGAATGATTTAAAGCTTGTATTTTTTTGGTTATTTTATGACAAACTTGCATGTGCAAGACTTGCTTAATTAGTGTTTCATTTCTGAGTGTGATACAAATGATCAGAGTCGATGAGTTTTTCGTTTCTCTATTTCTCGTAGTGATACAAGAGAGGCAGTCTCTTGGAGTGGACAAACAAGAAGAATGTCTCAAAGGGGTTTCTTGAATCATTCACGTTCAATATGGGGTTGGAATTCTATGGAAAATGATAATGTTCATGATGCTTTGCGCTTGTCAAGTCGTCATTTTAGTACTTATTACAAACTCAGAAGGGAATCGACAAATAAGGTGGATCAACTATCTTTTGAACTTTCCTTTATGCTATAGATGTTAGCTCAAAAGTGTCATTTCATATGAGGGAGGAATGGAGTTGTAGGATCAGTATCATCACCTTCTATAAGAAGATTCCTTAATTAATTCTTAGCTTCATGAAAATGAAACTTAAGCAGCTGTAGTATAAGTTAGTAATGACGCAATGTGATTTACTTTTCTATATCCATATTCTGGATGCATTTAAAATTTGAGCTTGGTTGTTATCTACTCCAAATGAGTTTTTGTTGCCTATGCTGCAGCTTTTTAGCAGCATTCCAGAATATGTGAAGATAGTGGAAGTTGGTCCAAGGGATGGATTGCAAAATGAGAAGGATATTGTACCTACTGCTGTTAAGGTTGAGCTGATCAAAATGTTAGCTTCTTCAGGGTTGCCTGTTGTTGAGGCCACGAGTTTTGTTTCCCCAAAATGGGTACCACAGGTGGATATTATTGGTTGTAATGAGAGATAAGAAACTTTTCTTAAATTCACATTTGTAATATTTTTACTCTTATCTTCTTTGTATCATTATACATTTACATTTTCATGTTTTATAGAAAAAAAAGTGTTCTAGCCTTTTCTTGGATTTTAGTAATTTTTAAATATATGGCAACATCCGCCTTTGAACAATTTTGATGGTTTATTCTAATGTCTATTTGTTTGGTGCACTCACATAGGTTTTTTAATTCATATCTGTCTTGTCGTTCTTTGAAGGGAGCTTCCCTCCAAAACATAGTCTATTATTATGTTTTTAAACTACTTTTTGGTATACAGCTAGCAGATGCAAAGGATGTAATGGAAGCAATCAGAGATTTTAAAGGTGCTCAATTTCCAGTCTTAACTCCTAATCTAAAAGTGAGCTGTCTTAAGTACCAAGTCCATGCTATATAAACTTCTTATAACTTGCGTGGTGAGAGTTGCTGATATTTTTGTAGCACTTTTTTCTAGGGCTTTGAAGCAGCTATTGCAGCTGGAGCCAAGGAAGTGGCTGTCTTTGCCTCTGCTTCGGAGGGTTTCTCAAAATCAAACATCAATTGCAGCATTGAAGATAGTCTGGTTCGTTATCATGAAGTTGCCCTCTCTGCCTGCAAACTTTCAATTCCTGTTCGTGGGTATGTTTTTGAACTTGTACTAAATACACAGTTAGTTCTTTTCTTATCCCGTCAAGCTTGTATTGCTGCATTGTGGTCAATCTAGAACAAATATAGTGTACTGGTGGTTCATCGGAGTTTAATAATCTCAAAACCCCCTGCTTGAAGAAGGTATTCATTCTTGTTGAGAATATATTCATGAGTAACTCATTAACATAAAGAGATAGATGGCATTTTAAAGGATGCATGCTGTCGGATCTTCTGACTGACAGGAAGGTGATTTTGGTTTGTAATATCTTTTGGTTTGCTTTGACAGCAGTTGGCAATTTGTGAGATGATAGACTTATAGGCACAGTTCATTTTCTTAATAACAGACCCAAGATAATATCTCATTCTGGTGACCAGATGACAAGTTGCAGGCTCTTGAAGTGCCAAATATAGAAGAGAGCTGTGACTTTTTCCTGTCTTTTTGACCAGCCCTTCAAAGGAAAATGGAGATCATTTTCGCTGAAAATGAACAAAATGTTCTTCACCTCTGGCTTGAAAGCCAGAATGGTTGCACGGCAATGATAGCTGGCTGAAGAAAACCTTTGGAGGAAAAATTAGGAAGTGCATTCCCTTTTAATTTAGAAAATGTGGCCTAATATTTTATTCCTATAGTTGTATGGAAATTGACATAGCAAATCACCTAAATAGTAGTTGAAGATGATCTCTGTGGCAACAATTTAATAATACTTTGAAAGCTCTTTCAGCGATACACAATTTATATGATATGTCCATAAAGTTGTTAACATTGACATCTTACTGAACTCAAAAAACTTGGATAGCTCAGTTTTCTGTCCTTTACTGATATGTTATTGTTCTCCTTGTCCCTCTTCCCCCGCTAAATCATGAATGAGATGTTCATAGTTCTATCTTATCCAGGATACCTTATATCCAAAGGATATCATGTTTTGATATTCGAACTCAATTTATTACCCCAAATATTCTATACATATCCTCTATAGTATCAATAAGGGTAGGCCAGTACTCAAGGCTTATGCATTTTACTATTGGTATTAGGAGAGCAACATTTCTCGCAACCTCCCGTGTTTTGAACCAGAATGCCTGGTTTGCAATAGAGCTGACATAATGCTATGCATTAAGCCCACCCTCATTTGGTTTCCTTAACACGATGTCCCAAAATTTTTGTGCCACTTCATTCTTAACATGTAGCATAAAATAATTTGGTAGTTTGACAAAATAATTACTTTTTAATCCTGGCAGCTATATATCATGTGTTGTGGGGTGTCCTGTAGAAGGCATGGTTTCTCCATCTAAAGTTGCATATGTGGCCAAAAAGCTTTGTGACATGGGATGCTATGAAATTTCTCTTGGTGATACAATTGGAGTTGGTACTCCTGGTAATGTCAAGTTGCCTTCTGCTCATAATTAAAGATGATTAATTCACTGGTATATTTGGTTTAACTAGTATCTGCATCTTGACAATTTGTTGAAACTAGGTTTTGCACCTATATGAATATGTTATATATCAGAAGCCAGTTGTTTCTTCTATGTTTTTCATTATAACTATGCTTATAGTCTCATTGAGGCTTTGCTTTTGACCTTTCTTTTATCATCTTCTGGGTAAGATGGGGTAGGTGTTGAATTATTTTTTCCTTTCCATGGCTTAGGCACTGTCATCCCAATGCTCGAAGCTGTTATTGATGTTGTCCCTATTGAAAAGCTTGCTGTCCACTTTCACGATACTTATGGGCAAGCTCTTTCAAATATTCTAGCATCACTTCAAGTAAGTTACTTCTCTTCTTTCACCTTTGTTAATGTTGAAAGCAAAGTGATGCCCATATTTTATTCAATGGTTATGCTATTAACTCAATAATTTACAGGAAGACAAAGCCTCATAGCTTTGGGTATAGCATCCAATCTGTTTCCTCGATGATATGAGGGATAATGAATCATCTTGTTTCTGTTTTTTTTAGGTTGTTGTGAGTCCAACAAACCACAAACTGGTGTGTCAGACCAAAACCTTAGACCTCAACTAATTAAATCCTTACAAAGTGCATGTTCTTTTGCCAGATGGGGATCAGCACAGTTGATTCATCAGTTTCTGGTCTGGGGGGTTGCCCATATGCTAAAGGTGCTTCTGGGAATGTTGCTACTGAAGATGTTGTTTACATGCTCAATGGTCTTGGGGTCAAGACCAATGTGGATCTGCAGAAGATCATGTTGGCTGGGAATTTCATCCGCAAGCATTTGGGACACTCATCTGGTTCAAAAACAGCAATCGCCTTGAGCAAAATCACAGCTCATGCCTCCAAACTTTAAGGTACTGGAGCTTTCATTCCTTTTCATGAAACTACTTGGGTGAAACCTCTCTTGTTCCCTCAACATGCAAATGCACAACATTTTACTTAGACAGCTATTGCTTGCAGTTGATCCAAAGATTGTACTTAAATTAATTTTTGTCATAAAAGATAAAATAATTATCATCATGTTAAATGCCCCTTTAAGCCTGTATGCTTTTGTGATATTAATAGCGTTGTTGCTGTTATACAACTCTATGCCAGAAGATTGCTTGTGTTGGGATTAAATAGATCAATTGTTGCTCCCAGATTGTAACTTTCAGCATTGTGATAGAGAAAGCATTTGAAGTATCTACTTTTTCTATCATGTGGCTTGTATGAAATTAATTTCATTAAAAGAAAATGGGCCATTTCTGTGTGACACGAATAGACACAAAGTGATTATGAATATCAATGAGTTTTCATTTATTGTAAAAGAAGCTTGATTTTATACAGTACATGACATGGGTGAATTCAAATGAAAATGGAGGGCTATCGAAGAACTTTTACTTGTTAAATAATATTTCATCTAGCTGAGAAGAAACTAAGAGCAAGTTATAGTCTTAGCAGTCTAAGGAAACACTTTATATAGTTCCAGTGTAAGGCCGAACCCTAAACTTAATGAGAACAAACACATATGAGAAAATAAAGTGATAGATTTTATTCATTCCCATGGTAACAATGCTCCATTGCACATCAACCACACAGCTAAATTGTCACATGCTAGGTGTAAATGTAGGTTCTTTTTGTGAAAAAAGCTAGCATTACATGAAAGTAACTCAATTGGTGGAATAGACAGATAAGGAGAGCGGAGGGAGGAGGGCTATGCAATACTAGGGAACCCAAACTCGTGGTATGTGAGGAAGCTAGGAGGCAATTGGTGTGAATGGAAGATTGAAAGTTTGGAGAGGTGTTTTGGTTTGGAAGACGAGAATTGGGAGAGAGAGATCTACTGTGTGTTATATAAACTTGTCTTTCTTATTAGAGAAATGAGGTTATATTTATAGTGGGGAAGGTGTAGTTTTGACAAGGAAACTTTGAGGAGTTATACTCATGAAAAGTAGCAAGAGTTTTGCAAATGATATGATGACTAGTGTTCCTGGATTTAATGAGGAATTAGGACATATCATCATGGATGATATATAGTTGAGATTTGCATTTGCTTAAGCTAGGTTAGAGGGTGTGAACCCTCTTAACAAATCTTGTCCAAGCTCGCCAAGCTAATTCTCTTAAAATATCACAAAGATGTAGGCCAAATTTCAGGATCTCGCCATAAATCCTTCAGCTAGTCCTATTATTAATTTGAAATAGAAACAAGTCAATTATCTAATATTGAAAGCATAAATAGATCTTCATGTATCTATACGAGGTCAGGTATGTGGGAGTGTTTGTTATTGCGGCGTGGCCATGCTTTTTTAATTATATTTTTTGCATCAAGTTTTTTTTTTTGGATTGTTTTGATGAATTGATATATATATATATATATATATATATATATATATATATATATTTTAAAAAAAACATTATATCAATACATTTTCAAGTAAAGAGCAGCCGCATTCACCTCAAATTGCTGCACTTTAAGTTTAGAGTTTCGGTTAGTGTGCGGACCAGATTTAGTTGCATAGGGGTCATTAGTAATATCATGAATAGTACATAAAATTCTTTCCAGCATAAACCATCCGAATTCCCTGATTCTTGGCTGTATTATTGTCAGCATATCTCGTTCTTGTCAATGCTCAAATCTTAGCTGACAAGAACAGCGTTGCTCAGCTCTTTCAAGACCCTCATCTCAGCTGACAGCAACATCGCCAAGTAAGCTCTTTCAAGCTGGTGGACCTGCAGAATCTTCTTTGTATCATTTAGAAGTTGGGTAGGGTAACATTCTTCAACTTCTCCCATCACATTGTCAAACTATTTAAATTTGATATATTCTTTCCTTCAAAAGAAAGCAAGACCCTGAATAACTGAACAGGGACTAAATTATCATTGTAAAGCACCTCGATTTGAGGTTGAAAAGGAAGATATAGAAGAAACAATAAAGACAACCTTCACAAACTAATTCCAGACCAAATTGCATTTGATGCCGATGATGTAATGTTTATTTGTCATGTTCGTTTCATCGCAGAGAAGTTGAAATGTAATGTTTGCTATCATAATTTGCCAAACAGTTTGTGGGTTTTTATATAGCTCATACCTGTGGATTTTCCTTGAAAAGTACGCGTGAATGTGAGTGAAACAGTTATATGATAGTGATTTCGTTGGTACTCGGTGGTTGGAGAATTTTGGTAATACCCGAGCATCATGGCGATGGACTTTTGCCAACTTGGATCCTTTAAAACCTCTTCAAATGTCTCCAAGGACCTGTTGGTTAGGGTTTTTTTCTTGAATGTTTAAACTTTGAAAAGGTACACAACTGTTGAATTCTCAGCAAGAAAAATGATCATAGAAATTTACTTCTTTTAACCCCCCCCCCCCTGGCTACAGCTGGGGCGTGTTCTGTCCAAATCAGATTCTAGGCTTGTGGTTCTTCGTTACAAGTATCTGGAGTCTGGACAGAGATATTATGGTCCTTGTGCACGTGAAATAAGTTTTGAACAGTACTGTTACCCGGTAACCTCTGGACCTTACCAGTGTGAGGCCATGGCTCTGAGAATTCATCGAGTACTTCATGTTTTCTAGCTTCTCTTTCTTTAAACTCTACCATAACAAGCCATGTAGGGGACCTCCGATCAACTTCTAGCTCTCAGTTTATCGAGGTCAGGTGTTGAGATAGCCTTTTTAGATCCTTGACAGTTTGGGCAGCGATAACGCCATTATCCTTGAGGTATTGGCTCCAATGAGAAAAAGGCTTCCCTCCCAATTCCCATGTTATCACCTCAGTCTTGAATCAGAAGAGCAGCAGTAAGAAATAAATTTTTTCATGAATGTACTAATCTGGACATGGTTGGTCTATCTAAACTATGAAATATATATATATAAACTAGTTTAGATGCGTGAAAATTGATTTGAAGATTTTTTTAACCTTTGGAACAATTAAAGTAACATGGATACTAAGATGTTAGTGTGTGTTTTATTATGTGATTTTGGTTTGAAAAAATAAGTTTTTAAGAAACTATAAATTATAGCTTTTTGTTTAACTAAGGTTTTTTTAAAAGATTTGGGATAAAATTGTAATGTGTGTTGATTAACTAAATATTTTTAAACATATGATTAAGGTAAAATAACACCGCACCACTGAAATAATCAACCTACTCATAATATCAACCTAGTTATTAGTTATTATAGGACTTTTTACCTTTTTTTTGGTTTTTCATGAAGTAGTTCTAAAGCTACACTATCATTTATATATTCTTATGATCTACTATAGGATTTTAATTTCTTTTTTGAATTAGAATCAACTTCTTATTTCATTTCTTTTCCTAGCAAAAAATAAAAAATAAAAATGTATTGTATGATGTAAAGGATAGATCTCCCCATCCATTATTGGTCATGTTTAAGCCAATGTCAACAACACCTCTCTTTTCTCACTTACTGTTTTGAAAAAATCTGGATGCTTTTCATCTTCTAGGTCTCTTATAAGCCAACCTTTTCTTACTTTTTTGAAATCTTTTACTTTTTAGCTCCTCTTTCAATTTTATTCCCAGTGTAATTGTGATTGGAATCCTGCAAGTTGCACCTACTAAATCACTTTGTATTCAGATTATTAGGGCTTGGTAATTGGAATCCTTTCTAATCCCCTTTCCATCCCACCCACCCAAAAAGGGGAAAGGGAAAACAGATGAGTGCTTGGTACAATACTTGCAATGAAATTCTTTTCCAAATATCAGTTTTGTTTGATGCTCATGGATGGAATAATCTTGGCCCCTCTATACCAAATTCTTAGATTAAAATTTGATCTTTCTTCTTCATAGGAAATGTGTTACTTAAGCTATGCATTGTCCTCCATTAGGTGCTACTATATTGTTTTTGGAAATTAGTGCATAATGTTTTGATGGATCGGTACAAGTCAAAGCTCTAAGCTCTAGCTTTTGTTTTTGGAAGTATTTTAAAAGTGTTTTTGAGCTTGATTGATGGTTTTTTTAGTGGTTTTTTTTTTTTTTTTTTTTTTTTTTTTTAATTTTATAGTTTTAATGTTCTAATATAATAAATAATAAATAATAAAAAATAATATTTTAATATTTTTTTAAACAAAAAGCTATTTCAACATTATAATTCCAAACAAATATGAGCAACTTACTATTATAAAAGATTAGTGAATGGGATTATCTCTAAAATCCTTCTAAGAATCCCATTTTTATATTGGAATGTTTGGGAACGCGGTACAAATTATGTTTTTAAAAATTTAATTTTTTTTTTATATTTTGGATCGTTTTGATGTGATGATTAAAAAATAATTTTAAAAAAATAAAATAAAAAAATATTATTTTAATAAATTTTAACATAAAAAATATTTAAAAAAAAGATCATAATCATATTTTCCGAATAAGCTTACTTGATCTGGACGGGTGAGAGTTTAGCATTATTAGACTCGAAAATAAGAGAGAATTACATACCTGCACATAAAGCAATCTACTCGCGAGTAGAAATGAGCTTGGATTATTTATTTACGAGAAAGGGGTGAGATTTCTGTGACACTTGCTGATATATTGGGATTATTATCTAACCAATATGATATAAATATTCTTGTATCTAAATATAAAAAAATTATAAATTATATATATACATGTATATATTATATCAAAATTAAGATGCCTATATAAATAAATAATTAAATAATATATGTTTATGTTATATTAATATTGAGATATATGTTCATCATTCATAATTCTTTATATATTATTAAATAATAAATAATATTTAAATAATAAATCCCTAAAAACTGAAACTATAATAAATAAAAAATAAATATATATAATAGAGACATGATTTACATGTACTCATATGACATGTTTGTCTTTGCGGTAAAAACCATGTCTTGCAAAATATTAAAATTTATTTTATTTAATATTAATTTTTAAATCCTTTTAATGTGTTGATATTAAAAATAAATTTTAAAAATAATTTTTTTTTAATTTTCATATATATTTCTAAATAAAAAAACTTTAAAAAACTATCAAACAATACCACAATCATTCTTGCTGGGGGCATGAAGCCAGAGGAAGAAAGGTCATAAATTGAGAGCGTGTATGCTTGTAATCGGTAAAATCCTCATTATATAGTGGACATATGGCTGGCAAAGGGCGAATCAACACCAGAATTTAAGGTGGGGTCTGCCACATAATTATTCAGGCAAAGAAATTGAAGATGATTGCGTCTTACAGTCTCTGATAAACAATTCCCCAAGGAATTTAAGGCTCACAGGCCTCCTGCTTCCTCCCTCCGGTCCTCTGGTTTCCGGCCAAGATGAAAAACGGCCGTTAGAGCAGGCATGAGTCATGAATGCTTGTACTGTGCATTAGGATCCATCTTTGCTGTTTCAAGCACTGAGGCACAAGTCCTCTGTACATCCATCCATATGATTTTTTTGTTTTGAAAATTAGCATTGTTCACTCAAAATATTGGCAAAATAATACATTTTATAGCTTAGCCCGAAACTAACCTAATCATAATCCAACTCTCAGCGACTCAGCATTGTTTAGGGTTTGATTTTAAAGTTTGGTACATGACATGACATGATTGGAAATTACAATATCTTTAATTTTAATATTTTTTAATCACCACATGTATAAGATTATATTATTTTGTTTTATATATATGTGCGAACCTTATATCGACAAGTGCCTAGTACCTAGTAATCTTAAACAGTGTAAAGAAAGTGTTAGCCCTCTGAGACAGTAAAGTTATTTTCTTCTTCCAGCAGAAGCAACGACAGGGCTAATGGCCACCAACCAACAGCAAATTTATAAAGCAGATCAGAATTTATAACGCCAACAACTCCATTAATGGGCATTGATGTTTCATGAGTAATATTTGAAAGCAGCAGTATTGACTTCTTCCTTTATAATCTTACCAAATATAAGTATGTTTCTTCAGCCAAAATCTCAAACCTAAACTCTCATATACATCTGTAAGACCACTTGAAACATTTACTGTGGAGATTACAGCAAGAGCTCCAAGCATAAAAAATGTTCATAATAGTGATAAGAAAAAAGGGAAAGCAAATAAAGAAAACATATATATATAAAAAAAAAGTCTCATATATAAAGGAAGTAGATTCAAGCTTGGCGACTAGCTGTAGTAACTTATCTGTTGTGTAAAGGATTCGGTCCTGTATAGACCTTCCTCTTATCACCACCAAAAATTTCATTTCCATCTTTATTTGCATTTCTTTTGTGGCCACCAACACCATTAGACATGGCAGGATTGTTCCTCAGCTCAGACCTAGACCCGCCCTTGACGCTACTAAACTTTCCATAGCCAACAGCGTAACATGGAGTCTCTAGCAGTGACATTATTAACAGAAGAAGAAGAAGAAGAAGAGATAAGCAAGCCAGCTCTCTTCTCAGAACCCCCATTTCTTTCTTCCTTGTAACCCAATTGATCATGACATGGAGATGGAGCACTAACTAGAGTTATTTAGAAATATTGTAAGCAGGAGCAGCGGTGAGAGATGACTGGAGATGGGGATTGCCCTTCTTTGTTTCTTCTGCTCCTTTTGGGGTCCTAATATCAAGAAACTTTTTGGTGGTTTGTTGAGAAGAAGGCTGGTAGGGTTTGAAGAAGAGGCAAGTCAATGCAGGAAGCGGGTCAAAATGCATAGAACTTGCTGCCTGGATTTAAAATAGAAACAGTAGATAGGTTTCAAACTCAAGACTCAAGAGGGTGTTATTGGCTACTCATTTTTGTCTACAGATTTCAGAGCCTAACTTGTGCTGAGAGAAGCTCTGCAGGTTTGAAGCAGAAAGGGAGAGCTGAGAGAGGTTCAATTTCCTAACCTCTGAAAGTGAAAGGTTCCCGATGTCTCTTCCTCCGGTATTTAGCTATCTATCTCTGAGTCATGACATATAATCATTCTCTTGGACTTTTGTTTTCCTTTGTGTTGCTAAAGGAAGTGCCTTGCCTAGTGCCTACAAGGACGTGAGAATATCCTCAATTTCAACATTGTGGTATGATATAGATATACTAGTGCATGTACTCAAATAAAAAGGTTACATAGCCCCACAACTACCAACTAGCCTTGGCCAAAAAAAACAAATAAAATAGCTTTCGTTTGTCTAAGCAGCTAGTGACTGTTTAGTATTCTATATTAAACAATAGCTTTAGTATTCTATATTAAAATCATTTTTTTTTTGATGATTTTGATTTATTGATATTAAAAATAAATTTTTTTAATATATTTTTAAATAAAAAATATTTTTTAAAAGCACTTTATACCACAATACCAAATACATACTAATCCTATTTGAAATTACAGTTGACTATGCAGTAATATTTTATCACAATTTGAAATTCAGTTAATTGGGTAGACAAACACACAAAATAATAATGATGATTTTATCCTTTTTTTTTCAAATTATTTTCAAATATTTTTCACATCTTGAATATATGAGTTTTATATAAAAAAAAATACATAAATTTAATGGTTAAAATTTTATAGAAACAATTTTGTTAAAAATATCCTAGTAAATTTAGCATTATCTGAAATTAATTAAGGATAATGTAAATTTTTTTTTTTGCCATGCTTTAATTAATATATTTCTTTTGATTATATGAATCTAAAATTAACCTCATTCCTTTTCTTCAGGGAGGGGGGGGATTAAATCAAACATTAATCATTACTCTAAGAGATTTTTGGATCTGCATTAGCATAAAGATTGAAATAAATTGAAAACAAAATCATGTAAACAACTCCTAATAGTGTCATTGTTGTCTCGAGAAGTGACTAATTAGGTACAAATACAAATCCCCTCCTCCTTAGTCTACCACCCTTTTGAGTATCTATTAGAATTTCAAACCAATAATAAACTTAATAAAGGCAAAAGATGAGGATTAAACTGGTGTTTATCACAAAACTTAGTCAATGGTATAATTATTTTCATGGCTACATATATAATTTTATGTTTTTTTTTCTAGATGCTAATACAGGCACCACCACATCAATCAAGTTGACAATTCAATCAATTTATTTTATTATTTCAATTTAATTCATCCTGTTTTTATTAGATTGATTAAACAAATAACTCATATCTTGAACTGGATCAATCTTAAATCTAATTTACTAATTTAGTGGTTGAACCTGACTGATTTGGTTTAGTTTTAATACTAGAAACGTGGCCCGCACTACGTTGCGGGTTAATTTTTTTATATAAAAAATTAAAATTTAAGAGTATTAGGTTTTTCTATAAAATTATATCTAAAAGCATTGGGTCTTTTTGTTACTCCTGATCCAAAAGTTATATTTATAATATAATAATTAATAATAATAATAATAAACTTGCATGACCTAAGTTTAAGTGAGTTTGGTTGTAACATCAAACCCGAAGCCTTTGATATGAGTCTGGTTGTAAGTTTTTATTATAAAAAGGTGATAATTAAAAAGGAAAAAAAATTAATATTACATAATGAAATTAAAAAAAAGATTAATTGAAAAAAACAAACAATAAAGCAAAGTATTATTCCGATGAATAGTGCTTTGCAAGGAGAGGTACAGTAAAATCCCTCATGAAAAAAAACAAAACATAAAGTTTAATTCTTAATCAAATCGATATTAAAAAATGAAATTGAAAAAAAAAACTACTTAAAAAAAAAAATCTTAATTAACTGGTTTAACCCGTCAAACCTGGGATTCGTGTCATAAAATTAAAAGAAAAAAGATTGATGTCTTTTAGTTATAGTTAATTACAATATTTAAAGATGAAATTGGAAGAAAAAACCAATAAAGAAAAAAAAAATATGAATCAACTGGGTCAGCCCACCAAATCAGGTTAACCTGTCATACCTAAGATTCGTGTTATAAGAATGTGATAACTAAATAGAAAAAAATTAACATTAATAAAATAAAATGAACAAAAAAAAGGTTAATTAAAAAGAAAAAAAGAAAAGGAAAAAAAATTATAGGAAGAAAAAAACTAATGAAGAAAAAAAAACTAAATTAACTGGGTTAACCCGTCAAACCAGGTTAATCCGTCAAACCTAGGATTCGTGTCATGAAAGTTTGATAACTAAATAGAAAACAACTTAATATTAACAAACTAAATTTTTAAAAAATAATTAAAAAGCAAAAAAAAAAAAGCAAAAAGCAAAAAAAAAAAAAACAAAAACACTAAACAAAAAAAATATTAATTAAAAAAAACAAAGAAAGAAAAGCTTACATGAAGAAAAAAACTAATGAAGAAAAAAAGAGAAAAAAATCTAAATTAACTGGGTTAACCCTTTAAACTTAGTTAACCCGTCAAATCTGGGATTCGTGTCATGAAAGTTTAATAACTGAAGAGGAAAAAAAAATTTACAGGTTAACCCAGAATTAGCTGGGTTAACCCATCAAACCTGGAATTCATATCATGAAAGTTTAATAACTAAATAGAAAAAATTTTAACATTAACAAACTAAATTAAACAAAAAAATTAATTAAAAAAAACTAGAAAAAAATCTGGGTTAACGTGTTAAACCCGAAACCTATGTAATGAAAGTTTGATAACTAAATAGAAAAAAATTTAACATTAACAAAAAAATATTCATTATAAAAAACAAAGAAAACAAAACAGCTTAAAAAAAACATAGAAAAAAGCAAAAAAAAAGAAAAAGAAAAAAAAAACAACTTAAAAAACAAAGCAAAAAAAAAAAAAACAGTTAAGTGTTTTATTGTGGATTGCACTCGAAAAAATTAATTAAAAATAAAAACCAGAAAAAAAATCCGGATTAACCCATTAAAACCAAAACCTGTATCATGAACATTTGATAACTAAATAAAAAAAAAATTTAACATTAACAAAAAAAAAATTAGAAAAAGCAAAGAAAAGAAACACTTAAAAAAAAGAAGAAAAGAAAAAAAAAAAACAGCCTAAAAGAAAAAAGAAAAAAGAAAAAAAAGAAAAAGAAGACAGAAATGCTGTAAACTATAAACTGAATATTTCTAATCTCTAAGGCATTCTCTGGTGCAAAAAGAAAGAAATGGGAAAGCTGTAAACTGTAAAAAAAAGACAGGAAGAAATATGGCAAGGAGCTTGCCTAGTAGCCACCAAAACTAACAAAATTAAAAAGGCCAGAACTTATCGCGAGAATGAATAAAACTCTCCCCGATAAATAATTTGAATCCACAGTAAAAATAGCATAGGAATCCATAGTGTGAATAAAACTCTTTCTGATAAATACTGTGAATCCACAGTAAAAATAGCACAGGAATCCACAGTGATTTTAGACACAATCTACTGGAATTCACTGAGCAGTTTTAGTTTTTTTTAATTATTATATTAAATACATAGAATATAATTTAAGGATGGTACCTTTATCATGGATGTCATTTTCAAATGTGATTTGATATAGGTATTTTGGCATGCATGTACACAAAAGTGCACATACACCAAATGCATTCAGTACTATTGAATGAAGCACGGGAGCACATTTTTTGATCATTGTAAAACTTGAATAGGGGTCGATGATGGATAAAGTTTGAGTATTTCATTTTATTTTTAAATTAAAATAACATCATTTTAATTATTATTATTTTTTTAAACTCAACGAATTAAAAATCAAGTTTTGATTAGGTATTATTGAGGCTAATCAGATCAACAGATCAAATAAATTGTTTGATCAAGTTAGTTGGGTTTTTTTTTTATTATTATTTTTTGTTCAACCTAAACAAATCTAAATTCTAGATTAGCCAGATTCCAAGCCAATCAGCTGGCCAATTCAGGTTTTACAACAATGGATTTGACAACTCAATGCACTATACACCCTTCGACCTTCTCTTCTCACAAATATATGGTGTTGTTTGTCATTTAATTGGTTTACAGTCGTCTCTTCAAAAGAAAGGAGGAAGGAAGGAAGGTGGCAAAATTAAAATCATATACTTTAAGACCCACCACTTCTCAAAGCCTGAAGGTTTGAGCTGGTGCATCTCCTTGTATGGCAAGAAGCAAAGATCAAATCCTTCAAAAGAAGAATGTGATTAATTATGAGTACATGAGACATGATTAGGGCAAAGAATATATTGCTAAGCAAGCAACTATATAAGGTCTTTTCATCCTGCAATATTGCCCTCCCCTCTGGTCAAAGTCTTGCTCCTATCATTATAGGAAAATGACTTGTACATGAAATCTCTCATCATGGGCTACCCTCTTTAATGCCTAATTATGTTTATAGAGCCCATACAGAACTTGCTTTAACACACAGACATTTCTCTCTTTCACATCTGTTGTGTCTCTGTTTACCCTAACCTGTTTTCTCACTTTTGTGTTGCACAAACCAGTCATGTTATAGGGCCGCTCCATGATTTGCTAGATATGTGTCTATCTCCCTTCTTTTTTTTTTTTTTTTTTCTTTTTTTTTCTTAAGGTTTAGGACGAAAATAGGATCAAATCTCATTGGTGAAATTCAAGAGAGGAATAACAAGCAGTAGTTCTTCTGGGTGAGTAAAATTTCCCAAAGTCTCTCCCGTAATTTTTTTGTCTTTCTAAATTTTGGATCCCCTTTTATTTCGGTAGATATCTTTGCAAAGCACATTAAATATTAAAAAAACTTCAAAAAATAATAATAATTCATTAGATCATGTGATCTTCAAATGGGATTCAAATTGTGAATCGTAGGCTTCTTCTTCTTCCTTTTTTTTTTTTCTTTTATGAAAAATGATTTTTCAAAAACAACTTACTTAACTTCCTTATGTTTATTTACTATTAGAAAAATTGATTAATAAAAAACATTTTATAGTCAAAGTAAAATTTAACTTGATTTTCAAAAAAAATATTTTTCTTTTATTTTGGACAAAGTACAGTTTCAAAAAGTTGTAAAAATTTTAAAAATATCATGTTATTTGTTGATTATATCAAATTTGATCCCCAATATTTTGATTGATGGATATTTTGTTTTGAATCATTTTATTTTATTTTATTTTTAATTTTATCATTTAGAATTTTATTTAATTTGATTTTTATATTAACTTTGATTTTTATTCCTTTGACTGCTATTTGTTTGTCTCTTATACTTCTTTTAATTAATTTTTTTTTATCTATCATATTTGGTCTCTATTCTTTTTATTGCTATTTGTTTTATTTGGAATAATTAATGAAATTAGAATTTTTTTCAATTTCATCTTCTTTCAACCTTTTTATATGTCATATTTTGATCCTTATTCTTTTAATAAATTTTTAAAAATAAATTAAAATATTAATAAGTTAATTTCCACCTTATTTTCTATTATATAACCAAACATTGAAAATTATTTTTCATGACACTGTCTAAATGTAAAAAAATAATGCACTTTCTAGGAAACCACTGTTAATTTCATTGTTTTTTTTTCCTAAATTTTATCCTCAAATTTTTTTTATTGGTTAGTTAAGATGCCTTGGATTAACCAAGTTAACTGGGTCACATCGAAAAAACTTCTACAATTTAATTTTAAACTTGAGTTAGGCAAGAAATTGAATTTAGAAATTTCAAGGTTAATTCACTATGTTAAGTTTAATAAAAATACAAAATAGTTCTTTACGGCCTAAATATTTGTTGTTATGTTTAATTTTTTAAATCTAACCTATAATATAATGCGAGTTGTAAACTAGTAATTATCTATTTCATTTCATATACTTTAAGGTCATGGAAATTAATTTTGTTGGCACTGGAAAAGAAATGTCAGGCCTAATTGAATTATAGACATTGACATGGTGGCACATAGTATGAATCCTAAAACTTTATCGAGGGTTATGATGACCATTAGTGCCAAGTTAAGTTTAAAAAATAAATTAAAAGAGAATGGAAAAGTTATTGTAGCTAAATAGCCATTTCACTATTTATTATAATAATAAAATGACAAAATTGCTCTCGATATTAAAAAAACCTTGAACTAAGCATTGATGGTAAGATAATCTTTTTACCATGACATAATTGTCTTTTAAAAATTATATGGGGATAGATTAATTATTTTATTTTTTATTATATAGTAAAATTACTAATTTAACCCTCAACTAAAATAATATAATGCCTATTACTCAAGGGTGTTTTGGTCTTTTATTTTTTTTTAAAAATGATGTAATTACTTTGATGCCCTTTAAGATAAAATCAATATTACTCTCTCGCAGGTCCCTTTTTTTGTTATTTTACATTGATTTTATTATAGATTTGAAGGTTACTCAAGGGTATAATTGTAATTTACCTATATTAAATATTATTAAACAAGATCTATTAGCGTGTGTGGATGGCGCATGTGGGGCTTTTCGCCCACTAAACACCACCTTCAATGATGGTGTTTGAATGATATTGATGCCCTCGATGCTATAGGGTAGTGTGTGCCCCAAACGCGTCTCAAGTTTTACTCAAGTGACTATTTTTTTCTTCTTCTTCTTCTCTCCCCTCCTTAAATTTAGCAGTAACCCCTTTAAAATTTTAGATCAGCCAGCTTTAATTTTTTTTTCCTTCACATTTGGTCATCATTCTTTTGAATGATATTTTTTAAATTTTGAATAAGCCATGAAATTACAAATATTTTTTTTATTTTTTCCCTACTTTTATTTTTTAAAAATTTATATTTCGTACCTATTCTTTTGATTACTATTTTTCTTTATTTTTAATAGGCTATATATATATATAATATATATATATATATGTTAATTTTACCCCTTTTAACTTTTTATGTTTCAAATTTGATCCTTATTCTTTTGATTGCTATTTATTTTATGTGAGATCATTTTATAGGGTTTCTTTTTAATATAATTTCATCATCCATGATTTTTTTTTCCCTATCAAATTTGATCCCTATTTTTTATAGTGATATATTTTTTTCTTTGGTAAGTTTTTTTAAAATTGATATTTTTTCATGATTTTATCCTTACAAATTAAATTAGTTGGGAATTAAGTTTCTTAATTGAAGTCGGTTCAAGAATTTCATGGATTGTAAGTTTTAGAGATTAGACTAGGATTATAAGGTTTGCTTAGGTTGACTTGGGTTTTTTTCTCTTTTTTAAAGCTAATATTGACTTAGATATTTCTCATTGCTACAAGGTTAGTCTTGGTTCATGACTAAAGTCACTCTGTTTCAAAGGTTGACGCGAATTGATTTTTTTAGTCCCTTTTCTAAATTAATTTATTTCAATTTTATTTTTCAATATTTGATTTTTAAAAATTGGTTCTCATACTTTTTTTTTCTTATTTTATATTGGGTTATATCAATCTTATGATCATGATTGTGAGGTTTGTGAGTTAACCTGAGTTGACTCATATTTGTTTTTCATTTTTTTAAAATTTTTCACTTCAACATTGAGTTGTTCAATAATTAAGTTTCATGATTTTATTCAATTTTGTTTTGAACGCGATAAATATGGTATCACAATAAGGTCATAGATTTTGCATCTTTTTTAATTATAATTTCTTATTATTTTTCTTCTTTCAACATTTTATTTGCTAGAAATTGAGATTCACCTTTTTCTCATTTTTTTGAAGTTATCATGATCATATTTGATTTATTAGGAATTGGTCTTCAATTTTTTTTCTCGTGTTTCTTTCCATAAGACTATCTCAATTTTATTTCTATGGTTGCAAAGTTTGCGAGTTAACCTGATTTAAATACATTTTTTGTTTTTTTTTTTTTTAGTTTCATCTTTCATCATTGAGTTATTTCATAATCTAGTAAACTTAGAATAAGTTCTTTTTACCTTTTTTTCTTTGTCATTTTTTTAATAGTTTATTTATTGTTGTTATATTTTTTTTAATTATATTATTTAAATTATCAACTAAACCAATGACCCAGGTCCCAAATTTTGTTTTCTTAGCATCTTTTTTTATGTTGAAATTTTTTTTTTGCCCTCCCCGTGGTGGAGTGCGAGCTAGAAATTTAGTATATACTACATAATAAAGGGCTAATATTAAAGAATCATCTTACCTTAAAAAATTTAAACTAATAAATAAGATTAATATCACCAAGATAGAGCACTAGGAATTATTTGGCTTTAATACAACCTGACATAGCTGAAAAGTGAATAGATAATGATGTTTGTTACAAGTTAAAACTCTCAAAAATCCATGAGATTTGTTACAAGACAAAACCTTAAAAGACCAAATAAACCAATAAATATAATGAGATACTAAAATACTTAATTTTATTTATTTTTCACAGCTGAAAATATAAGTTAAACAACCCCATTTATACTAGTCCTAGATCCAAATCGTAATACTTAAAAAAGAAAAATCCTAAGAAATAATTATGGAATTGATATAGGGATTTCTAAACTAGATATGAAAAATAAAATTATAAAGATAATATTTAATTTCTTAAAATTTCTTCCTAACCATTTAGTTAACCAAAACTCTAATATCATATAAAAAACAATTCAACTCAAAACTTAAACAATCAAATAAAATTCTAAAATATAAGTTTTGTAAATGGCAAGATTGTCAACAACCAATTTTTTTAAGCTCATAATTAAGTCATGAATTGACAACTAAAAAGTGAAAATCCCTATATTAGTGGGTGTGACATTGATGTTTTGATCTAGGATAAATCAATTACGAACATTAAATACGTTATCAACATGTAAATATAGTTAATTACTTTACTAATATTTTGGTTCGCACTAATTATTACCTTCAATGTTTGTCCACCTAAAATAGCATCATGTTTAAGCGAGCGTGAGGTCACTAGCAGATCATATCAAAGATGGATTTCTTCCATTGATGACAATCATTAGTCATAATCTTGTTGTAGGGCTAAATTTAACTTAGATTTAAGGTGGTCAACTTAATCATAATTAGTCAAGCTGTCTGAATAATCCTGTTCTTCTTCAAGGCCTCGATCCTTTATTTATTTTTTTCTTCGTAATTTTTTTTTTTGCACAATCATATATATCTTGAACCTCAAGCATTTAGCAAGGAGATTGAGAATTATTAATTGTGCATAATCATACTGATTAGGAATAATTTTGAATCATTTCCAAAGATTAATGCTTAATTGAAGTTTTCACAAAATCTAGAAGATGTTTGATCATCGATCTACATGCAACACCAAGATTATAACATTATAAAGATAAAAAAGTTATATTCATTCCAAATATCTTTGCTCATCATTAAATTTCCATGCTAATGTTTATAAAAAAGAAAGATTTTCCTGGTGTTATAGGTGACATGCTTACTAAAATCTTTACGCTCACTTTAACTAAAAAGAAAGAGAGAGAGAGAGAGAAAGAAAGAAAAAAGATAATTTTTTCTCTCATCATGAAACCAAATAATCATTGAATAAAAAAAAAATTGGGGACAATTTGTAGAAATAATTTTTTTCCCATCATCAAACCAAATAATCTCGTGGAACAATTAGTTTAGAGAGTTGTCGGGAGAGATAAACATCTAACAATTAGTTCTTGATTGTTTGACGAATATTTAATTTAGATGTCCGATTTTACAGGAAGATTCTAATTAATGAATTCCATCAAAAGCCCTGATTTGAGAAAATCCGAGTATTTCCCGATCAATAAATGTTTAATTGGATATGAATGAATAATTTTTTACCGATTAATTTACGAGGAATTCGCGATGAATTTAAGAAGAAAATCGCTATTGATTGGCGAGGAATCAATGAGTATTTAACGATGCGCAAATGGAAATCCTGCAGAAACCCTGAGTAGTTGATAAGGGGATTACGAGTATTTAACGATTAATTTGGGAGGAATTGACGACCCGAGTAATTGGTGAGGAAGTAGTGCCTTTTTCCCGATGAATAGGCCAGGAGTTAGCCAGAATTCAACGATTAATCGGCACTTGGATTCCGATTATCTCGCGTCACTTACGATTAACATTGTATTGGCGATTAATTAAAGATTTTTGGAGAAAGCTATTTTTCTCAATATTTGCCTTTATCTCACGAGCTCCACAAAGTGATGATTTCTCAATTTATTACAGATTCCTTTCCCAATTAATCGCCGACCAGAATTCCGTTCATGACCTATCGTTTATGGGAGGAATTGCAGATTATTCTCTGATTTAATATTATTTATTGGCGATTAACAGCAAGGAATTTGTTTCAATTATTCTTCTCAAGAATTCTTAATTATACCTTTTTTTTTAAGGCCAAATCTGTGGAGAATAACATTAAATATCCATAGAATATGATTGACGTTTTTCTGGCTGCTATCTCTTCCTAGCCAGGCATATATCAATATCAGACATTTTGATTTCTTGACACCGTACGATTCCGGCTGCTCCTCCGGAGCACAGCAGCCATCTCTCACTACCTTTGTTCATATTCCATCTAACTCTATGCATTGCAACAATTTTTGGTGGGATACTTTCAGTTACATTCCCAGCTCCCTCCTTCCCTCTTCCTTTCTTTTTGTCATCTTGCTCGTCATCGCTGCATGTCAATGTCTGATCTTCTCCTTCCTGTTTCTTACTCCCACTTTTAGATTTTGTTTTCTTTTTGCTTTTTGAAGCTATCAATGTTTCATCTGATCCATCATACATACCTGGATCATCACCATAGCACCAACAAGTTTGACAAACTTGGTGATCAAAAGAGAGAAGAAAACCAAAGCTAAGAAGAAGAATATAGGGGTGGAAATTTTGCAGTTACCTAACGGTTGATCATCTGAAGTTGCGATTTTTGCGGCCTTGTTTGACACAGACAAGGACTGCTTGGATTTTGGATTGTTCCCAACATCGTTAACCGGCCTCTTCAAAGGTAAAGGAGCATCTGGTAATGGAGTGCCAACTACAATGGCTGATTCATCCTCACTCAAGGACCCACGAGCAAAATGTGGGGCCCTATTTTTCGATGGATCTTTCTCCACTACTTTGGTTGTGAGCTGATTATGAAAGCAACACTATATAAGCTTTAGCAAATGCTCTGAAGCAGGCCAGACGTACAGATGTGGGCATCCACATATATAATTATTCAAACTCTACCACGAATTGTTTGGTAAAAGAGTAGCATCAAAGTATCAGACACAGACTTTAGTTGTCTCAATTATTCATGCAAAGATCTATCAAGAATGTGTTTGGATGCTGATCCTTCACGTCACTCGTGTAAGTAATTCAAACAAAATTTTGCAAACATGCTCAAGACATGTAAAACAGGTATGCTACTAAATAATTCTTGTTCACACCAATGAGCCAGACTCCTGCCAAATTAAATTCATGATGCAATGTGGTTCCACCCTCTTAGCACTCAGCATTAACAAGTGCAAGAGAACAGGTCCATGGATGTCACATGGATGTTATGTAGGAGTGTATCACATTGGAGAAATAAATCATACCTGGAAGCGGCAAACAGTACCATCTGCACTGCAATATGCAACCATGCCTGTCAATTAAGAAAAAAAATGGAATTATGAAAAGGTTGATACAGCTAGGACAACAAATAATAAGAAGCATTTTCGATTGATCCGATTGTAGTTATATGCAATGGAAGACAGATTGTTAATTCCACCAAAGAAATACCCAAGTTACTATGTGTCACTACAAAAAAAGTTTTCAAGAAAAGTGGAGGACAATGAAGTGAGACCCTGTTTCTCCAGCAGAGCTGACCTGACTGGAGGATGTAGACGGCCCATTTGCAAAACTAGAAGCTTGTCCCATTAGTTCAATTTTTTTCTCAAATCAACAGCTCAACAAATCATCTGGCATTCATTTGGACACCTCATAGTCTTAAAGGGTATTATTAGTCAGCTGACATATGGGATCACTTTCTTCTCCAACTAGGTTTATTTGCTACAAACAACAGAAATAGAATGGTAGACAGGATCAAATAATCCCGGAGGAGCCATTTTGAAGTTCGATACTTGAGAGGGACTTATTTATGCATTAACCATAAATTAATTCCATTGATGTAGGCCTGTCAGGTTGCTGAACAACCGGACCAATCAAAATATTGATAAAGACAATAGTTTTGTAGAAGAGAGGATCCCAGGATGCAACAATCAAATAACCTTGCATAGGCAACATCAGTCACAAATGCTGTAAGAAGATGATAAAAACCTGAGGGAAGAAAATGCAGTATACCACCTATAGTTTTGTCGCCCAATTTTGATTAAGCGATTAATGAAATTGCATCATTTCAATACTAAAGCAAATGACAACACAAGAGTGCCTGTAAGCCTTGACAGTTGAATGCTCCAGATAGCAAAGGAAGAACAATTAAAAAAGTGCATCCCTAGTTGTTTTGGTCCAACAGAAGGTTGTCCATTGACAGCAGTATCATTCGCAGCCTTTGCCAAACTGAGTCGTCTCATTGTGTCATTAAAGGATAAAATTATACATCTGAAAATGTAAACAATTAAAGGCTCAATACAAGTGAATAAACTCATCAATAAAATCCCCAACCTGTGATTTATTCAATTAAAATAATGCAACACCTTGGATCTGGCAGCCAATCCAGGCTATATATGAGTTTTGGCACTGGATGAAGGTCCCACAAAGGTCGGAATGAATCACTGCAATTGTTCAGAAGCTTAGTTATACAGCAACTATTTTTTTTTTTTTAAAAATACAAATGGAATTGATTTCCTCATTCCATAATTGAAGTAAAATAGGGATTGAGAACTTCCTCCTGTTCTGAAAACACAACAATGTTACATGATACATACAGCCAACATATGCAAAAGTATTCCACATGGAAAACTGATGAAGTAAATTCAACTCTCAGGTGTCTTTTTCTACCACCTATAAAAGAGTTCCTGGCCATTAATGTTGAGATGAGAAGCCAGACAAAAGGGAAATGTTTATATATATGAAAGAGGAGCATGACACATGAGGCACCCTGATCAGTTTTTCTTAATCCCAGAGGACAAATGGATATTAGAGAATGGCCTCTCAAAAAAATACAACCACAAATAAAGATGACAAGTATGATAAGGGCATATGATGATGCTCAACTCTAAATCCCAATATCACAATGATGCAAAATTCATGGAAATATACCACTCTGACTGCAAAATGCATATCAATGTTTTGTTTATAGGAGTTTTTTATGCTGTGATTATACCAGTGATAACTCCAGACACAAAGGAACCAGAGAATATCGTCACAAGATAATAGAACAAGCTCATAAAAAAAACTATGCTCCACCTCTTCAGAGGCTTGTTACTCTATAAACATTTTTCACAAAAGTTCATGAAAATCTGGTGCAAGCATTAAGGAAAATGGTCTCCAAGTTTTTTGAACTTGAAGCCATGTTATGCTCTCAGTCCAGTCACCCAAAGCTACAGCACATAGTGGTACTGGTGTGCATTATAGTCTGTCTACTCCAGGGCAAGGATAAAAGGCAGTCATGGTAGTTCTATTAAACATTCAAATCATATTCTTGAAAGTTCCATACAAAATTACATACCCATAAGTTCATCTGAAGCAAACTGAGCAATTAAGAATTTGTATATAAATGGAACATGCAAACAGCGATATCAAAATAATACCATGTAATTGTGATAACAAATAAATCACACTTACTGTATGTCACAAAACTTCAGGCCCCAATGTCCGGCAGTGAGGAAAAGATTTGGACTCCCTTGGTCACTGGAAAAAAGTTTGAAGGCAGCATATTTTATATCTTAATTATAAGCAAAAGAAATGAGAACTTTGGCCAGTACAATTTCTTTGAAATAAACATCTTAAAAGTTTCCATGCATCCCTTTACAGTTAAAATAGCATTATACACGAGAAAATTTTTGGATGATTATTGACAACACAGAAATTTTAAAGGCAAGGGACATGCCATTGCCAAAGTAGCAGGATTATAAATCTTCAGATCTAATAAAAAAAAAGTGAAAATGTGCATCAAAATATCAGAGATAAATCAAACATACAGCTAGAAAAGTAACAGACTGAGACATCTGACATCACTAACCTTTCAGATGGGACCCATGTGATTGCTCTAATAGTAACTGTATCTGAGCTGAAACAAAGCAAAGGCCTTGTATCTGAAGATTAACAAAGGGAAAAAAATGGAATGATCAATCAATTTAGATCAGAACTCCAACCAAATTTAACATGACATAAACTGTATCCACATAATTCACACAGAAAGAACAAAAACATGAAAGTCATTAGACTGATTAGTTATTACCAGATGCACCATTTGCAGAGAATTTCCACAAAGCAACCTGAAAATGAGGTGATGAAAGGCAACAACTCAATTAGACTTTATCCCAAACCACGGCAGACAATTAAATTAATAACAGCATAAACAACAAGATGATTGATATATTACAGTTCCAGCATGGCATCCAGCAAGTAAGTAATCATGAGGGTGTAAAGTTTACCACTCTACTGCCAAAGGGATGCTGTATAAGAATTTGAAAAAAAGAAATTAGAAACAAAATAATAATAAAGCGCACAGCAAAAAATATGATCAATGAGCAAAAGGCTCTATAATTAATGACAGCTCTTCAACAATCTGAGTTAGGTGAATTTGGAATTCAATGATGAAAGATCTTCATCAATCATTCTATTCAACTATATACATCACTTCAAAATCCACAAAACCCCGAATGTCAAATTCCTTTATGTGACATATACAGACAAGGATGAAAAATACTTTAGTGGCAGTCCTTTCATTCGTTCTATTATTGTTCTTCCTCCTTTAGAAAAAATGAATTTACTTTTCTCCACTCATACAAACATGGTACAAGGGTACACTTGGGTTCCACCATATACTGCAAACCAAATCATACCATGTGAAAGTGAACTCTCCAGGTTAGAATTTCTACGAAAAGGGGTTTCTAAGCTACATATCAGATAGCCCTGTTAAAAAGAAAGCCTAAGTATATTCTACAATCTCCTTAAATTCCAGTAGTACTTCATATAAATATAAAGAGCATAGAAGATATCAACAATGTTACCTCTGTATACCTCCACACTTCAGAGTTGAACATCTGAATACTGGCTTTAGCTTGACAAAGCGAGGATCTGTGCCTTCTCCATTAGAAGAAGAACAAACAGATTTCATAGCATAGGGGAGAGGAACATCCCATCTGCATTTGACAGGTGGAATTGTCAACAGTATCACAATGATAATTAATTTATGCCTAAAATTAAAAGCAACACCTAGAATTTAGGAGACTTATAGCAAGAGTTACATTATGGGCATGCTGAGGAGCAAAAGATAAAAAAAGGAATAATGGGCAAATGAAATTATATGTTTCCTAACCACTTCTCATCCCCAAACCCCCACCCATCCCCCCACGCTCAAATGACCACACTATGTTTGCATTTCTTCAATTTGCAACATTCCAGGTGTAAAAGTCTCCTTACAGTTTTCCAAGAAATCATCAGCATTTATGTTTTTCAGTCTATAACTCAACATGATTAGATATGATCAATTCCTTCTATTAATCATATCTGAAAATGCTAGAACTATTGGTCATTATAGAAGCGCCAATCCTTCCTTTCTATGAATATTATCTCACACTAATCCATGTGAAGAAGATGACTTACACTTCCAAAGATCTATTTCCTAGCAAGACAGCAAGATAGCCCATGCGATGCTGGTATTTGGAATGGGGTGCATTACAAGGCCGCCATTTGACATCCCATGCAACTTTTCCATTGTGAGGAAGGCATAATACAACTCCTGGCAAATCAGCATCCTTTGGAATGGAAGAAGTGGAGTTGATATCCAAAGAAACATTATCAGAACCATAAGGTGGCATTGCAGTGTTGAGTCCAGAATTCTCATGTGTTTGGTAGTTTACAGTTGAAGTGGAGTTGATATCCAAAGAAACATTATCATCTTCATTATGAGTCAATAACAGTGGACAACCCACACCATCATAATTACTTCCCTTCCTTGCCTTACTTTTCAATCTTCTACTTTGTGCGGTAGTTTTAAGATTTGATTACAATCAGATAGCTTTTTGGTTGAAGTTTTTTGTTCTTTCAACTTGTGTTTATGCTTGGCCTCATCTAGGATGTTTTGAGAAATACCTTCTATAGCAAGAAGTCCAGGTGAATCTTGTGTGGGTATTCAATAGCAAGAGCTTGGACATATTGGTTGCTGCTATCCAAATTATCAAGAGTATCATTTGTTGGGTTCTTTCTAGGTTGTCCTCGTGGCCTCTTAACTTGAGCTAAATTCTCCTTTGTGGCTTCATTAACTAGAGCTAAAATCTCCTTCGTGGCTTCATTACTGGGTGATTCTTCAATTGGCTTTTTTCTAGGTCTTCCTTTTGGCCTCTTAGATGAAATCTCTGCCATGGCTTCATTACTAGGTGATTCTTCTCTTGGCCTTTTTCTAGGTCTTCCTTTTGGCATCTTAACTAAAGCCTTTGTGGCTTCATTACTGGATGATTCTTCTATTGTCTTTTTTTCTAGGTCTTCGTTTTAGCCTGTTTAATTCAACTGAATTGTCCATCTTGGATCTATTGTTTCCAGCTCCCAGTTTTGAGTTCTTCATTGGAGGTGCTTCCTCATCTACACCAACATTTAAAACACACCATATCTGGATGATGCCTCTGCCAGTAAGTGGAACACCTATCTTGTGATAGTAAGATTCAGGAGGATGGGCAGAAATAGCAATAAAGTACAAAAATTGACAAAGGAATCAAGTCAAAGGGTATCCCAAAGAAAAGAATCCAAAACTTATGGAGGAGATAAAAGATTGACAAGGAAAATATAGTCAAGCAATGGATCGCACAGGGGCAACCTTGTTTTAGTTTAATAATTGACATTTTATAGTTGATTAAGCACTATGACACCAATCTGAAGTATCTAAATGAAAGCAGATTTACCAAATCCAGCAATCTATTTCAATATATAAAGCTACTTCCAATAATTTATAAATTTGCTCAAAGATAACTGAGACTTGCAGTTTCTTTAATTGATGTTTTCTGCCTCATGCTTGGAATAAAACATTCTTCAGGAAGTTAGAGGTGTGAATTGGATGAATTTCCCAGGCTATACTCTATATGTTCGCATGTCCATGTAAGTGATTCCATGACCTTGTAAAGAAATGTTATCTGAATATTAGGCTCACATACATGAGCAACCCATCAATAAGAGGTCAAGTAATTAATTAAGAATTCATCTCCACAACCATAAAAATGAAGGCATTAAGAAGGAGAGGAGAGAAAACCTAGCGTTTGATATGATTGTCAGGCCTTTCGTGAACTCTAGGACACCAATCCAATGCCCAAACAGACCCTCCAACATAAATCACAAAGTCTTTGCTGCAACAAGATGGAAAGAGAGAGGTTTGAAAATGTACATATCAGGAATGGAAAAGCATTACACAAAACTATAGAAGAATGTCAAAAAAATTAGATAATTTATATATAACCTAGAATGTCAAAAAAATTTGCAACACAATCAACTAAAACAAAACAAGCTGCAAATGAAAACCAAGGCAAGTCCAATTTATACCTATATTCTAGAGAAGTGGCACCACCATCTGGTCTCTCCTAAATCAGATTGCAAAGTAAAACAAATGTTATAATCACGTAACATATATCTACAAAAGGCTAAAATACAATAAAAAAGAAAAACAGACCTTCACTTATAGTAGTACCTTAGGAACAGTTGCAGATGAGAACTGTGGTAGCTTTATTCCACCGAGAACACATTTCTGCTGTGAATTATCCGTTTCACTAGCAAACCTAATTATTCTTAGGTCATACTTGTAATGCTTCCATTCACTAAATGTAATAAAAATAAAAAGTTATACACAAACACAAGAACAACAACAAACCATCAACGTAGAGGGATAAATTGGACAATTAGCACCCAAAATATAATTCAATGCCGAAATAGCATAGGATGAAAAAGTTTTAGTGAAACAAAACATTTTGAGGATATCGCGGTTCAGAAACGCGATATTTCAATGATGTCGCGGTTCAAAATTGTGGCCTTTGATACATGTCGCGTTTCAAAACGCGACATTAATTAAATGTCGCATTTCAGTTTCAGAACCACGACCTCTGATTCAATGTCGCAGTTAAAAAATGTGACATTCTTAAGGAGACCATTTTGAGAAATGGCTAAACATTTGATAAAATAGTTAGACAGTAGCCAAAGCTATTTGCACCAGCGGGATGGATATATAAACAGCAGTGCCCAAGGCTAATATGTTTTGAGATGGTCAGGCTACAATGCCTGAATCAGGTAATGCGATAGTTCAACTACAGACATCACATTCCAGTCGATATCAATACAAGTGATGCTTTGCACGTCATTACTCGTAGGGGTAAAAATGATGATTACGACTGGTTAGACTAGCATAGTGCTTATGTATTACAGTGAGATGCACGAAGAAATAAGACATTTACAGAGATGCATCCTGTGATTACCGACGAGGAGTATATGATTTGATACATGAGTATAATACAACGGATCATTACTCTGGATTCCAAGTAGATTAACCAAAACTATGATTTTATAAACCTTTTTAGGCTTAAAACACGAAAATGACCCAAAACCTTACAGTAGCCAAAACAGTCAAACTGTTTTGGCTACTATTCAACTGTTTTATCAAATGTCCAGTCATTTCTCAAAAAAATCTCCTTGAGAATGTCGTGGTTCAGAAATACGACATGTATCAAATTTCACGATTCTGAACCATGATGTTATTGAAATATTGCATTTTTAAACTGTGCTATTTTGTCAAAACTTTTTCATTACATGCTACTTCAACATTTAATTATATTTTGGGTGCCCAATGTATCCTACCGTAGAGTTTATACACAAAAAAAGAAAAGGATTACTGACCTTAAAAAAGTGATAGAGGACTTAAAGCACTGAATTTCAGTTTCATCTACAGAATCAGTCTCTGCTTCTCCACAAAGCTTAGAAATCATGTCCATTTCTTTAAAGTGATTCTCAACTGAATAATCAAATGTTGAAACTCTAATGCCAGCACCTTTGCCTCCTAATAATTCTTCTTGCTCTTCCATTCTACTAATTCTACACCAGTAATTATCAATCAACAACAGCATATAATCTACATTGCCCTTTAAATATTTCTTCAAATAACATCTTAAAAACTAGCTAAACCTCCTTAAGTGGGAATTAATTAATGTACACAATCAAAGTTTCAAGCTTTTAAACTTATGCTATAATTGGTTACCAAGAAAATAGCTACATGCAGTGTTATTAAGTTGAAAAAAAAAAAACCCAGGAGCCAAAAACCCATCAAATATTCGAATAATAATACAAGAAAACTCAAATTTAACTATAATTAAGCAAGACAAAGAAGAAGAAACCCAGCTGAGCAAATTGATTAAAGAGCACACACAACAAAAAAACACCTTTATGGGCTAAACCGCAACTCAGGATCGTTTAACTGGAGCTTATAGCATCTATATACATGCTCTTTATTTTTTAGCTAAATTTTAAGAAGTCATGAATATTTTATTATTATTTTTTGTTATTCATATTCATTACATTTGCACATCAAATGGTTATATTCTTTCATGTTTCATTGCCTCCCCTGCTGCGTTAACTCATTTCCTCAGATTTTCAATATTTACAAATTCTAAGAACTATAGCACTTTAACTTACACTAATGAATGAGCAAAACAAGTTGATCTGATCCTAGAATAATATGGAAATTCATCAGAATCATCGAATTTAGTAAGCATCTTCAATGTCTCAATCTACCTATGTACATGCATTTGGGAACACAAGATTTGAACAAGAAAGAGACGCCTTCATGAACCCAGTAACAATACTTTGGTTTAGAAGTCCTTGTAGATTTGGACCCAAGAAGAGCAACTTGAGCTGATATCTTTTAGTACCAAAGAATCCAATTTGAGCTTTTCTTCGTCCGTCTTAATCTGCGTCTACGTTCTTGAGTTTCTCCAGGAAAAACTTCTTCAAAACGTTGGTATCTTCTGCCCTCTCCCCTGGTCCCGTCGGTTACAGCCCCCTTGATGGGTTGGCGAGTTTCTGTTGCAGAGACGGTGTATGAAGGGGTTGAGGGTTGAGGTTGGTGGTGGCGCGTGGAAGGACTGACGGGGGCTGTGTTGGTGGATTGGCTGGCTTTTCTTATGCAGCGTCTGATTTTGTTAAAGTCTTGTTTGATTGCTTGAGGTCTTATAGCAGGGAATATTAATGGGGAAAAAAATAGGAGAGACAGAGAGAGTGGCTGCTGCCGTGGCGGTGGCCTTCTATTTTTCGGTTTTTGGTGAGAAGCGGCTGTCAGAATTTGCGAGTGTCGAGAGTTTTTTTTCCCTGGCCAAGCCAGGGATTGGTAACTTACAATTCAGTCCCTGTTATCTTAAGAAAGTAACTGTTCAGTCCTCTCAATTTATTAAAAGCTATAAAGTAGTTTCTTGACCGTTAATTCATTGGCAAACCCTATAAAATTCGAAGAGACGCCAATCACCGTATCTGCACAATCCATATTTACCAAAAACAAAGATACAGTCTTGTATAAATTAATTTCTAAAGGAAGAGAAGGTGTTGGTGTTATATATGTGTTTTTATATATTATGATTTTTTTAATTGAAAAATAAAAAGAAGTTGTTCATGTTTAATAAAATAAATTAATAGATAAATTGAAAAGGAGTTTTTAAATTTAATTAAATATTAAATTGAAAATCTAATATTCTTCATAAAATATAGACGCATGTCTAAATATTTAATCTTGATTGTTTTTTTATTTTACATATTTTTAGAAATTACAATAATTTTTTAAAGCATTATAAAATAATTAAAAAACAGTTACAAAGATTAATTACTATTTTTTTAAAAAGTTAACTAAACATTAAAAAAAAAAAACATAAAAGAAGGTATATTAATTAAAAAGTAAAATAAATAAATAAATAAATGGGAGACAACGTATTAATTAAAGTTTACTCTAGTTATTTTTTTGTTTTCAATCAATTAGAGAACTTCTTGCTTTGCAATGTTAGTCTATCACTTTTGATAATTCAAAAATTAAGATTGGAGTTTTAGAATCTTAAAAATTATTTTTTAAAATTTTTTTCCCATCTCAAGACACTCTAAAAATCCTAACAAACTCATTTTCAACCCCTAAATATCTAATTTCTCTAAAAATAAAAAATTATTAAACTCGGTTAAATCCATGACTCGAATTACAAGTTTGACGAGTTAAGCCACAACAACTAGACTATTTTTTTTAATTAAGATATTTTTTAATGTATTTTTTTAAATAATATTTAAGTTTATGTTTCAATTAATATCCATGTGATTTGTTGTTATGTGTATTTAATTTTTGAAAAGATTCATTTATAGTTTTTTATAATGATAATATTTCTAATATGTGTATCATTGTATAATTTTTTTATTGTGTCAATTTAACATATGTGTCTATTTCTATTATTGTTTAATTGAATAAAAGATTAATTTTAATAATAAAAATTCAAATAACATAACTGTAATAGCCCAACCCAACCTATCGTATATTATACGCTTTGAGACTTACTGTCTTCACAGTTTTGTTCTTGGTGATGTGAACCCACTTCTGAGCTTAATGCCCCAAAATACGTACAATAGGTCAGTGACCAATACTTCTCATAAAGTCCTGGCTCTAGATGCTCGCTTCTGATATGGGATATCACAATCCCCCACCTTAAGATGAGCCGTCCTCGGCTCTGATACCAAATGTAATAGTCCGACTCAACCTGCTGTATATTGTCCGCTTTGGACCTTACTGCCCTCATGATTTTGTTCCTGGTGACGCAAGTCCACTTCGGAGCCTTACGCCCGAAAACGCATATAACAGGTTAGCGACCGACATTACTTATAAAACCTTGGCTCTAGACGCTCACTTCCGATGTGAGATATCACAATAACCAAGTAAATATCTCGCCTTACAAGATTAAATATCTTGATCTATATCTGTCTTTTAATTTTTTTCAGTTTTATTTTTAATCATATTAATGATATGTTTTTTATTAACATATAACTTTTGATTTTTTTTAATTTTATATATATATATATATATATATATATATATATATATATATATATATATATATATATATGAGCTTTTCGATCTATATTTAGAATTTTTTTTTTTAATGTATAAACTAGTATTTACCTACTTGTTGATCTACATTCTTTTTAAAATCAATTTCCTGGTTGGTGTCAAATAACCATGCAAGATGATGGTTGTCCAAAATTTGAAGAGAAATAACATAGTTCTCTCTCTCTCTCTGTTTTTTTTTTTTTTTTTTGGGGTTTCTTTGGATTTCATTGACCTGTGGGACGGCTGGTTTTTACATTTCATTGGTTCAAAGGTTTGTTCTTTTTATATTTTTTATTGGGATAACTAAAAACCAGTCCCCAACTTATATACTCACTTGTAAATAAGCTCTAAGCCTTTATAATCTTGCTAATTTCTCCTCATGCTTTCTCTTGCTCAAAACCATTATATGCCAGTTTAAATTGGTTAATAAAATTGAGTTTACAAAAACCACTTCTATAAATTATATTATAATATAATGTTCCAAGTATATGACTAGTAAAAACATAAATTTAAGATGTTGCGTGTTAATTCATAAAATTAATTATATCTTTTTGATCTTTTCAGTATATATATGGGATGAGATAACAGATACTCCCATTGGATAACCTTGTCCTGTATCTGTGTGTCCATTCTTGTTCATCACCAAAAACACATACGCTTTGCATTGTTTTAGTGACATGAGATTGAGTCTCACACTGGATGTGCAGGAACTGTGGCAAAAATATAGATCGCAACACAAAGTGGGAATTAATCAAAATCTTGACAGAAAGCAGGAATGGTTATGCCTGCTGTGATGAATTGACAGTTTACAATATTGATTTGAAACTAATTTATGAATTTGTTCAGTAAACTGTAGGGGGTGGTAGTTGCTTCCCTTCCAAGAATGCATTGAACAGAACAAAAGATCTTTCTGGCTGTGAAAATGGAGCTTCATGTGATGCTCCTCTGATGGTTGCAAAAGATAATATATTACCATATACTTGTGTCCACCCAGCAACCTGTGAAGAATAAATATTAAGGCATGATCCCATGGGGTTATCCTAGATTGTTGTTAAAATCATTAGATCTGAAATTATGTGCTCGTGATGAGGATTAACTAACCTGTTTTCCCTGGAACCAGGTTCTGTAAGGAACAGTTGTGTTTAGTCCCAATTCCTTTGCTAACCCATTCACTACTGTCCTTGTTCCAGTGAGTGGGATCACTGAATCTTGATCTCCACTGAGAAATTTAAAATGTTATTAGCATTACCATACTGCATGGTACATTAAAATGGCTACTACTTTAAGATTTTGAGCATTCAGTAGCATGCAGCTTAATTTACCTGTAAACATGAACCCGGATGCCGGACTTGAGAAGCTTGGCAAGAAGAGGAACTGTGGAAATTTCTAGATTTTCCATCTCATATTTGACAACACTGTATCAAGATTCACAGTTGCAGACATTAAGAATTCTCCATGATAAATAGAAAAGAATTTTGAAATAGGCAGGAGATAACTTCATAGAACACTTAGAAGAAAGGAAGAACAAAGCTTATATGCAGGGTTTTGATCCTTACTCACTGCATACCGTCCATTGATCTACTCCAACAAGCTGAGCATGAAGAGCTTCCAGTACATCTTTTCTATTCAAGTACTTGATTGTTTCATCTTCTACACAGACATCTATTGTCCCTGTATATTCCTGCACAGGAGACGATAGAAAAGCCTAATTAGGCAAATCCATTTTAGTTCTGGAAGAATCATGTATGATCTGAAAGAAAATAAACAAGAGCTCACCATTTGTTTTAACACTTGGGATTGCGATTCAATCGATGATAAACAGACATCAAGAGTAACATCATAGGCGTCAACATATTTACTAACTTCCCTCGAGACTTGGCTATTTACTGCAGAGCAAGGTAAGGAAAGAGAGCCACTTTGATATTGTCTCCTGATTTGGGAGTAGTTACAAACCGTGGTGAAAATCTCATAGGTATCATCTGATATCAATCCATGAGACCAAAAAAATTCTGCACGCGAATTAAAATCGGTATTGAATTCTAGCAGTGGATTTCCTATCTGCAGCCATAGAAATTCATGTTAATTTCAGTAGACATTACACAGCAGACCCCATGGAAATGTGCATTTCAAATGTTCATATCACTTACTGCTATTCCTTTCAGATTGAATTTTGCTTTGGATTGGACTATAAGTGTTGCAAGTTGTGGAACATAATGACCTGATAAAAATTACTGAGTGCTTTTAGTACTGTTTCTCTTCATGCTGGCCAATCCAGCAGCTTTGAGTTCATTAAATTGCTATGCTTGAAAATATGAACAGAAAATTAACAAAATACCTGCATAACTCTCTCCTGTGATGAAGAAATCTCTTCCTTTGTATTCTGGGAATTCGTCGAACCATCTCTCAAGAAATACTAGATTGTCTTGTGCTGTAAATGAATTGGGCAGTCATCAGTTTACCAAAAAACAAATTGTAGCACAAGTGAAAGAAACACTAAATTAAGTGTTTTAGATTACTTAGCTTCAACCAAATCCATATTTATTATTAGTAATCTACAGTTACTTATCATGGTGTGGATCAATTATAATTGACAATTTATGAAAACCTGTAATCTCATCGGTCACATAGGTGTAGAAAGAATCATTAGCAGAGTAGGAGAAGCCAACTCCTGCAGGTGATTCCAGGTATAACATATTTGCTTCTGCAGGAAAAAAAGATCAAAGAAATTTAAGTCTCTTTTGTTATGTACTTTGAATCTTTAACTTTGCATAGAACATGAAAAGCAGACTCTCATATTTCACATGGAAAGGGACAAAGCAGAAAAGTTTACAAGGTTACCTTTATTCCAGCTATAATCATTTTTTAGCAATATCTCTCCACTTGGTTTGAAAGGTCCATGCTCACAAAAAGCTCCAGCTCCGATTGATGAACAACCAGGCCCTGCAAATCCCAGCAAGGATTTTCATTCTTCTCAACCATTTAAAAAGCATAAAACTTTGTAGCAGATTTCCGATAGAAAGAAATTCATACCTCCATTTAACCATAGAACAAGAGGCTTTGTCGCTGGGTCTGTTTCTGCTTCAGCAAAGTAGTAGAAAAGGGCTCTCTTCTGCTGCTCGTCAATGGTTATGTATCCCGCGTACTGTTGAAAACTGACCGTTGGCTGGCCCGGCAAAGCTACAGTTTTTCCAGCTTCTGAGATTGACCCTGTTGTTAAAAAGATTAGAGATGCACAAATTGCTGCAATGACAATCCATGGCTCTTTCTGCTGCATTTGAAGATAAGGATTTTGAGGGCAGCTCCGGTTTGTGTTTCTCAGGCAGAGGATTGGCTTTGGAGAAAGAGCAGAATAGTGGCTGCTGAGAATTGTGCAGTGATACACACCTTTCTATGGTATTTTATCAGATGATGTAGGGGTAAACCCTATTTTAGTGCTTGAAAGCAAATGCTCTTTAGATTATCTAATCTATCATGTGAGGATTAAATTGAAAAAATAATTTCTGTAGACTCTGCCTAATCCCACAGAGTAAGAATCTCACACCCGCACAAAGCACACAGAGGATCACGAGAGGAGGTAAGTGGTCAACTATTAGAGACAAAGCCTGACAACATTGTGGGCTCTTCCTTGGAAAATCATCTCTAACCTTTCACAACTATTTTGTTCACATGCACTCTCTAGTTTCTACTTTCTACAACTAGGTTATCTGCAACAAGACAAATGGTTGCTCAAAATACCAACCGACGGATCTGTAGCTTGAGCTATAGAAAGCTTTTGCCCGTTGATTGTGGGGAGGGGCCAAACTTGGAAACTTCATATAGATCCCACTCACAACTCACTCTTTCCGATCCACATGATGGCACACATCCAACTCAGAGTCTCTTTGGGCTCCAGAGCCTAGCTAGAATGATGCACAGATCCCTATCAACACCTTGCATTTTGTCACTAAACAAACACTTTTAGTCAATTATTGGTCGGAGTGATTGAGGATGACCACTTCCACTGCTTTCACACCACCTAGCTGCCAAATTCTATGATATTTGGATAACTTTTGTCGTTATGGTTTGAATATATATATATATATATATATATATATATATATATATATATATATATATATATATATATATATAGTTTTTGGAAGAATGTGTTCTGTGAGACTATATAAAACTATGTTATGTACCGACTGATTAAATACTTTTGAAAACTATTGTTAAAATAAAAAGTAGTTTCAACCACCCCTCACTAGTTTTGGAGAATTTTTCGTAATCATTATGCACTGGTTGAATTTCTTTTTTTGTAAACTAGAGAGAGCTTTGAATCTAGGCCTCTTGGCAGAGGCAAGCATGGAGGGGCTGCAGCCACTTGAAAGATTAAAACAGTCCTTCAACTTTAAGGATTGTTTGCAAAAAGTCATTATTTTTGTACATAATGACCCTCTAAGGAAAAAAGAGGGTGGCTCTGGTCTTTCAATATCGAACAAAAATTCCAAACTCATTCACTGTCTTTTAAAAAGCTCATTGACAAATCTGTTTTTATTTATTATGGATTTACACTTTTTAATCAAGGTTATTCAATTGTGCGGATACCAGGTCAACTTAATAAAAATTAATTTGATATGATCCGGTGAGTTAACTTGGATTAATTTATTTATTTTTTAAAATTATATTATTATTTTTAAATAAAATATTAAAACCATATTATTTTAGATGAACTAAGGCGAACCAGCTTTGGATCATGTGAACAAACTGACTTTAATAACTTTGTTCCTCATCACACGCTTTTTGAAATTTCATCACACTATGGGAGACGAACAGTCGTCCTTATCCACTACTGAGTCCTGACACATTAAATTTTTATTTCAATGTCAATAATTCTTTTTTCTTTTTTTTTTTCATGTGATCAGAATCATTTGCACCGTAAGTTGAAGTTGGCAGCTCTTATAGGTTTAAAAATCTATTTTAAGCATTTTTTATTCATTGAAAACATCTAGAAAAACACTTTTGGACCTCAATAAACCCATTCATTCTCTTAAATTAGCATTTAATTGATTTAAAAATAAAAAATCAACCCAAACCAAAAATAAATTCTTGAATCCTAATTTATTTTTTGGCAAAAGAAAGGAAAAAAAAGAGTTTAAATAGAATTATTCTCATCGAGTAAAACCCGTAGGTATTAAAAATGACACGTTTTGTAGCTAAAAAGTGGATGTTTATCATCTTTCTCATTCTACCTACCGTAATTCGACCGGTCTTTCTTTCCTCTCAAACACATGAACTACAATGCAAGAAAAATAAAGTTGTGGATTGTCGTTCAATCTCCAAGCTCAAGGGACCAAAAATGATTTTTGTCAAAAACCACAGAGTGAATTTGTGGAAAAGGCAACTACACAAAAAAAAAAATTAAAAAAAAATTGTTCTACGGGACAATTTCAGTCCTCTCATTTCTAATTATTTGTGAACAATAAAATCCGATTATTTTCTATTAAATTGAGCACCAAGACAATTGCGAGATTTTTTTTAAAATCAAGTTAACTACATAAAGATAGATCAAAACAAACTATCATTCTTAAATCCCAAACAACACAACATTGTAGACCAGAACAAACCATTATTTCTAAATCTCAATCAACATAATATTATAATAAAATCCAATTAATGACCAAGGTGAAAAAAAAAGACTAGAGTTGACATCTTTTTTTTTAAAAAAAAAAAATGGTCTGTCATTGTTCATTGCTTTTAATTCTGGTCATTTCATCTTTAATTCACAACCATAGTAATTTTTTTTTTAATGAAATTGAGTATCAACCCAATACATAGATGATTTAAAAAAATCATGATAATTATACAAAAAAACAAATTAAAATAAATAATCAAGATGAAACCCAATCCACACAACATGAGATGATAAAATGAAAGGGGCAGGTCTGTACAGCTGAGGAAAAAAAAACTGAACCGTATCAAGTTCAAAGACGAGACGAAGCAACACGAGATGGCAGAGCCTGACGTCCTTGCATTTCTGTATTGGTATTTACTCGGGCAGTATTCTTGCTAGGGAAGGTCTCCGAGACCACAAAATTCCGTGCCAAATCCCTTAACTGGAATTTCTGAACTTTTCCTGTTGAAGTCTTGGGTAACTCAGGGATGAACTCCACTTTCTTCGGAACCATATAACGGGGAAGCTTTTTCCTGCAATAAGCAATAATATCAGCTTCTTTGAGATCATTAGATTTTCCATCTGAGTTCTTTTTAATGGCAAGAAAAGCACAAGGACTCTCTCCCCAAACTGGATGTGGCATGGCCACCACAGCTGCCTCTAGGACTCTTGGATGGCTGTAAAGAACCGACTCTAATTCTACACTGCTGATGTTTTCACCACCAGATATAATCACGTCTTTTGATCTGTCCTTGATTTCCAAGTATCCGTCCGGATGTATGACCCCAATATCGCCTGTAGCAAACCATCCATTCTTGAATGCTTTCGCGGTGGCCTTTGGGTCCTTGAAATACCCTTTCATGACAGTGCTTCCCTTCAGAACGATCTCCCCCATTGTTTTACCATCCCTAGGCACGCCAATCATTGTATTCAAATCTTTGACATCCATATGAGCCAGAGCTACCGAGTTAATCCCTTGTCTAGCCATGATTTTTGACTGATCTTGGCTTGGAAGTTTGTTCCACTTGGCCTGCCACTCGCACACAAGGGCTGGTCCAACCTCCGTGAGGCCATAGGAATGAGTGACATGGAATCCTAATGGCTTCATCTTTTCAAGTAGGGAGGCCGGTGGTGGTGCCCCACCGACAAGTATTTGGACAGGAGAAGTGATTTCTCTACGTTCTTCTGGTTTGGCCTCAAGGAGGATGTTGAAAACAATCGGTGCACAACACATGTGAGTCACCCTGTGCTGAGCGATGTTCCTATACATGTCTTTAGCAGTGGTATTGCGTAAGCAAACGTTTGTTCCACCCCGTGCCGCAATGCCCCACGCAAAGGTCCAGCCATTACAGTGGAACATAGGAAGAGACCACATATACACAGGTTCACTTGCCATTTCCCAGCCAATAATTACGCCAAGGGAGCCAAGGAAGACACCTCTGTGGCTATAGACAACCCCCTTAGGCTCTGATGTTGTTCCAGAAGTGTAGTTCAAGGCTATGGGATCCCATTCATCTTGGACCTCAAAAGGGATGTGCCCTGGATTGCCCTTGCGGACAAGTTGTTCATACTCCCATTCACCGAAAATGGCACCAGTCGGTGACTCGATGTCATCAATGAGAACGACTGAAGGAAGAGCTAATTTGGATGAAATAGATTCACTTTCCATCAGAATTTGGAGGGCCTGACGTGCCAGCTGCACAAATTGGTAGTCGACAAAGAAGACCTTTGCTTCTGAGTGGCGTAGAATGGTGGCTACATGATTAGGATTTAGCCTGGTGTTGATGGCGTTGATGACCCCCCCTGCCATGGGCACTGCGAAGTGCATCTCATACAGTGCTGGAATGTTGGGAGCCAACACCGAAACCTGTTAATAAGATAATAAACAAATATGCTCGTTCGAGAATATCCTGACCGTCAAAAAAAAAAAGAGAGAGAGACTCAACATAAACTATATCGAAAAACTTACAACATCGTTTTTGGAAATATCAAAGGAACGGAGAGAATCAGCAAGGCAAAGGCAACGCTCATATGTTTGCTGCCATGTGAAATGGATTCCCTCGTACACAACAGAGAGGCGATTGCCATAAACTTTGGCAGCTCTCTTCAAGAAATTTATGGGGGTGAGAGGAACATAATTTGCATCACATTTTGGAAGCTGATCCATTGAAGGAAGTAACAGAGAAGCTAGCTAGGCTTGTGTAGAAAGAAAGAGATAGTATTGTTGGTGGATGGCATTAAGGTGGTCTTGGATAATTGAGGTTATAAATATGGAATTAGGATCACAGGTTGAAAGGTTAGGACCAACTAACCACATAAATTATTTGATAAAATAGTGTCTAATTAGCCATAATTGGATTAAGGAAATTATATGTTTTAATCATACTACACATAATCACTTAGATTAAAAATCAGATATAACATTATTTTAAGCAGTAATTAAGGAAGCAATTGATGTTTGCGAATTAGAGTAACAATCACACCCACATCCCTATTTTATCTTCTAGCTCGAACCACCAAATTGCAAAAAGCTCTCTATTAATCGACTGTGCACATGATACCAACAGTACTTCCGACTGAAAATACTATTTTTGAATTTTTCATTATTTTTAGTGTTATTTTCAGATTTTACTTATTTTTCATGCATATATATATAAACAATTGATGTGTTATTTTTCAAGGACTTCTTACGAGCCATTAATTTTATAAAATGAATCAAATTTCCCCCCTATAATTTAAGATTGCAACTTTAGAACTCGAATTCCTCGTCAATAAAGATTAGTTCATGGAAGAGACTCATCTTTTTCTATTAATTTTAAGAACTCGAATTTAAAATAAAAAACGATACGTCTTACCAACTCCATGATCAGACAAGACTAATATATATATATATATATAATTTGAGTTGGTGTGCGTTACCAATAAAGAAGCTTGCGTGGAGTTAAATGGGTAGTCTAGACAACAATCAACAAGTTACACTTGATAAAATTGAGTATTTTTTTGAAGTTTGCCTCGAATCGAAATATTTTTTAAATTACCTAACTGGGAAGGATCCATATATAGTAATAGAGACTCCAATCTCATCTTTGTCCATTCAACTCTAATAAAAAAATATTGGATCACACTCAAAGAATGAACAAACTCATTAAAAGTTTTAAAACAAATGGAAATATACATTCCTTTATTATATTGTTATAAATTTGTACATGAAATAATAGGGTTAAAAACCTGAGTTTACTTGTTTGGTCAACCCATGAAAAATCCAGTGAAACATTAATGATTTTTTCCTTTTTATTTTTATTTTTGTTTAAAATGATGTATTTTAACTTTTTTTATAAAATAAAAAATGTGTGTTGATATTGGTCAACCCACCTTCCTCATGATCTAAGACTTGTCCCGAGTTTACCATCAAATTAGGTGCTTTAAAAACAATGGCTATAACTAGGATGAAAGTTTCAATGCTTTTTTATTTGTGGTATTTTTGTTAATAATATAACAAATTTAATCTCTTTTTTTAAATAAAGAAGTAGATGCTATTCGATAGTTTCCTTTAAAAGATTTTGCGTATACGTACATTTAACCTTTTAAATGATGGAAAGTATATATCCTCCCCTTAATATTTTGTGAGTACACGTAACCTTTCTAGTGCTGGAAAGTTTCCTACCCCATTAAAATTTGATGCCTATTTCTTGCTTTCAAAAAATTCAAGTTTGATCCCTCTAATCCCTAAAGAGAATAATTTTTTCTTGGGCCTTAATTTCCTCGGGGTGAGGTATTATTTTGGCTCGGAATGGGAGATACCAGAGCTAATAATCTCCTCGGGACCTCAGTAGCAAAATCATGTTCTCTGGCGGCCATTTTATCAGAAAAGAAAGCTGCTGGTAAATGTTGCTTTCTATTGGTTCTCTCTTGCAATAATTAGTTGTGCATTGAATTATTCACAGTAAGTTTACTTAACTGTGTTACGTTGCCAATTTAGTGTACTTTTTATACTTAACAAAAAATATTTTAAATTACAAAGAATTATTTAGTATTGTTATTAAATTTGCTAATGCAAGTTAAATTTAGAATTTTCTGATATGATTCTCTGTTTAGCTTTAAAATTAAATAATATGAAAAATATTATATCATGATCTGGTTGACTTGGCTAATTTAAAGACAACTTGATTGACCTATAAAAAAATTATAGGATGAAATTGAGAAAAAAGATGAAAATAATAGAAAATAATTTAAATCTCTTTATCCAACTATTTATCTAGTTCGGGTTTTAAATCAAATCATGTGAAAGTAATTGTTAAAAAAAAAACTAAGAATAAATTGAAAGGAAAAACAAAATTGAAAGATTAAAAAAAAAAAAAAAAAAAAAGGAGATGCGGGCCTAGTGTGTAGCCCACCAAGAAAGAGCCCACATGAGGGCCTTTATTTTTTAAAAATTTAATGTGCTTTTGACAAAAATAAATAAATAAATAAATTTCACAACTCATTGTTTGTCTTGGCAAACAATGTATAGTCTATTTTCCCTAGAATATTTCCATTATAATGGCTGATAAATTCATTTGCAAATCATTTTTGATTTAAAACACCTATGAAACATTATTAGAATCTTATTAAACTAATAAATAGCCTCCAAAACATAAAAAAAAAACAACCCCAAAATCTATACTTAACCCGTAACTAAAAATTTTCCACAGCTCAAATATATTTTTTTAGGTGCTTTTAAAGTAAAAAAAAAAACACATAACAGAGCAAATCTTAAAACCGCCATCTATATTACTTGCCTTTTTCATTTTAATATTCTGTCTTTTAATTCAACCCTTCCACACACACAAAAAAATGCAATTGAGTGTAAATTTGAGCTCAAAATAACTAAATTATGAAAAAAATAAATTGAGGACCAAATTAAATTTTTTTTAAAAAATATCTATTTTGATCCATTCATTAATTATGAGTTGTGAAAGAACGTACAATAAAGTTGCTACAACATGACTTAGTGTTTTTTTGTTAATATTTTATTTAGTATAGAAAGTAGTTTTCTTTATTAATATCATATTAATTTGGTGTGACAGTGACTAAATTAATCATATTTAAAGACAAGGTCGCAAAGATGCAAATCGTATATTATTTGACTTCTCACCTCTCATATGCTTCACCGTATTATTTAAAGAATTGAAATTTTTGCTCAAAGGTATTAGGTTCAAATTTTAAATCAAAAACCTTTTAAGTGTAATTTATACAACAATGATTAGTAGCTGTATGTATCGGTGCATGGATCTTATAGTAACCACAGAATTACATTAATTTATTTGATTCATTATTTCATAAATAAGTAATTTTATTAGTCCCAAACATTCATGTCATTTTATAAATAAAAATAATCTATTTATTTCAGTTAATATAAAAATTAATTAATTAATTTTGTTTTATTTATTAGATTAGTTTCATAAATGAAATTATTAATTAATACTATTCATTTTCAAGTCATAAATCTGAATAACTAATTAAATTTATTTATTTTACAAATAATCAGTGTGCTTTTTTTTTTTAATAAATATTTTAATTTAACTTAATTATTTTTAAAACTATATATTTTATAGTCTTAGAATATAAATATAAATTTATTGATTAATTATTTATCTATTTTTATCAATTATTTGCATAAATTAAATAGGCAAAACAAGTCCAAGGTAAAAAAAAGAAATGAACAAGCTTGCCACACTCCCACTAGCTTGGATAAACTCTTTCCTCTCTTTATCCTTTGTATCCTTCTTCTGGCTTCACGAACACGACGGTCCACGGCATCTTGCCCATTGATATTGGATAGGATTTTCTTTTTGGCCGGCATATATTGCATAGCTAATCCTCTCGGTCGAAAAGAAATTAACCAGAAAAGCTAAGATGTACTCTTGTCTCTTCAACTCAACCGATTCGTTTATTTCGGCATGGACTTGCCAAACCAGTTGGATATTTTAGTTTGGTATTTGATCTAAATCATTGATTTCTTTCGTATCTTTTGACTCATTTATTAACTTTCGCAATTCATTGACAATTATTTCACGAGGTGTGCGGTGTCGAAAACAATGGGTTTGCCTTCTAATTAAGAGGTGTGTTGAAAATGAGTTTTGAGTTTAATCATAAAATTATAATTATAAAATTCAGGAGTTGGCATTTAGTATTATAGTCATTAGAAAATCTAATGATCTACGAGAGTCTGGGTAAGGGATTGTTTATTCAAAGGAAAGACACATCACCTCCAATGCACCCTACCTAAGGTAAATTGCATTGTTGTTTGATTGTTATTCTAAATCGTGTTTTTGTTCATTGGTCTTGTCTAAAATTTAAGACAGATCTCTCTTTGTGAGGAAGTTTGTACCTTATTGAGTTAAATAATAACCATTCTAAGGGCTAAATTATAGCATCTCATTTATTTTGCACTTTGTATCTTTAATACTCGAGGGTATACTTTACAATGTAATTTTATGTCTCAGGTATTAAAATCTACAACTAAATCCTAATACTATAAATATTAATTAAACAAATAGTTGTTAAAGGATTTTTAACACTTTAGTCAAAGCCTAATGGATAATCATAAATTGGTTACGATATTCATTTTTAAATTTTTAAAACATGATTTTATTTTTTAAAAATTATGCATGAAAAACCTTTAAGATTTGGAAATATGCAAAAAAAGAAATTTTTGTTTTTATGTTTTTGAAATAAGGAGTTTTTGTTTTTTCAAAATTTTTAGAGAAAACCAGGTATTTTGTACTGGATTCATATCTTACAATGTAAATCTATGACCCAATATTGAAAAAGATTGGTAGAAAAACATATGAGAAAATCATAAATTTTTTTGAAGTGACCCTTGGAATTGTTTTGGTTTTTTTATATATTTTTTTATATTGTTATATAGGCTGGGCTAGATCCGGCTCAGTCAGGTCAGGTTGGGCCAACAAATAGCTCTCTCTCACTCTCACTCTCACTCTCTCTCTCTCTCTCTCTCTCTCACACACACACACACACACACACACTTGGCTAGACCCAACCCAACCATTTAGGCTGGGCTCAAACGGGTTCAGCCCAGGCCTACATGGTCACTGGCTCGACCTAATGACTATGTCAATTATTTTCTTCCATTTGCATCCATAATGCATGTAGTAGGCATGGTAGGGGGGAGAGGAAGAAAAGGAAGAATAAGAAGAAGAGAAAAGGCTCACCTGACAACAAGGTGAAGTGGTTAGTGGCTTGTCTGGTGGCACATGGTGGCTGGAGGCAGTGGTTTCGCTGAAGTAGTATTAGAGAGAGAAAGAAAGTTGGAAGAAAAAAAAAGGAAGGTGGGAATTAGAGGTAGGAGCTAGTTTTTTGTTGACTTTGGACCTTGATTTCTTGATCTTCAATACATGGAATTAGACGTGTCGTCTGGTCTGATTTTTTTTACCATTCAATACGACGCTATTTTGTACTTTTTTAGGGTTTTAATTTAGGGGTTTGGTCAAAGTTCAATTTGGTCCTCTGGCTTTTAATATCTTTTAATCACACTTTTAATTGACCTTAAACTTCTAATTTTATGCAATTTTGCCCTTGCTGAAATTTAACATCAGCCCCGAATTTCAACACTTTTTTAATCTTGGTCCTTGGTCTTGGATTTATGTAAATTGACCATTAAACTTTTAATTCTCTTCAATTTTACCCTTGATTTCAGTTAATTAAGTCTAGAGTTTGGTGGCTTTTTCAAAAGGGTCCTTAGCTACGAGTTTCTTCAATTTAGCCTGTTAATTGACCCTAAACTTCTAATTTTCCTGCAACTTCACCTTTGATTTGAACCAATTGACTTTGTAAAAAATAAATTTAGTCCTCTAAAATTCCAATCTTTGCAATTAAGCCCAAATTGAGGTCTTAAACTTAAGTTTTTACCAATTAAGTTCCTAATAAAATTAATTTGACTCATTTAAAGTATATTTAAGTCCTTGCACTTAATTAAATCCCAAATTAATTCTTAAGCATAATTTAACTTTTAATTTAGCTCATGATTAAATCAAATTAGTATATTCAAAATCTAATTATGTCATTGAGCTTAATTGTTATACAGACTCATCCAATAATGGTTTAATTTGACCTTAAATCTGTATTATCTCTCAAGTTTTGGGTACAATGAGGTATAATTAAACTCTCAATTCTATTCAAATTTTTTGCTTGATTTTATGCATATCTGAAATCCTTCCTCAACTAGCTTTCCACATCGTCAATCTCCTTGCTATTATTATTTATTATTTATTTTTATTTTAAAAAGGAAAATGGGTAAAAATTGAGGAATAACCCAAAAATGGGTTATGAAAAATTATATGAAAAGAAAAGGAGTCATTTATTCAAACTTTAAATCTATAAAATCAAGGAATGATGGTTCTTTTCAGGAGTAAGTGTATTACACTCGGGTCACCTTTAATGATCTTTCTTAATATCATTGACCGATACGTGATTTTCAATCATGACATATACAAATTGCATTATTTCATTAATTTTTATTTTTAAATTGTTTTAGTTTATTAGTGTTTTTTTTTAACATGCTAATAAGCAAAAATAACCGTAATTCATTAACTTTCACAATTGATATGACAATTGAATGAAAAGAAAAATAGTCATTTGTTTAAACCTTAGATGTATAAAATCTTGGAATGCTAGTTGTTTAAATAGTTGCTAACTTACCCTAAAATATACTCATTTGCTCTAAAATCTCATATGTGTTATAATTAATATCTCAAAAGAAAAGGAAAAATAAGAAAAACACACAACTAAATTAAAAAAAGAAAAAAGAAAAAAGTAGGCTACTCAACGATTAAGAGTAACAATGGAAATTTATGTAAACTAGAAGGGTAACATTGAGAACTTCAAATTACAAAGGTAGAAATGGAACATTGATGAATCTTAAAGGAGAAAAATAAAGTTCACCCGGAAAGTTTACAACAGTATTGATTAAATCCAAAAAACATCATTAATATTGCTAACCCTAAAGAGTTGATCCTTAATATTGCTATCTTGTTGCCTTGAAAATCGATGAGAATTATCCTTAATATTTAAGTATGAAACGGTAAAACTAGATTAATCCTGTTTATATTCTTTGGTTGAATTTAACGAATATGGAAGTTATAAATAAAGATTCATTGTTCAAAAAAGTGTTTTTAATTACCATTTCCCTTCAAATGTATCACCATATTGTAATTGATTACAATCTTATCATCTGTTGTAATTATCTTGAGCCAACTGCTAAAAAATAAAAAATTCTGCATTTTATATTTCAAATCTTACTTTTTATAACAGGTTTTTCACTATATTATTATTTTATTTTTAGAATTTTATTTTTAAATTTTTTTATTCATATCCTTGTTCTTATTTTATTTCAGTACATTATAGAAAGATTAAACAAATTTTCCCATGGGTTTAACTTGGTTTTCACAATCATACTAAAAATTTATTTTTATTATAATAAATCCTCTTGAATATTGTTTTAAAAATTAAATCCGTAAAATTATATATATATATATATATATATATATATATATATATATATAAAAGAATAAACATCATTAACAATTATACCAATTTGTTTTGAAGCTAGTAGGTAAAGCAATCCCACAATGATTTGAAACCATAAAACAAATTCCTTTTTTATTTCTTCTAATATTAAAAATTTCATGAACAATTAATGTAATTATTAAACAATGGTATGTCATACTCTTGAAAAGAATCTGTAGCTGTTTAAATAAATCTTAAGATCAAACCATGTATGAAAGCCTTGACAATTAATTAAAAAATATTGGATCACACTCAAATAATGAACAGATTCATTAAAAATTTCGAACAAATAGAAATATCCAATCCTCGGTGGGATGTGTATATGTATAAATATGCAATAATGAGAAGTTAGACTTTGATTATAGCATTCAATTTAATCAAATGTAAGAAGCAGAGAGAACATGTAAGATGTTTAGCCAATCTTGCATTGTAATTATTATTGATTTTTAATATCTCTAGCTAGGGTGGAGATATTTGAATCTTACTCCAACTATGAGAAATTCCATCTTAAATTTATAATTATTAAAGTCGTCATTATTTCGGAGATTGATTTAAACCGGATTATTTTTACATTATTTTTTATATTGATTCTAATAATCTGATGAGACCAATTGAGTCATCTTTAAGAATTTTATTTTAAATTTCATAGTTAACTCGTTGACCCATAATTTAATCGTGGGACAAAATTAATTCACTTGAGCTTAATCGATAATTATAAACCATAATTAAAAAAATATTGCTATAAAAATAGGTAATATGGTATATTCCATGGAAAGGGGTAGGTCTGTATAGCTCAGGGAAAAAACATGTGAACGATATGAAGTTCAAAGACGAGACGAAGCAACACGAGCTGGCTGAGCCTGACGTCCTTGTATTTCTGTATTGGGATTGACTTCGGCACTCTTCTTGCTAGGGAAGGTCTCCGAGACCACAAAATTCCGTGCCAAATCCCTTAACTGGAATTTCTGAATTTTTCCTGTTGAATTCTTGGGTAACTCAGGGAGGAACTCCACTTTCTTTGGAATCATATAATGGGGAAGCTTTTCCTTGCAATAAGCAATAATATCAGCTTCTTTGAGATCATTAGATTTTCCATCTGAGTTCTTTCTAATGGCAAGAAAAGCACAAGGACTCTCTCCCCAAACTGGGTGTGGCATGGCCACCACAGCTGCCTCGAGGACTCTTGGATGGCCGTAAAGAACCGACTCTAATTCTACACTGCTGATGTTTTCACCACCAGATATAATCACATCTTTTGATCTGTCCTTGATTTCCAAGTATCCGTCCGGATGTATGACCCCAATATCGCCTGTAGCAAACCATCCATTCTTGAATGCTTTCGCGGTGGCCTTTGGGTCCTTGAAATACCCTTTCATGACAGTGCTTCCCTTCAGAACGATCTCCCCCATTGTTTTACCATCCCTAGGCACGCCAATCATTGTCTTCAAATCTTTGACATCCATATGAGCCAGAGCTACCGTGTTAATCCCTTGTCTAGCCATGATTTTTGACTGATCTTGGCTTGGAAGATTGTTCCACTTGGCCTGCCACTCGCACACAAGGGCTGGTCCAACCTCCGTGAGGCCATAAGTGTGAGTGACATGGAATCCTAATGGCTTCATCTTTTCAAGTAGTGAGGCCGCTGGTGGTGCCCCACCGGCAAGTATTTGGACAGGAGAAGTGATTTCTCTACGCTCCTCTGGTTTGGCCTCAAGGAGGATGTTGAAAACAATCGGTGCACAACACATGTGAGTCACCCTGTGCTGAGCGATGTTCCTATACATGTCTTTAGCAGTGGTATTGCGTAAGCAAACGTTTGTTCCACCCCGTGCCGCAATGCCCCACGCTAAGGTCCAGCCATTACAGTGGAACATAGGAAGAGACCACATATACACAGGTTCACTCGCCATTTCCCAGGCGATAATTACGCCAAGGGAGCCAAGGAAGGCACCTCTGTGGCTATAGACAACCCCCTTTGGCTCTGATGTTGTTCCAGAAGTGTAATTCAAGGCTATGGGATCCCATTCATCTTGGACCTCAAAAGGGATGTGCCCTGGATTGCCCTTGCGGACAAGTTGTTCATACTCCCATTCACCGAAAATAGCACCAGTCGGTGACTCGATGTCATCAATGAGAACGACCGAAGGGAGAACTAATTTGGATGAATTAGATTCACTTTCCATCAGAATTTGGAGGGCCTGACGTGCCAGCTGCACAAATTGGTAGTCGACAAAGAAGACCTTTGCTTCTGAGTGGCGTAGAATGGTGGCTACGTGATTAGGATTTAGCCTGGTGTTGATGGCGTTGATGACTCCCCCTGCCATGGGCACTGCGAAGTGCATCTCATACAGAGCTGGAATGTTGGGGGCCAACACCGAAACCTGTTAATAAGATAATAAACACAACACTATTGTAAATACTCAAAACTAATATGCTAGTTCGAGAATATCCTGACCGCCAAAAACAAAAAACATAGACACAACATATACGAGATCGAAAAACTTACAACATCGTTTTTCGAAATATTAAAGTAACGGAGAGAATCGGCAAGGCGAAGGCAACGCTCGTATGTTTGTTGCCATGTGAAATGGATTCCTTCGTACACAACTGAGAGGCGATTGCCATAAACTTTGGCAGCTCTACTCAAGAAATCTATGGGAGTGAGAGGAACATAATTTGCATCAAACTTTGGAAGCTGATCCATCGAAGGAAGTCTTGGAGAAGCCAGCTAGCCTTGTGTAGAAAGAAAGAGAGAGTGTTGGTGGAAGGTATAAATAGGGAATCAAGACTGTAAACTACTATGACGTAATCGCTGATCTTATAAAAAAAACCGGTCCGTTTTCCCCCGATAAGAAGATGGTGTTTGAAGATTATAAATTAATAATTAATGCTACATTTAAGCTCATTCGGTCGTTGCAAAAGACAACTTCGACTGATCAACTACGCTGTGTGAATAGTCTCGAGGGTTATGTGGTAGCATTGCACCACACGCAGTATAAGTTGACTTGATGCATCTTACCAACCACATCATCAGTCATTTGGAGTTGGTGTGCAGTGGATAGTATAAATAAAATCTCATATTTTTGTTAATATTATAGCAAATTTAATCTCTTTTCTTAAATATTTTCAATTCAATTTTTTTTTATACATTTAACATTTTCCGTGATAGGGTAATATTTGAAAACATAGTTGAAACTGTGTTTTTTAAAATTTTAAATTTTTTTATTTTTTTAATATTTTTAGATCGTTTTGATAAACTGATTTAAAAAATAATTTTTTAAAAATAAAAAAATATTATTTTAATATATTTGTAAAAACAAACTTTGATCCGCAACCGCTATCTTACTCTTAAACACCCTTGAAATCTCCTCCCCCTTCATATCTTGTTAGTACATGTAATGAATTATGTTATTTTGTAAATAAAAATAATTTATTTATTTAAACTAATGTAAAAATTAAGTAATTTATTTTAAAATAATTCTTTTTGCTTTATTTATTTGATTAGTTTCATAGTCCTGTAAAATAATTTTAATTTGTCATATATATTAATGTAGCAGAAAAAAATAATAGGATACATAAAAGTAATAGGATACAAAATTCCTGTAATTATTGATTAAGTGTTGAAAAAATAGCCTAGAAATCTTTGTATTGTCAAAATAAAGATTCTTTATGTCAAATTTTAGGGTTGTTGTGTGTGAATGAAAGACACGGAAATTTTTTATTAATATTTTTTTAAGGTATTGCATGTTTTGTGTTATAAAAGTGTTTTTAAAAAAATTAAAAAAATTTTATTTTTTTTATTTTAAATTAATATTTTTCTAGTGTTTTTAGATCATTTTGATGGGATACTATTAAAAATAATTTTTTTAAAATAAAAAAAAATATATTATTTTGATATATTTTTAAGTGAAAATTACTTTAAAAAGTAATCAAAACCACATTCTCAAACACACTATAAAAACCTCTTAAATAATTTAATTTTTATTTTTTTTTATCCTTCATAGTATTGATTAGCTTTCTGCTGTAGTTCGATGAACTCTAAATCTTAATTGTTATTTAATTTAAAAATCTATATGATATGTTTACATCTTAACATATATTTTCTAACAAGTGGAAGCCCATAAAAGCAGAGGACAGAAAATCTAACGAAAATGAAACCACACAAGATTTGCTGAGAAAATTGACACCAAAACTCTGAAAAAGAACAAAAACACCAAAAATGTCATCTTCGTTTCGGGATAGGAAGAAAAAAGGCTTTTCCCTTTGTTTTGCTTTCCTCGTGAGGCCCACATGACAGCCATGTCTGGGAAGCTCCAGCAACAGAGATTTTTTGCCTTTATTTTGGATGATATATAAATAATTATAGAATCTTTTTTTTTTTCAAGGTTTTAGGTACCAAGTTTGAGAAAACCACCGATGCACATGTCACCGATCCATATATGATACGTCAACAAATCTACGTCACGAATCCACGTGTAGCTGGATACTTTACCTGTAATTTACTGTAGGTCAGATGTTTTTAAAATAAAAAAATTATATATACAATTTTTTCTAAGACGTTTTTATATTTAAGAGATTTTTAAGTAAAAATTAAAAAATTTATGCATACATGTAATTAAATAAATCAAGAACTATATGGGTAATAAATGAAGAAAAAAACCATAAATAGTAACTAAAAAAAAAGAAAAAAATTAAAAGACATATAGATTAAGATATTTAATCTCGTAAGATGGAATATTTATCCGGTTGTGTTTATTGAATTTATTTATTAAGATATTATTTTTATTCAAGCAAACGATAATAAAAATAAAGACACATTAGATTGATTGAATAAAATTAAAGGGAAAAACAATATTATGCAAAACTGCATACATTAAAAATATTTATTTATAAAAATAAAAGATCTATACCAAAAATAAAAAATAATGAATATAGATGAATCATAAAAACTCTTCAAAATTTAAATGTATAACCAAAAAAAATAATTGTCATTTAAAAAATGTTCTCTAAACAAAATGAAAAAGAGAAGGGGCATTAATCTAAATATTAAAAAAATTATAGAAAAAACCATATAAAAAGGCATTAATTTTAAAAAAGAATTATAAACAATATTCTAGAAAAAAGAAGTAAGGGCTAGCGCTAATGAGCCTAGCCCATTTTGCCAGGGCCCATATGCAAGTTTGCCCGTGTAGGCCTGCATGATTGAGTCTTTTTTTTTTTTTTTTTACAATTAAAAGTGAATGACATGTTGTCTACCTAATTTTTTTTTTTTTTTTAAATCACATAACATATTATCTAATTTACCAAGACTTTGGCTATTGTGATGCTAAAAATTCAGGGCTTAAGCCTTTTTACCAAAAAAAACTAGTTTTTAATCTTTTTTTGACCTAAAACACATTTGAAACTGTTATAAACCTATCCATAACCTTAAAAAAACCAAAAAGTTATCCCAAAGCCCAAATCAATATGAAACCAAAAATCAAACTGAGCTCAAATTTGTTTTTTCATGAACTTTAAAGGTAAAAAAAATCTAACATGAACTCCTTTCATCAAATGGAACCATTCGACATAAATATCAATCTTTTTGGTGGTGTAAATCTGTGACAACGATATTTCTCTCTTTTTATTGCTGGAATATAGTGACCTCTCTCTCTCTCTCTCTCTCTCTCTCTCAATCAATAACAAAAATAAATTAAGTACCAAAATTGATTTTGAAAAAAAATTAAGGCACCGAAATCGTATAATTTGAGTTATTTTGAAAGTTAAAGGATTGAAGTATATTTTAAAAAAAAACTTACAGAATACCACTCATATTTGATGTTTTTTTCATTTCAGTCTCTATTCTTCAAATCCCATTATTGACTAAGAAATCAAAGGTAATTGGTATTAACTTAAGATTAATTTGCCTAAAATAAAATTTTAAAAACCATAATAAATTATTAAAAAATAAACAGGATTATCCATAATGATTTGTGTGTGCATAAACAGTACTAACATCTATAATGAATATCCAACGCGTATGACAGCATACATGGATAGCCACGCAGGGAATACATATGGTTGGCTACAATAGTAGTTAGAAAACCTAACATGTTAAGAGATAATTAAGAATGCCATAATGTTCTCTGATCTTTTATACTCTTATGACCATAACATAAAATAGATTTTTATGAGCCTTAAATGGTGGAATGGTGGTGGGTCGGCCATGCACCTCAACTATGTAATGATTTGCCATTGCTCGTAAGTTTAGACAAAATTTACGAGGCTAGGGTTTGTGTTTTCCTAATGGTTTTGCCATTGTCCATTCCTTTCTCTTCATTTATGGCCCAAAAGATGAAATGGATCCTAGTCAAATTATTTGCTTGGTTCAGACACACACCAAGGTCCATGTAACACTTTCTCTTCCCACTTTTCTAGGTTCTTGTGTAGGTTTATTTTCATGATGACAACTTTTTTTTTTGTTTGGTAAGATTATCCGGCACTTAGGGCTTTGATTAATTTAGATTTGATTCGGCATGTAGGGCTATGATTAATCCAGATTCGAGCCTGGTAGGATTACAAGGGTGACAAAGTTGTCTCTACCAACCATATTTAACATCTCTATTTTTTATTTATTTATTTATTTATTATTATTATTATTAATATAGATGTTTGAGTTAACTTGCTCGATTAATTTCATGTGTTTTAAAGTTAATAAAGCATATAAATTTTTAATGGCTTTAAAATTTATAGAATTTAAATAAATAATTTCTTAAAAATAAATTCAAAATCTAATTAGTTAAGTTATATTTTTAAAAAATAATATATTTTTATTTATAATAATCAAACTGGAGCCTTAGTAAAGCTAGATTAATAATCCAACTACAAACGTGTTCTGTGGTTATGATTATTGCTTATACAAGCTTCCTGGATATATTAATTCTTGAAGTTACTTGGATTAAACATCATGGTACATTCATTTATTGAAATTCAATTTAATTCTTGTAGTTTTAACAGCACAGCCTTAAGCATTAATTATTGATTAATTTAAATGACTTAACTCCACTTCATTAATACTTGATTTTAATATTAAAACGTACCATCAATTAATGCTCTTAATTTGTTTAATTTTGTAAAACTATATCCATGTCAATTACACAAATTTAGAAGAAGCTAGCTAGTAATGAGCCTATATATATATATGCAAAGGATATACATTGCCAATTGGATTATGCAAAGGATATCTCAAGCATTCCTCTTAAATTGATTATTTATATTTTCCCAGATTTTTGAATTCTTGTAAAATCATACACAAATTCAATTCTGAACATGAAGGTTGAAATCTTATCTAGAAAGTTGATAGCTCCATTATCTCCAACTCCACCCAACCTTAAGAACTTGAATATTTCATGTTTTGACGAGCTTGCTCCTCCCACCTACGTGCCCTGCGTTTTCTACTACCCAGCCAATGGTGAAGACCATGGTGGAAACAATGTCGAGCGGAGTAAGAAAATCGAAAAATCACTAGCTGAAACCTTAGCCCTCTTTTACCCGCTAGGGGGGAGATACATCGAAGGAAATTTGTCAATTGAGTGTAGTGACGAGGGAGCAGAATATTTGGAAGCTCGAGTTAGTGGTTCCCTATCTCAACTTCTCGAAAGAGAAGAGTTTAAGACTGAAATGTGGTCGCGTTTGGTGCCACGAGTACTCCAACCAGAAAACAGCCCTCTTGTAACCATTCAAATCAATATGTTTGAATGTGGAGGAGTAGCTATTGGTACATGTGTGGCACACAGGATAGCTGATGCATACACGGTAGGTACCTTCATCAACACTTGGGCCATTGCTTGTCGAATTGGGATCGAAAAGGTACATTGTCGTCCGAGCTTCCCTTTCGGTTCTCTTTATCCACCGAAGAACATACCCGCTATCACTTCGGTGGACGATCTGATAAGTGTTAGAGCTGTTAAAAAGGTTGTCAGGAAATCTTTCGTGTTTAAAGGTGAAACTATATCAAGATTGAAAGAAATTGCTACAGCTTTTGATTCAAACCAGCTGCTGAAATACCAACCGACCCGAGTGGAGGTTGTGACAGGACTTATATGGATGGTTCTCATGAGGGTAGCTCGAGCTATCCACGGCCACCTGAGGCCTTCTGTCTCTGGACTTACAGTTAACATGCGAGGGAAGACAACTTTAACTATGCCCGAGTATGCTTGTGGAAACTTCATAAACTTGGTGATTGCGCAATTTGTGCCGAATGATGAGAGCAAGATTGAGCTTCATGACTGTGTAAATCGGGTGCACGATGCAATAAGAAGCGCTGTAGAGGATTGTGCGAAAGCTTCAAGCGGGGATGAGTTATTTTCTCTCATGATCAAGAAGATGAGGGAGGGGGATGAAGCATGGAGAAAAAGCGAGATAGATGCCTATATGGTAAACTCTTGGTGTCGGTTGCCATGGTATGAAACAGATTTTGGATGGGGAAAGCCCTCTTGGGTGCATGGCGTGGATGCCGCTACAAGTCCTGGTACTGTTACGCTCATGGACACTGAAGATGGTGGTGGAATTGAAGCATTTTTAGGTTTGGATGAGAGTAGCGTACTTCTTTTTCAGCAAAATCTGGACGTTGCATTAACTGGCAACTAGCTAGGAAGTAGTTAATTTGAAGATGACAACCAGGTTCAAGTATCAAAATGGCTTTAGACTTCTAGTTGTCAGAGCAGATCATTAATTTCCATTTTCATCGATTTAGTTTTTGTAATATCATCAATGGTGTTACAAATTCTACGCCAAGAATAAAATAAAAACGAGAGATTCGATTTTGATATGTAAGAATTCTCCTCAAGTATATAAAGACGGCACTGTGTAATCTCTCCAATTGCGTAGGCATTCGAATTATTATTCGGAAAGAAATTAGCATTGTTGATCAACCATGAACACGTAAATGCATTTCACTTCTACCAAAATTAAGATATCCATGTTTCAATTTCAGCTCCAGAGATTTTTAAATTAAATAATCGTATCAATTTAAAAATATGTGTTTGATAATATAGTGTATGGTATTTTTCAATTAAAAATATATTAAATGATGTTATTTTCATATTTTTTATTATATTTTTTATAATAACACATTAAAATTATTGAAAAAATATATAAAAAATTATTTATTTAATTTTTTTTTCAAGTTAAAAACACTTTAAAAAGCAAGTTCAAGTGCGTTACTAAATAGAGTTTAAATTGATAGGCGAGATGCGAAGATATGATTTATATTCTTTTTAATATTTTTATTAGAGAACATGAACATTAGCACTCCTTTAATATGATTTGAGAATATGTATGGAAGCATACTGATAATATTAGAATTCAGATTTCAATATTGCGGGACATGGTGAGCTGTCGATTTAGATTATAGTTAGATAGCTGGAAGTCACTCACTTTGACCAACAGACAGAAATCTTATGCTACTTGTTTCTTCTGAAAAACTCAGAGTTTTCTGCCTTCATGAACCTTAAGGTATCTGCTCAGATCTCTCCAGGTATTCAGGGAATTTGGCGAGCCATTTCTGCAGGAATATGAAATTGTCTTGTGCTATATGGATGCTTATACCTAATGCTTATCGCATAAAGATTTTAATGGCATCAATTTAATCTGAATTAACTGTATATTTATAGCAATTTGTGTAAAAAGATTGATTGATTTTGTCATCAGATAGTCTTTAACTTTCACTTACAAGAGGTTTGCTGCTGAAATTAAAAGATAAATTTTGTTTTATTGAAAACTCTGACAGAATAGTTCGTCTGCACTAGTGACAATATCCTTGTATTTTTGCAATAAACTATCGAGCCTTCCATTTCTCCCAAGAATTCAAGCATATAGAGGAAAGCAATCTGAATAATATCCATCCAATAAAAAAAAAAAAAAAACCAAGGCAATCCCTTTCAATGACAAGCAGACCATTTTCTGCAGCTCTGTGCAGAAGCTCAAATTTTTGCATTTTAAATACAAGATTTCTTCATTTATTTTCTATCCAACAAAAGAATTGACTTGAATTCTAATCTCTAGATAAACTTTATCCAGTCCCATCTATATATACGTGGTCAGCAGTTTTCCATAACAGTTCTGCTGTTCTGGAATACAAGCATGCATCGTAAAGTAGTGTTGTGGATATGTTTATGAACTAGATAAAGAAGGTCAAAATTCGCAAAGAAACCCGGATGTGTCAAACAAACTGTACCCTCACAAAAACATCCATGACTTCATATCTGATTGTTGGATTATATTTAGATTTTGTTAGGTAATTTTATAGGTCTTATTTTATAAAAGGGCTGGCAATAGACCCAAAAGATGTTTTTTTTATTATTATTTTAGTAGTTAATTTCAAATTTTAATTACTTTTCCTATTTAGTTTTGAATTTTTTGGTTAGGTCGGTTCTTAATCTCTATACATAAATATATAAATAGTTTGATGTCTTATTTTTTCATCTTGAATTACAAACTTTTCAAAAAATATTAGTTATCTCTTTCACTAACCCTGAAGTACCATTACTCTAGAGTATATATTCACTATACATTGTATCAATTACTAGTCAAAAAGAGAGAGAGAATATGGACAAAGGCACATTACAAAAGAAACAAGCCAAGAAATTACAATACTTCGAAAGCAACATCTGTGGTATAAAATAACACACGAGGTTGTTTGATTGCTATTAATGAAGCTTCAACCAGTTGTCCTATACAGCTGCCAGGGCGGGCTGGTCTTCTTTTGTCACATTCATGAAATTCTCATTGCTGGCTTTGTTAAACTTGGAATCATTAAAGATAATTTGGCTAAATAGGTTTGCTTTTACAGTTTAAAACTTGCATTAATCATCATGCAACTTAGTTGAGTTATTGTAGAGGCAGGAATAGTTTTTTATGTATGGGGTCAATCAAGACCAAATGGCTAAGGGATACAGCAGTGCTTCATGGTCCCTGAACTTTATGCATTCATTCTTCCATTAAAGACCCGAAGTTCCATTAATGACTCAATCTTACAAGGCTTGAGCTTAGTTTTCTTTGTTAATCTTCCCGTTTTAGCTGCTTGTTGAAGACATTGAAAGCTGCTGTTAGCTGATAATATGAAACTTGGACCTCAGAAGATGATTATGTAGTTTTCATGATCTGAGAAACTTTCTCCCAAGAGCACATTTTACTTGGACCTGCAATTGCTAAGTTTAGCCTGTGGTTTCACAAGCAGATATTTGTCTGTGCATGCACAATTTTCTTCTCTTCATAGCTGCTCATTCAATTCTTTCTTTATGTTCAATGACAAAATTTTGGGTACGGTTTCCACTCTCAGTTCATAAACCTTCAAGTGAAAGATTGCAAAAGAAAGTATCGAGGGAAACTTCAAGCTTCGACAACTTTCCAATTTGGATTCTCAACAAATCTCTTTATTGGTAACCCTTTAGATTATCCTCCAATGTGATCTTGTTTTTCTTCATAGAATAACAAGGAAATCAAGCACTTGAATTATCAGAACAAAGGGTCAATATCATTGCATAGGCATTCAAATTCCTTTTCCTACCAAAGACACTGACAGTGGCATTGCTGATCAAGCATATAAACACATATATAAAAGTAAATCAGTTCTATAAAAATAAATTAGCAACATTTTAATCAGGCAATGCCTCTGGAAGGGGTTTTCCGGACAGAAATGCTGAAAATAAGGCCAAGGATCTCTTGGGAGATGTCAATGGTGCTAAATGTCCAGCTCCTCTGATGGTTGCAAATGTTAGGATATCGCCGTAAACTTGTGTCCATCCACCAACCTGGGAAGAAAAATTGAACCAATTTGAACAGAAATGAAGGCCAAGCTCAATTGTTGATTAAATGTACAGTTACAACAAGAAGTAGCCTAACCTGCTTATCCTCAAACCAAGGTCTATAAGGCACAGTTGCATTCAATCCCAGCTCTTTCGCCAAACCATCAACCAAAATTCTGCTCCCTATAAATGGGACAACTGAATCTTGATCTCCACTGTAGAGGTCATTTCAACTTATGTTATGAATAGTAGTAACATTTGCTAATTGTAAATAACAGATAAAACCTGCTTGTGTTACCTGTAGACTAGGACCCGAATGCCTGAACTGACCAGTGAGCCCACAATATTGATTGTAGGTATCTCGAGGTTTCTTCTATCATAATTCACCACACTACAAAGAAAAGAAAATGACATAACCTGTTGAAACGCCCTATTTTAATTTCAAAACAGGGAAAAAAAGAAGTAAGATGGCACCTGCAAGATCAAAGAAAGCTATCTGCTTCGAAGCAGAAGGGATTATTACCTGCTGCAACCTGTCCATCTGGTGACTCCTACAAGCTGAGCATGAAGAGCTTCTTGCACATCTTTCCTGTTCAAGTATTGGGTTGATTTTTCTTGCACACAAACATCTATGTTCTCAGCATCTTTCTGCATCCATAGAGAACAAAAATAACCCAACGGCAATGTTAAAACCAAAGGTTAAACAGCTTGCACATAGGGTCACACAGAGAGAGCTTACAGTCTGATAGAGTGCCGCTTGTACTGATTGAGTGGATGATGAAACTTGAAACTTTGGTCTAAAGGGGTAACTGGGAACATCCAACTGTGATTCACCAGATGATATGCAAATATCGCCATTGACGTTGTAAGCATCAAATGCGTTAGGAAATTCTATTGAAAGTCTCTTATTCACAACCACACAAGCAGCGAACCTAGAGCCTGTTATGCTCTCTCTCCATAGCTGTGAGCTGTTACAAACTGAATTCATGAGTTCATAAGTAGCATCTGATATCAACCCATGAGCCCAATAGTAATCGCCCTCAGAGTTAAGATCCGTATTGAACTCCAATAAAGCATTTCCTACCTGAAACATATCAAAAGTGAAATATTAGCACTCCGTGAAATATGATTTGAGAATACGGATGGAAGTAAACTGGTAATATCAGAAATCTGTGTTCTATTCTGTACTCACAGCTATGCCCTTCAGATTGAATTTTAGTCCTGACTGAGCAATTAGGTGTGCTAGTTGAGGGACATAGTGGCCTGTCATTATAGGATTACATTTAGAGAACTTGAAGATCACTCACTCACTTTGACCAACAGACACAAATTTATAGTTGTTTCTTCCATAACAAATTGAAGCTTTCCACCTTCACAGAAATCAAGGTACCTGCATAGCTCTCTCCAGTAATATAGAAATCTCTATCCTTGTATTCAGGGAATTTGACAAACCATTGCTGCAGGAATATGTAACTGTCCTGTGCTGAAGATAAGAAAGCCTTAATATTTTAAGTTTCAAAATAAAATTTCCATATACTACTTATGCACATAACTACAAAAAGATCCAGAAAGAATAACAGTTATGCTGATAAATTGATAGAAATCAACTTGTGGATTTTATCAGAATAAACAACAAGCCCTGTTGAAGGCACAGTTGCATTCAATCCCAAGCCCTGTTAAGATGCTAAAGTATTTAAGCAATCAAGTAGTTAGAATAATTTTTTTTTTACCTGTGATAGTGTCATTCACCAGGTCATAGAAAGATTGATTGGCGGAATAAGAGAAACCAACACCTGCTGGTGATTCCAGGTACAGCATGTTTGCTTCTGCAGCACAAAAGAAAGGCAAGGTTTAGCAACTCTTTGCAGGGACATAATTAGTAGATAACTATGCATTCCACCAGGGGTTAGGTCTTTCGCAGTCAACAGAACTTCTTGTGAAAGTTTTTCTTAGGAAACCATTCGAGGTAAGGTAGGACTGCATAGTCTTGAATTTGTTCAATGCTTAGTGGTTCCCACGCAAATGATAAATCAGATTATGAGGCACCTTTATTCCAACTATAATCATTTCTGACCAGAAGCCCTCCACCACGGGGTCTGAAGGGGCCATTTTCAGAGAAAGCTCCTATTCCAAAAGAAGAACAGCCAGGCCCTACAAAAGGAACAGAAGAGCACAACAGTACTTAAACCATACAACAAAACTTAAAATCTCCTGAATCATCCTGCTATAGTGAGTCAGTGACAATAAAATCTGAAGTAAGTACCCCCATTTAGCCAGAGAACAAGAGGCTTTGATGCTTGGTCTGATTCTGCTTCAACAAAGTAATAGAAAAGTGTTCTGTCTTGGTTTTCGTCAACGGTTACATATCCTGAATATTGCTGGAAACTGACTGGCGGTTGCCCTGGCAGACTCAAGATTTTATCATCTACAGAGGAGGAGTCTACAGATCTGCTTATCTGCATGAAAGTTGCACATATTACTACCATAATTATCCATGCCTGAGCCCCCATGTTGTTGACGGAGAAAGATAGAGGATTCAAATTATGCCTAAATCGTGTGATTTATATAGCAGTTTGCGATTTCACTTCTACTTCTAGCATGGCAATCATTGAAACATAGTCAAAACAACACTCTGTCAAATATATGACAATCAAAACATTACAAGAAATAACAGCCAGGTGATTTAACCAATGCTTTTCATAACTTGCACAGACAGAAAGCCTCCCAAATCTGTTACATGTCACCAGTAAATGGTTGGTATTTGTTGGAGATAGATATTTCAGGAATCAGGACAAATTGGATTTTTCTGACAGATAAGATACTTGATGGTCTTGCTTGCCTAACCCACAATGTCTATTGGGCAAATCCCAATAAAGATTGTTGGGCCCGTTAATATTAGCCGAAGCATAAAACTCTGAAGTAAATTAATCATGACTTTTTTGTTTTTTTAGATAGTTTTATAGTTATAATTTTAAAAAAAATAAGTTTTAAAAAAATATGGATATGTATGATTAGTTGGATTTAGAAATTTATTTGGTAAAAATTATAGTAGAGGTTTGTGTACAGCAAAAAATATATATAAAATATTTGGTTGTGATTGCTTTTTAAAAGTAATTTTTTATTTGGAAATGAATTAAAATAATTTTTTTAATTTTTTAAAAATTATTTTTGATATCAGCGAATCAAAATGATCTGAAAATATATATAAAAAAATAAAATAAAAATAATAAAAATAATTTAAATTTTAAAAAAATGCTTTTAAAACGCAAATACAAATAGAGTTTTACGAAACTCAATTAAAAAAAATAAAAAAACTGCTTTACAAAAACTGCATTTCAAATTTAATTTTTAATGGCCCCAATAGTATAAAACTTAATTTGGCATATTAATAAACACCTAATTGTATTTTTTACACCGCAAACATAAAAGTTATAACTAAACAAACACACCCTAAACCACTAACTTGGTATCTCTTATATATTGTCCAATTCTATGAAAAAATATAATATATGATCAAAAATAATTTTATCACCAATAAAATCATTAAAATTCACAGATGAAAATGAATTTGTTTCATTGCACAAACAATTAAGCAGTTCGATCCATTATTATAACAATTAAACTGTCCATAATTTTCTTCATGGTTTCATGTTCAGAGAAAGCTTCTGCAGCAATATTCTAAAAATCCCCTCATGCACATGGCTTATTGAATAGATCCAAACAACGATCACTTTCAATTATCAATGAAGACACTTGAATGTCTATTATTGAGCGATTCTTTTTTTTTTGTGAAGATTGATGAACATATATCAAGATTCTCTTTTCCTTCTTTATGACATTCATGAACATGTCAAGAAATTTGTGAATTTGAAAAAAACAATATTAAGTGCTATCAATATATTCCTATCTCATTTTGTATAAAAAGTGGAATGCATAATGATGATTGTTATCCATTTCATTTTTATTTAGAATTATGTAAAAAATTTAGTAAATAATAATCAAACAAATAAAAAAAATTTAGTTAGGCTTAGTTTCCCATAGGGTAGGTAAATAAACATAATGAAAATTACAAAAAACAAATTTTATGGAATGCATGTATCATAGGTGTTCAACATAATATTTTTATTATGATTTTTTTTTTTTATTAATATGATATATGATTCTAGTGATTTCTGAAAGAATTTATAATGCTTAAGAAATAAATGGTGTATTATATTAGTTATTTTTTAAGTTTATTTTGAAAAATAGATAAATACAAAGAAGAGAGAGAATATAAAATTCTTGAATTGTTAAAAATAACTATCTTCATTTAAAATTTATTTCTCTTACTTTTTTCTTTAAGTTGTTTTAAAATAATTAATATGATTTACCATAAAAATTCTTGAGAATACTAGAGGGGGGGGGGGAGGCGATGATTTCTCCTGAGGCCCAAGAACTTGGGAGGAAATGAGTGTCAATAAAGTCTATTGGGCTATTATAAATCTCTGAGTGGTTTCATGGGCTGCACCTAAAATCTCTCTCACACACACCTAGGAATTTTTTTACCTTTTTTTTTTTTTGTGGACAAATTACAAGTAGGAAATTTTCGCTCTACTCGCATTTGATTCTCTTTCAAATTCGCTACAAGATCGAACCCATTTGACTGAAAACGGAAAAGGGTGTTCTTAAATTGAAGTAAACGAGCGAGAGTATTATCCTCAAAGACTTGACTTTCAGGTACTTATCTTCATTTATTTTGTAAAAGCTTTAATCTTTTTCTCAGTTTAGGAAGTTTTGGATTTTGGTTAATGTATTTTGCTGGATATGTAGTTTATAAATTATGGGTTTCTAAATTTTATTGATTTATTTTGATTGAAATACTGAATTTCGGACAAAATGCTTGTTGAGATCACAAAGAGAAATTTTCCCTTTTCAGGTATTGTGAAATTTGTTACTGTTATGGATCCAGAGGCTGCAAAAACTGCAAGAGAATCTTTGGATTTGGCATTTCATATGTCAAACCTTCTTAATACAGGACTTGATCGACACACCCTTTCGGTGCTTATTGCTCTTTGTGATTTGGGTTTGAACCCTGAAGCACTGGCTGCTGTTGTGAAAGAACTCCGAAGTGAAAGTGTTTCATCCTCTAGTGCTCCGATACCGAAACCATAATTAGGTAACGAATTTCTAAATGATTTTGGTAGAATGTAATATGAGTTGATCACTTGCTTGTTTGTTGCGTTATTTTTATTGCTTTGTTTTACCGAATGTATTCTCGATTTATTGAAATTCAAAGTGCAGCTAGCCACGCGTGTTTTTGCCTTCTCTTGCTTGATGAAACGTAGAACTAGGATCCATTTATAGAGGAGTGCTAAGATCTGTCACAGACACAATTATGTGTGAACTGTGAAAGATGGAACTTGTTGTCTAAGCATTCGCTGTGCTGTTGTGATTTTTTCCTCTTAGAGCCTTTGGTCAAGTTTAAGTAGTTATTTGAGTTGTTTTGGTTATTTCACTCGTATACTCCTGTTAGCAAGAGCAAATTCGTTTGTTGTTCTGCTGCCAACTGCTGGCTGATTTGTCCCTGCTAAACACCTCCACATTTTGTTCCAGCAGAACTGTTGCGTGCAATCTGGCTTTCTATTCTTCTACTATAATTGGTGATAGAGGGCAGGGGTCACACTTGTCAGCTTATTTAAAGAAACCTGCTGTTTTGATCAAGCCCATATGTAGCTCGTGTTTGTTGCAGCTTCTTCAATTTCAAATACATTTTGGAAAATATTTTTGTAGTTTCATATGTTTGTCTGTTGTCTGCACTACTGTTCTTTTTCTTGTGCTTGCAAGGCTTTGTAAACATCATTCAGAGTTCGTTGGTGAACATTGCACATTGCAATATACATCTTTACCTTTTTCTTTCCTTTTATGCTACGAGGCTCATGCATCTCTGTGCCGCGTAAAATGTGTTGACTGAACTCCAGTATGGCTTTACCCAGCAGGACCATTGGGTTGCAGAAATTCAAGTTTTCCTTTGCAGCAAAGTTGCAGCTTTCTCTCGGAACAAGAGCAGATCAAAGGCAGCAGATATTGAAGGTGCAGAAGTGTGGTTGTTGATAGTTTACCTTCTTGTTGGAAGTTCTAGTTTTTCTTCCCCACTGTTTCAGAAGCTTTTCTAGGGCAATGCTTGAGATGTTTCTCTCCAGTAGATTTATAACACTTGCTGTGTATGGGGCTCCTACCATTCCTTTGTGTATGGATTGCATAACCTTTATGTCCTGAAATTTGTGTGCCTGCATACAAGTAAACCTTGTCGACGAATTTGAACATGGATGCAAGGACATGTAACAAATTTAAACATAAATACAGTTCCTTCATGCAGTCATGCCATAAGTAAACCCATCGAGGACATTCAATGTTTCAAACATTATCATTTGATAAGGAATCGTTGCAAATACTTGTGAAGTATCGTTGCAAATCATCAAAAGATTCAAAACAGATATTGGAATGTCCAGGCGAACACAGAATGTCCAGTAGAAACGTGCTGTGTTTCAATCGCGTAATGTTCCTTCATCTAAAAATTATTTCGATTATTCACACAATGCTGTAAACCAGATGCTCTTTTCATTTCACTCTTACTCGTTGAATTTTCTTCAACGAGGGTCCCAATGGCGCCAGACACTGGAAGTCTGGAAACATGAGTGGCACGCACAGGAGAAGGCTCCACATTGTCACATCTCTCTCTTATCTTTTATTTTATAATCAACAAGAATTAAGTGAGGGGAAATCATTTTCCTCCAATCACATGTTACAGTACATTGGATCACTAACATGCTTCTTCTTTTTTCTTTTTCTTTTTCTTTTTTAACATTGAATTTATTAAAAATTAAAATTTAATATTTATTTTGGTTTTTTTATATAAAATTATCATGATCTTAAAAAACATTAATATATTGGGTTGGTGTTGCATCCTATGATCTTTTTTTTTCTATTATATTATTAAATAAAAAATAATCTATCATATTATTATATAAAAAATAATTAAAAAATATATAATTATTATTATTTGAGTTTTATAATTTATTTTGATTTAAAAAAAAATATGGCATTGGGTTTCTCTTTAAAAAAAAAATCTCTTTCTTGATCAGCTTACTCATTCAAAGATTAAAAAAAAATAATAATAATCTGCTCATCTCCTTTAGAAAAACTGACACATTTGGTCCTCTCTCAAAAAGAAAATTCTAGTTTGATCCTTAATAATAAAACTTATTCATGTTTTGCCTAAAAAAATATAGCTAGACATATTAAATATTCTCAAAAGCTAACATCTTCCCATACTGTGTTATCTAGTAAAAATCAAGTTTTGATTGGTCGAGGTCAATATCCACAGTTATGTCAAATTATCATCTTTGATGGGCAACAAAATCATAAAAAAATTAAAAATTAAAATTAAAATTAATAAGAATCTTAAATAATATTCACCTCATCAACTAGTAACTTCTTGAATAATAATGAAAAATTCTAGAAATTGACCTAGTCAAGTCTAATCCGAGTTTATTTAGATTAATTAAATCTTGAGTTGAATTACTTGGTCATCTAAATTTTTAATCCAATTCAAATATAAATCTACCTTGGATTGGAGTTTAGATTGACATATTACTAAATTAGTCTATAAAATTAAACTGAGTGTAATAATTATAGCACAAATCTAGAAAGTTGGTGCGAGTAAACTTATGTAAAGTCTCAACGCATGGTATGAACATCAACAGTCTTGATTTGGATAATCAAGATAATTCTCTTGATGTAATGTATCTTGAACCATATGTAATCCCTTTTTACTTTTCAAGAACACCAATTATCCACAAGACCAGCAATCAATTATAAATGAAAAAGGTTTCTAGATGCCACCTTTATGCAATCAATCAAAGGAAAAGGATGCGCATGTTCGATTCGTGGAAATTTGCACTATCTTGTGACAGGTGAGCAAGGGTCTATCCATAAACACAGAATCAGAAAATTGTATCGAAGCTGTAATTTATTATAATTATCTTCACATTACTAATTAATTTCCCATTTTTCTTTTCTTGATCATTTTATTACTATTCGGATTCTTTCAATCTGCAATAACTTTGTTAAAGCCTGATGTTCTGATTTATTTTTATCCTTTTTTTATATAAATTATTCTGCTTTTAGATTGATCCAAGGCATCCTTGTGGGGTAATCTTGAATATATATTTTAAGAAATAGCCCGAACAAATTCCTGTCAGCCTTTTCTTGAAGAAAAGAAGAACTAGATGGCTCGGGCTTGAAATGGGATCTCATACTCCAGAGAGACGAACTAAACTCAGACGGTATGATGTTTTCTTTGGGAGAAAGCGTAGAGCTAGAGACATCTCTTTCCGTTTTGTTTAGAGTGATTTTTAAAATTAATTATTTTTTTATTTTTAAATTATTTTGATGTGTTAATATTATAAATAAATAAAATATTATTTTAATATATTTCTAAAAAAATTATTTTAAAATACAATTATTACCACAATAACAAATAAACTCTTAAAAACTTTCAAGGTAAACCAAGTCAAGGAATTAATATAAAAATATTAATAAAATATTATACAATAGTTTAATTTTTTAAGTTAAATTATTTATTTAATATAATATAATATTTCAAAAAAATCCTTGAGTTCATGTTTTATCACCTTTATATTTTCTAATTAAAAAGATGAAGTAAACTATCTATCGTCTTAACTTACAGTTATAATTTTTAATCTTATCATCTTTATTCTTTCTAATTAAAACTATAATTTCAACACGATCTAGGGTAAGCCGTGAACATTCGAATTTAATAACTTTTTTTCTGATGTCATGTTCTTGGCATCTCTTTTGTCTTTTCAGGTGAACCAAGCTTTTGAATATTCCGGCGCGGGCGAGTAAGCTGAGTGAGAGTGGTGAGTCAAAAGAACTTTGGATCCTCCTACATCGCAAACTCCCCATGAAGAGAAGGAAGACGTTGAGCAAAACGAAACCAACAAAAGGAAATTGGAAGTATTGCTGACTACACAGCTGAAGTTAGAGCACAGGCCCTGGAGTTTGTTAACCTATCTTCAAAAACACCACCTGCTTCGATGCCATGGGTGGATTGCCGACCAAATGTGTCATACCTCAAGGTTGCAGGACCTCTCATGTCTGAATCTATTTTTTAATGCTTTTTGCCTTGTCAATGATTTAAGAGGAAGACTGCTGTAGCTTATCTTTGTATTTTGGCAGTTCAAGGCTTGACACAATCAATATTGATCTCTTTGTAGATGAAGTCACGCAAGAGTTCTTGGCTTTGCCCAAAACAATATATTTATATATATTTTTTAGTCGTGGATATTCAGACCAGCTTACGTATATCTCAAATAATCTTTAAGTTCTTAAAATAAATAATTAGATAAGCTTTCAATAATCCTAAAATTTATGGCACTCGAATTGGTGATTTCTGATAAGCAAACTCAAGACCTACCCAAAACAATATTTGTTTAAATATAAGATGGTATATTATTAAACAGTTTGGACTACATGGTTATTTTAAAATGTTTTTCATATTAAAAAAAATATTAAATTAATATTTTTTTAATATTTTTAAATTATTTTAATTTGATAGTATAAAAAAATTAAAATTATTATTTTAATATTTTTTAAAAATAAAAAATATTATGTATCAAAATATTAAATACGTACCAGTAGCCAATCCTAACCTAGTGATATATATATAATAAAAAAAAAGTGTTAAACTCGAAACTTTTCAGCAGGAGCTACAAAAAAATATATATCAATTGAAATTTCTTGTTCATTCAATACAAAGATTGGAAACTCCTTTCACCTTTTTTTTTTAAGAGAGATTTCTTTCAATTCTTGTTTTTCGAGTAAATGATAAGATTAGTCCCTCTAGTTTTGAGAAATCAATTAATTAGTCTTCCTTAATTAATAAAAAAAACTAAGTTTATAGTCCTTTTCGCCCATTTTACGTTCTTTTCCAATCTTTTTTTTATTTTAAAAATAGAAAAATAGATATTATGGAAAGATTCATGAGAACAGAAGACAGCTTTTGAAATAAAATAATATTAAATTAAATATAGTCAACACTAATTAAGGTATTAAATAATTAACTAATTATTTAATTTAAATCTTAATTTTAATTTAATTATGGTAATGACAAAGGATTCGCTAAGTGAGAATTGAATTTGGTAAGATTTGATTACTTTTTAAAGAAACTAACCCTCTCAAGTTTTATCATATTTGTTTTAATAAAAAAAATATTTATGTTGATTTTGTATTTTTATTTTTGTTGATTTTAATGCATTTATTTTTTCTTTACTTTTTGAATGATGTGGAGGTGTTTCACAAATTTTGGGGATGGATGGAGGGGAAATTGGAACAAAGTAAAAGATGCGGAGACTGATTCAAACAAAAATAATATATATATATACGAGTAAAAAAAAAATTACCCTATACTATATATCAACTTTAAATTATGTTTGACATCTTAAACTATTACATGAGTAAGTTTTACCACAAAAAAAAGAAAGTGTGCATAGTTTTAAACTTTATATTGCAGATAATTTAGAACAAGATTCAGATTAGAGATAAAAAAGAGAGAGAGAGAGACTTGATTCAACCTATTTTTTTTAATTAAATTAGCACATTAATTAATGACTAGGTTTTTACTATTTAAATCTTGTGTCAGTTTGAGTTTTGAAAAACTGAGAGTAAGTTTAAAAGGTAAAAACAAGTTTTCAAAATTATTTAACATAAGATGGGCAATTAGAATATTAGAAAATTACATGAGCAAGATCATCCTAGGGATTGTATCTATAACTTTATCTGATGCAAAATTCCATTCTCATAAACTATAATTTAATCGTTTATAATAATATAATTCTTAAGAACATATATAGTTAGAGGAATATGAGAACATTAAAACTGTTTATAAGTTCGAGGAAGAGAAAAATCATAGTATAAAAGTTTTTATTTCTTAAAAATCTTGCAACCAATCCTTCATCTTGTACCCTCAATTTGCATAATTTGGGTGTTAATATTTTTTAAAACTAATAACGATCCCTCTCCAATTTTTTATTTTTTTTTATCATCAAATGACTTTAATCACTACCTTTAACTCCTTTGACGAAGATACTAAAATTTCATTTTTAACATAAATATACTTGAATTTCTTGAGATTTATAATAAAATGGTAAGCAATATATCTTTTTAAAACTTTTATTATTGTCTATAACGTACATATACTTAGATTTCTCAAAATTTATAATGCGATAACGACAAAAACTATTTTTAAAAAATTTAAAATATCTTATAACTTTACATTTTAGGATCCAACATTGACGACAATGTCAAATTTTCATCTTCATTATAGATATACTTGAATTTCTTGAGATTTATAATTTAATAACAATGTAATATATATTTTTAGAATTTTTATGATAGTCTATAACTTTGTATTGTAGATCAATCATTAACGAAGATATCAAAATTTCATTTTTAACATAGATATACTTCAATTTCTTGAACTTTATAATAAATGATAATGCAATATATATTTTTTAAAAAAATTGCGATGGTGTATAACGTAGATATACTTGGATTTCTTAAGATTTATAATACAATAACAACAAAATATAAATTTTTAAAAAAATTAAAATATCCTATAACTTTACATTTTAAGATCCAACATTGATGAAGATGCCAAAATTTCATCTTCATCATAGATATATTTCAATTTCTTGAGATTTATAATATAATAACATTGCGATATATCTTTTTAGAATTTTTATGATAGTCTATTACTTTGTATTTTAGAATCAATCATTGACGAAGATATCAAAAAATCATTTTTAACATAGATATACTTGAATTTCTTGAAATTTATAATAAAATGATAATGAAATATATCTTTGTAAGAAATTTATGATAGTCTATGACGTAGATATACTTAGATTTCTCAAGATTTATAATACAATAACAACAAAATATATTTTAAAAAAAATTAAAATATCCTATAACTTTACATTTTAGGATCCAATAATGACGAAGATGCTAAAATTTCATATTCATCATAGATATACTTGAATTCTTGAGATTTATAATATAATGACAACGCGATATATCTTTTTAGATTTTTTTTATGATAATCTATAACATAGATATACTTGGATTTCTTGAGATTTATAATACAATAACAACACATTTTTCTTTATAAAAAAAATAGAATATCCAATAACCTTTACATTTTAGAATCCATCATTCACAAAGATACCAAATTTTTATTATCATCCTAGATATATTTGAATTTCTCGAGATTTATAATATAATAATAATACAATGTATATCTTTAAAGAATTTATGATAGTCTACACAACATAAATATACTTGGATTTCTCAAGATTTATAATATGATAACAACACAATATATTTTTTAAGACTTTAAAATATCTTATAACTTTTCATTTTAGAATCTATCATTGACGAAGATGCCAAAATCTCATCGTAGATATACTTGAATTTCTTGAGATTTATAATATAATGACAATACAATATATCTTTTTTAAATATTTATGATAGCCTATAACTTTGTATTTTAGAATCAATTATTGACGAAGATATCAAAATTTTATTTTTAACATAGATATACTTGAATTTCTCAAGATTTATAATAAAATGACAATGCAATAAATATTTTTAATTTTTTTATGATAATCTATAACATAGATATACTTGGCTTTGTCAAGATTTATAATACGATAACAACAAATATACCTTCTAAAAATTTAAATAGTTATAACTTTACATTTTAGGATCCAACATTGATGAAGATTCCAAAATTTCATCTTCATCGTAGATATATTCGAATTTCTTGAGATTTATAATATAATGACAATACGATATATTTTTTTAGAATTTTTATGATAGTCTATAGCATAGATATGCTTGAATTTCTTGAGATTTAAAATACGATAACAGCATAATTTATTCTATAAAAAATTAGAATATCCAATAACTTTACATTTTAGAATCCATCATTGATGAAGATGCCAAATTTTAATCTTCATCGTAAATATATTTGAATTTATCAAGATTTATAATATAATGATGACACAATGTATTTAAAAAAAAAAATATTATAATAGTCTACAACATAGATATACTTGGATTTCTCGAGATTTATAATATGATAACAACACAACTTTTTTAAAAAACAAAATAGATTATCATATAACTTTACATTTTAGAATTCATCATTGATGAAGATGTTAAAATTTCATCTTTATCATAGATATACATGAGTTTATTGAGATTTATAATATAATGATAATACAATGTATCTTCTTAAAAGTTTTATGATAATTATAACATAAATATACCTAGATTTTTCAATATTTATAATACAATAACAACACAATTTATTTTTTAAAAAATTAAAATATTTTATAACTTTACATTTTAGAATTCATCATTAATAAAGTTGCCAAAATTTTATTTTTCATCGTAGATGCACTTGAATTTCTCGAGATTTATAATATAATGATAACTCAATATATATTTTTAAAAAATTTCTGATAATTTATAACTTTATATTTTAGAATTAATTATTTATGAAGATACCAAAATTTTATTTTTAACATAGATATATTTGAATTTATTAAGATTTATAATATAATTACAACGCAATATGTCTTGTCGAGAATTTAGAAAAATCTACCTACCACCCATTTTATAAAATCACACCAAACAACAAAAAATGCGAAGAACAAAAACTAATTTCTTTGCAGTTTCCAACGTCAATTTTCAACAGTCAGTTATACTATAGATAAAGACCGACCAGCTCCTCTCTCTATATCTCTTTCTCTCTCAAGACCCGCCCTTTTAGACCCTCCAATTCAAACACAAACATTAAAACGGCACAACCTGCTACATGTCTTAATCTCACAGATTCTTGAACGCCACAAAACACCTCTGTCTAACCCACCGTTCATCGACTCGAAAGACACAAAAAGACTCGAACTTTCTTTGATTTTCTTACTTTAATGGAAGAATTTCAAGAGGATCGTGAAGACCCAGTGAACCTTTACATGTCTCTTGATAATTGGCAGGATTGTTCTTATTTACAAGAAACCCCAAATGAGTCATTCATGGTTGGTTTTGTTATAGCCAATATAGTGGGTTTACAGTACTACTCAGGCACAATTACTGGCCGTGAATTGGTTGGTCTTGTGAGGGAACCACTTAACCCTTTTGATCAGAATGCTTTAAAGGTACTGAACACTAGGTGTCTTCAAGTGGGTCACATTGAAAGGTCAGTTGCTGCTGTTTTATCTCCTTTAATTGATTCTAATATGATTAATGTTGAAGGTATAGTGCCTAATTCTAGGAGTGGTGGTAATAAGTATAAAATTCCCTGTCAAGTTCATGTCTTTGCTAGGGTAGAGGATTTTGAGAGTGTTAAAACTGCGATTTCGCGAGGTGGCTTGGTTTTACTTTCTCAAATGGAAGTAGGTTTTGGGTTATCTGAGGCTATGGTGGTTAAAGAGAAGAATAAGAAAAGCGGGCTAAAGAGTTTGGATGAGATATTTAAATTGGTTGATGAGAACGTGAATAAGAAAGGGAAATTGGGGGCTTTAGAGCCTCCAAAGGAAGTGATAAAGTCTCAACTTTTTGAGCATCAAAAAGAAGGGTTATGGTGGTTGGTTAATAGAGAGAATTCTGGTGAGCTACCTCCTTTTTGGGAGGAGAAAGATGGGGAGTTTGTGAATGTTTTAACGAATTATCATACTAATAGGAGACCAGAGCCTCTGCGAGGTGGGATTTTTGCTGATGATATGGGGTTGGGCAAGACTCTAGCTTTACTCTCTTTGATTGCTTTTGATAAATGTGGTGGTGGTACTGGTGTTGTTGGAGGCAATAAAGACAATGTTGCTGAAGAAATAGGTGGGGATGATGAGGATGTATCTGTTTCTGGTAGTAAGAAGGGTAAGAGGGGTAGAGCGAGTAAAAAGGTCATTGGAGGACGGAAAAAGCGTAAAGTTGAGGATACCCTTTCAGATGGAAATGTGAAGGGAAAGTCTGTCCTCATGGCTGATAAGTCTTCTGGTGTTCCATGTGCTAAGACTACATTAATTGTGTGCCCTCCTGCTGTATTTTCAACATGGATAACTCAGCTAGAGGAGCACACTCAGCGTGGGTCATTGGGTGTATATATGTATTATGGGGAAAGGACTAGAGAAGTTGAGGTGCTTAAGAAGCATGATATAGTATTGACAACATATTCTACTTTGGCTGCCGAGGACCCATGGGAAGACTCCCCTGTGAAGAAGATTGACTGGTGCCGAGTCATTTTGGATGAGGCGCATGTGATTAAGAATGCAAATTCTCAGCAAAGTCGAGCAGTTGCCAAATTGAATGCTAAGCGGAGATGGGTTGTTACAGGAACGCCTATCCAGAATGGATCACTTGATTTGTTTTCTCTGATGGCCTTTTTGAGGTTTGAGCCATTCTCCATCAAGAGCTACTGGCAAAGCCTATTACAGAGGCCACTTGCTCAGGGTAACAAAAAAGGGCTCTCACGACTGCAGGTAAATCATCCTATTGTTGATTTTTTTTTCCTTCCGTTATTTGAAAATGTTACCTTCACATCAGCATGTTGGCTATTGACAATTGCATTGTACAATGTTGGAGTTCTGATATCCAGGATTTTCACAGCATAATTCCATTGAAAATTTTTCTTACTTTATAATAAGTATTTTTGTCTCCCAATATGATACCAGAAAACTCAGAGCTGGGTGCCAATGAAATTCTGGTTAGTTTAGTGTTTAGATGATGGAAATGGGAAATGTGGAGGATGCATAAATATAGGATAAATGGTGTTCAACCTTTTAGAGATACAAAAAATTACCACTAACAAGGGTTAAACTCACTGAATCTAAGGATACAGAAATATCACCACCTTAGAGATTAAAGTTTAGGATATCTCACCACTCAATGGCTTAATTATTGAAGTTTTATGTGCTGATTATTGACAGAGAAGGTAGAAGCATGCAAGTTAAAATTAATGCTGGGGAGAGATTTCAGATTTCCTGGCAGTCTGTACACTTGGGAGTCAAATTGTCGTAACTCCCCATAGAAAGCTAAGATCTGGGCATCGTTTGAAGCATTGGAAACTAGACATGTAGCTTTCTAGTCATATGTGAATTACCTGGTTTTTTCTGCTGAGTTAATACTTTTTTTTTCCTTCAAGTTAATCCCACAATCTAAGCCTATTATGAGAATTTTCAGCTGTCCTGAACCTTATCTAGCACCATTTATCTCATATTCATTTTTCCATTTAAGTTTTTGATTTATCAGGAATGCTTCTGCATCACCATAGATAATGTCATGGCTTAGTGCCTAGTTAGACATGATTTTGCCTTTCCCAACCATTACAAATTGCATTTTTTGCAGCTCATTGGAGACTGTTCAGCTCTGTGATATAGGGTGTTTATTGTTTCTCTTTTGGATTCATATGCATATTTGCCTATGATTTTAGGATTTGATGGTTGCTAAATTTCTTTATTAGTCATGTTATTTTTAGGTTATGATTGTGTCATGACTTCATATGATTTCAGGTTTTAATGGCAACCATTTCTTTACGGAGAACAAAAGATAAGGGTGTAGTTGGATTGCCATCAAAAACTGTAGAGACACATTACATTGAACTTTCTGGTGAAGAACGTGAACTGTATGATCAGATGGAAGCAGAAGCCAAGGGTGTTGTCCAAAATTTTATCAACACCAACAATCTAATGCGCAACTTTTCGACTGTACTTTGTATAATTTTACGACTTCGCCAGATATGTAATGATTTGGCATTGTGTCCTTCTGATCTGAGGTCACTCCTCCCCTCTAACAGTATTGAAGGTATTTTAACTTTTAATACTGCCTAATAGTTTTTTTTTCATTTTGGGTATGGCTATTTCAATTGCTTAGATTCTATCACAACTCTTCTAATATTATCTGGAAGGTGGATTTTTTTGGACCTGTTACATTGATTTATACATTCCACTCCTTAAATTTACTTCCATATTCCAAGCTCAGGATATGGCTATATGATGCATCATTTTTCAAACAGTTCTATATTGAGTGCTATGTGTATTATCTTGCATATGCATGTCTTAATTATAATCTCCACATTTGCATGCATCAATTTTTTCATTCGGGTTTGTTGTTGCTGAAAATCTCTGGTAATAAATTATGCATCTTCCAAGATTGCTCGATTCTTTTATATGGTTCCAGTTATAAGCAATATCGATGCTCAATGATGTCCAATAACAGATTGCTGTGTGTTTTCATTCCTGTTTGATACAGGAAAGAAACGAGATTAGTTTGTTCTAATTACAAAAGCTTTTGATGCAATTTTTTCCAAATGCTATGGTTATGGTATGCTTACTGTTTGAAACTTGATTCTATGCCAGATGTATCCAATAACCCAGAATTGCTTATGAAGATGGTCGCAGTGCTACAAGATAGTGAAGATTTTGACTGTCCGATATGCATTTGTCCGCCAACTGAGACTGTAATAACACGCTGCGCTCACATATTTTGCCGACCATGCATTTTGAAAACCCTGCAGCGCGCCAAACAATGCTGTCCACTTTGTCGCCGTCCTCTATCCGTGTCTGACCTGTTCTCAGCCCCTCCTGAATCTTCTGGTTCTGACAACACAAACACATCTTCAAGAACAACTACGTCTTCTAAAGTCTCAGCTCTCATAAAACTCTTGATAACATCAAGGGCTGAAAACCCTGCAAGAAAGTCGGTAGTTTTTTCACAATTCCAGAAGATGTTGGTATTACTTGAGGAGCCTCTAAAAGAAGCTGGTTTCAAGATCTTGCGGTTAGATGGGTCAATGAATGCAAAAAAGAGAGCTCAAGTTATCAAGCAATTTGGAGTGCCAGGACCAGATGGACCCACAGTTCTGCTTGCAAGTCTAAAGGCTTCAGGAGCTGGTATAAACCTTGCAGTTGCTTCCAGAGTCTACTTGTTGGAGCCATGGTGGAATCCAGCAGTTGAGGAACAGGCTATGGACCGTGTCCACCGTATTGGACAGGAGGAGGATGTAACAGTTGTGCGGCTGATCGCTCAAAGCAGCATTGAAGAGAGGATATTAGAGATGCAGGAAAGGAAGAAGAAACTGGCAAAAGAAGCTTTTGGAAGGCGAGGAACAAAGACCCAAAGGGAGGTTGGCATAGACGATCTCCGTGCACTCATGTCCTTGTGAGTTCTGACTCTCACAACATTTCCATGTGTATGCATTCACTCAACACTTAATCATACATGTACGTTTACAATCCGGATAGGTTTATGCAACTTCAATGGCGTCTTGGTTTCTTTGGGCTGGGGGGCGGCGGGGGGTATACAACTTAAGGTGCAGATGATGCACAGGCACAAGGCTTGTAAGCATGCAAACCTTTTGGACAAGTTAGCCATCTATCTTTAATTTTTTAACAAAAAACATCCTTGATGGTTAGTTTTTTAAATTTAAGAGCTTGGTAATCACTAAGAATTTTTATTTTTTTCCTTTTTCTCCTCTCTTTGCAACAGTTCTTTATCACTATTAGAGCCTATGTGGCATCTTGGTAATGGTTGTTTTTCATTGTATTAAAATAATATTTTTATATTTTTTAAAATTTATTTTTAACATTAACACATCAAAATAATTTAAAAATATTAAAAAATTAATTTTAAACTAAAAAAAAGTTTTTTGTAAAATGTCATTTGGGCTATGTTCCTAAATGGCACATTAGTGTCTGCGATATTATAATAACTTTTGTGGTTACAGTTTGAAAAGATAAGTTTAAGAAAAATTAAAAATTATACTTTTTTTTGCAACTAAGGTTTCAAGAGAGTTTTCAATGAAACTCGTGCAAAATTATGTGTTGGGTAACCGAATATTTTTAAAATTATGGGTGAGACAAAATATAGACCAAACTATTAGTTTTTTTGCAAGACTTGTGCAAAATTATGGTGGTCTCCCTAAAAGCAGTACTCTCTCAAATCATTAAAAAATAGTCGTGGTCTTCCTAATACTATATGCATCACTTTTCAAGGTATGAACGTAGTCTTTTCAGTGTTATATGCATTACTTTCTAATAGATGAACTTGGTATCTGTGATGCTATATGCTCCACTTTTTATGGGATGAATTTGATCTCCCTAATACTATATGCATCACTTTTCAAGGGATAGACTTGGTCTCTCTACGGGCAGTAGTCCCTTAAATTACTAAGAGATGAACTTGATCTCCCTAGTGCTTCATGCACCACTCTTTATGAGATAGACTTATCTTCCTAGTGCTATTTGCACAACTCTATCTCTCAAGGCAATAGCCCCACTCTTCAATGGATGAACTTGGTCTTCTTAGTACAATATCAACATCATCCAATAACCACTCTTCAGTGGGGAGCTCCCATGCTTCGTCAAAAAAAAAATCATGATGATCCTTTTTTAGTGGATGGCTCGTAAGCCCCATGATGATACTGAGAAAGCTACAAGCTCCTATACTCCACTCTAGAAATTTTTAAGGTAAAGGCTCAATCACATTAGGTTCTACATAACCACTTAGAAATTTATATAACATGATAGGTATGGTACCCTCAATATTTTAGAATTTTTACAAGTACATACTCTTGATATTTTATGTCTGAAAACATTTCTTTTAGTCCTAAAGCGTATATTTTTTTGTATTTTTTCTGGTTCACACCTTTTTTTATACAAGCAAAACTCATAACTCTAACTAAACTGAAAAATTAATTAAAGTTTTCGCATATATTATATCGTAAAGACTGGGGGCAATTGATAAACCAAGATTTTATCAGTATATCATTATATATCTTTACTGAAGTATACTAGATCAAGAAAAATATATGGGTATAATTTTTTATAATTATCAGGTGCGTTGGGTTGGCACGGAGGTGAGTTGGGTCTGGCTAATGCCAGACCCAAAGGTTGCGAGGTCTGGCCAACACCAAACCCAATGTTTGGGTTTGACAAATGGTGTTAGGTTCAATCACAACCTGGGTATGGCGCTAGCGAGACCTAGGCACCATCCGGGTCTAGCGTCTACCAAACCTAGCTTTTGAGTCTGACAAGTGCTATCAAGCCAAGTAGCTTGGCCTGATACGATGTTAGGCCAATTGGGATGAGCCTAGTGTGTGTTTCCTGAAAGTGTCGAGTTCAAGGATTTTTATCACAATTAGGGCATGACTGAATTAGCTATACCCACAGATTCAAGCATAATAATAAAAATCTAATGCCTTCAATTCTATAGATTTTTACATAAAATCTTGGAAGATTTATTTATTCACAAATATAGTTAATTAAAGTTTATATTCCATCAACACCATTAGATGTATTAAGGTTTTTCATGGCCCACTATATCTCTATCTTTTAGCTGGATAAAAAGGCTGTTTGGGAGTGCTTTTCAAAAACGCTTCCGAAAAAATTTGATTTTTTTTTTTGCTTTGAATTAATATATTTTTGATGTTTTTAAATCATTTTGATGTGCTGATCTCAAAAATGATTTTAAAAAAATAAAAAAACATTATTGACATACTTTTCTTAGTGAAAAGCAATTTGAAAAGTAACGACAACCACACTCCCAAACACCCTCAAAATGAGTGTAATACAACTCACAATACAACTCAAAATATCACAAAGGTAAAATTACATTTAAGTCCCTTATCTCCACAAAAGAGCAAGACTCATAAGTTATAAATACACCATGAGACCTTCAAAACAAAGGTTTATAATTTTTATTCTCTATTACATATATATTTTCAGAACATCTCTCTCTAGAATATTATTTTATGTTCTCTCTCTAAAAAAATATTTATTTAAGTATCAGAAAGTCCTCACTTCCACAAAAATAACCTTTTACAAGTACTAGTCACAAGCCACCTTAGCCTACCAAGTATCAAGTATAAGTTACCAACACCTTGGCTAGGGAGAATGGATGAGATTGTTAGGACCAAATAATTAACCGATTATCCAACCTGAAAGCCATGTTTCTAGGCTGCTTGAATTTTTAGGACTTCATCACTTGTATCATTTCTTTGTTTTTATTTTATTAATACAACTCAGCCCGGTTTATGGATCAAGGATTCATCTAGATCAATCGAGTGCTATTTCAAGATTATCTTTTTTAAAGATAAAATGATACTATTTTTTAAAAGAAGGGTTAAATTTGGTTTTGATTGGGTTTGATTAAGTCATATATTGACTTAACATGTTTCATGTCCACGGATCACTAAATTAACTTACTAAGCTAAGTTAATCCAAGTTTAATAACATTGAAAAGAACAACGATGGACTAGGTTGATCCGAATTTAATAATACAAAAATAACAATGAGGAACTAGAGAGCTTTCATTCCAAAAGCTAAATAACATTAAAGCAACTTTTTGGCAGAAAAGTATATGCAGTTATGGTGCAGCTATTGCTAACAACTATATAGACATATTACACCATTTCTTAACACATTGTTTTCAAATCTTTACATAGACCAAAAAATCAATTAAATTATTCAATAATAAATTCATGGTATAAATTTCTATATAAAATATCTTTTAATAAATTATAAAGTAGTTGTTTTAAGTCTATATTTTTTAGACTTAAAAAAGTTGGAATAATATGGGTTTGATAATATATCAAATCCAAAATACTTGAGTTCTGTAATCAGCTGAACCTAATATAAATTAGGTCTGGTTGTGTACCAGATTTAATATACTTGGGTTCAGTTAATTGTTGAACCCCAAAGCAGTATGAGTTTGATGAAATGTCAGACCCACTATATTTAGGTTCTACAATTAGTTGAATCCAACATGACATAGGTCTAGCATTATACTAGACTGAAAACACTTGGGTTCGACAATCAGTTGAACTCGATATAACTTAAGTCTGGTGATATGTCAAACTCGATTAATTTGGATTCAGCCATAAGCTGAACTCAAAAAAACATGGGCCTAAAAAGACGTTAAACCCAATTTATTTGAGTTTAACCATTCGCTGAACCCAATGAAACTTAGGCCTAAGGGGATGCCAAACCCAATAAATTTGGGTTCAATAGTCCGCTGAACCTAGGGAAATAGAGATCTAGTGAGACACCAAACTCAACATGCTTGGGTTCATCCGCCTGTTGAAACCAAGAAAAATTAGGCCTAGCGAGATGCCAAACCTAATAAACTTGGGTTTAGCTGTAAGCTGAACTTAAGAAAACATGGGCTTCGCAAGATGCCAAACCCAAAATACTTAGGTTCGGCAATTAGGTGAACTCAAAGCAATATGTCATATCTCATACAATCATCTAAACTAAAAGTTTTATGAGTTGAATAAACCATAATGTTATTTTTTCTAGATTTGGTTACATCTCAAGTCTTGAGTATCCAGGACTAAGGAATCCCACCTCTGAAACATTTACATGCATTATTCATGTAAAAGGTAATAATCTTCATACACTTATAGATATATAAAAGGTCTTTTAAGATACCTACCGCGCTTATCATCTCAATAATGATATGTAAGATATATTTGCTCCTTATTAATGCCACCTGAAGTGAAGATTCCCTGAAATAACAAGGTTCGGGGGATACAAATACCTAATAAACCATCTATGTAAAGGTTCAGAACCTTTTTCTATTTCTCAATAGCTTGCATATATTCCAGAACATTAATCATCCTAAAATACAAGAACAAAAACCCTTATTCTTGTAATTTAAGGCTCTTTTAGTTCATTTATTGTTTTTTTTCATAAAATTACTGAATTTATCATCGGATGATCTTAAAGTCCCCTGATTGAAATTGTTTTTACTAGTGCTTAGGTTTTTACCATTAATTTGGTGCTTCCTGAACCAAGAAAAAGAAAATTATTTACATGGATATCTTGATTAACCATTATCCATAAAATAAATAACATGTTACATAAACATTTTGAGTTTTGTGACATTATTAATAAGGATAATAACTTTTACATACATATCAATTTCTATTTAAAAAAAACAAACAGATTTTTATAAAAAAAAAAAAAACGGGAGTAGTTATTTCTATCCTTGACATCTAATTAATTAATAATAATATTATTAATATTATTACCTTTTTATTTCTAACAAAAATATTACTATTAAACTATTAATTAGTATTATTTTCAATATATCTCAAAAAACATTATGAATATTATATAAAATAAAATAAAAACTCGGTTTTTCTAGTCAGATTATAACTAAATTTTATTCACAAGCTTGGAATTGCACAAGGGCATAAATTTTTGGTCCAACCATGTGGACCCCTGGTGCAGTAGGTGAAAATTAGTTGATAGCCAAACTCGTTCTATCTTGTGGCAAGGGTTTTTTATGATGATTGAATAGGCACAGATAGATTGTAAAAGGCAAGTGTTGGTTGAATTCAAGGTAAAAAGGTGGAGGAACTATGAATCCCAAAGGCTAACTTTAATAGCTTTAGCTTGCATGTGAGAAAATATCCAAGGTTTTATACCTTTGCGATGAGTTCTGCTCTGCCCTAAACTATATGCAGTCCTCACTAAATTTTGTGAGTTTTAGCCACGTTAATGCAAAAAACCATGCTAGAATCTGCAAACACAGTTCTTAATCAAATTTCTTACTGCAAATGAGAAACAGAAAAGCAAAAAAAATGGAGTTGCATTTGAATTTTAGAGGTGATAATTTTAGGCTTTTAGCATACATGAGTGGTGAGGCTTGCTCTGGAAAGAAATCATTTCCTAGTAAAGGCCTTTTCTTTTATGATATTTGTAATGAAATAATCAGACAATCTAAGTTCTAATAGTACTTAAGGAAGGATATTCACTTCAGGAGCAAAAAAGAAAATTTCCCACTACAGGTTTTCTTCTTGTTTGACAAATAGAAACCTCACTTACCTGGTACCAGTTATTTTCCATAATAAGCAAAGAAAACAGCAACAACCAGGTAATTGACTGATGCCAAGACTCTAATAAGTTTAAAGGGCATACAAAACACAAGTGCTTAAAGCTAGGAATTCTGATAAGAAGAACTGATTTTGTTTTTTCATTCAGAAATCCTTAGGAATTCAAAATCTTGTTGTTTGAAGTCTTGTCTTGTGAGATTTGAGATTCAGACAATGAACTGTGAGGGGATAAATCAGTGGAGAGAGTTTTTTAAGGGTGCAACAGGAAGTATATTTCAGGTTATCAACAATGCCATCACAGCGGCAGCAAAAGATCACCCTGAAGAGTTCAAACACAGAAGGGGCGAGGTTGTTGAGACAGTCTACTAATTCTTTGCTTTCCCTGCGTTGTGGCCATGGCCACAATGAGCTAACCCGGCCTGAGAAGGCAAAACAGGAGAGCTTTAAAGATGAACTTCAAAATGGAGGTGTTAAAAGTAGGTCGAATGGAAAGGCAGTTGTAGCCGAAAATGGTAAGGGGGCAATGTATGATGGCATCAGAGATGATGAAAATATGAAGACTGTCCAAGAAAGTGTATATGGCTATAGCGAAGGAGGAAATGGTTGAGGTTTTACGAATTAAGGAGGTTCTTTGCAATAGTCATGAAGAGGTTAGTCCTACTTGTTGCTCCTGGACTAAATTAAAATGTTTAGGGTTTCGATAGTTGCTGTAATGTATGTGCATTAAACACTTCAGACACTTTGATGTTTCATTTTTATAGTTCTGATCGATCTGTTCTGATTTGACGCTGTCAGAAGCAGGACTGTTCGAATCACTGAGGAGGCTACAATTGATGGATCTGTCTGTTGAGATTCTGCAGGTTTGAATCTTGAGAAAAGTGTTTTCGGCCTGTTTATCTTGCACGTTATTACAGAATATGTTTGAATCTTTGGCAGTGCAGTCATTCATTGCATGCAAATGAAGCATTTAAGTCATAGTTACGAAACATTTGTTATGCTGTACATGGTTTAAATCAACATGAGTATGTTGGCAGGTATTTCCATTCTCAATGCTCTTCTAAAGTGCTTCAAAAAGGCAATACTGTGTTGTAGAACCAATTAAACCTAATAGTTTAAGCTGTTAGGTGAAATTCCAGGATATGATTTATATTATTTTTTAATATATTGTCGGTTTCCTTTAATTGCACTCATGAAAAAGTCTAAATTTATTGCTCCACATGCTGTTTCCATGGGGAAGGATCTATGCAGCACATTGATCACAACTTTATTCATGTATAAAAGACACAAGGGAACTAAATTTATCAATAATCGTACTTAGAGAGACTTTGAATGCTGAACTAGATCCGACTGATGTTCTTAGTATTGCTTCAATTAGTGCCAGAAAAAAAATTAGATTGCTGATCAAAATGCTTGTTTTCGTCGTGGAAGTCAGGAATGTGACTGTGCTTCGCATCACAATGTGTTTTTTCAACTCATTTATAAATCATTTGCATGTAATAATAGCTTCAATTTCTTTCTGTAATGGCTCTGCTAGTATATAGATCATGCACTCTGCAGATAATTTAATACAACTTGTTGTAAACTCACCTTGAATTTACAATTTCTTTCTTTTGCTTGTGAAGAGGTTGAGCTCCCTGCACCTCCATTGGATGATATAAATGCTGTCTTTTTTTCACAAATTCCAATGGAGCTCTATAAGGTATACCGTATATGCGCGCGCGCATGTTTGATAATTAATTTATAGCTGTATGCTCCAGGATTGGATTCGTTAGAATTCATTTGATAAATCTGTTTTCTTCTTGTCCTTGGCCTGGCTTCATGGAGATTTTTCGACGAGATAGACCACGACAAAAGTGAGTAATCTATCATGGCTTGTTCTTTTTTCCTGAAATAGCTTGTTTATCTGTCATTCCGAAGCCCCCTGTTCTGAACTTCCTGCTTATAATGTGTATTGTTGCAGATCCTCAAAACAGTGTAGATACTGTCAATGCTAAGAATAGGTCACAACTTACCAAGGAGGCCACCATGCCAGTCAAGGACGATAAGCAGTAAGCACGAATCAATGAAGCAATGATATGTTCCTGCATCAGCGGAGCCTGTCAGAACTAAACCCTCTGATCCTGCGACTGCCAAATGGAAACCTCCCGCTCCGAATTCATAAAGGAAGATGAAAAATGGAACTGACTCTCTGGAAATACCTGATAAGCTTGCAATTTATATCCATTAATAAGTTCTCAGCAGGTTTTCCAGATTCTAGTCCCTATCTTACACATTTTATTTGTTCTACTAGAAAGCCAAGCATCTGGATGATGTTACAGTCAAAGCAAAAGCCGAAACCAGAAAGAAAAAACTTCCTGAAGGGCTTCAACAAGTTGCATTGTCTTGCCTGCTCCCGAGACCTATATATATATATATTTGTTCTGTTAGTAAGTAGGGATTTCTTCCTATCTTGCTGGAACAAGAAAGGAACAACGTTTACAAGGACCTGTGTCAAAGCTTACTACACTCACAAATGTCAGTCAATATAACAATGAACATGATCCTATGAGACCACAGGAGCAGGGTTTGAACATAATGATCAAGAATAAACCAAAATGATCTCATTGACAGATCGACAGGTTAATTAAGGAATATGATTTTTAACAGCATTCAAGATTTAATGAAGACACAATGTTCATCTAAGCATGTATTACTTGTTCTTGCAGGAAAACAGATTCATGGACGGGGCTGCAATGCAAGATAAATTTGAAGCTGCAAACAGGAAACTGCAAACAGGTTAACAGCAGGCAGAAAAGGGTCAGTAAACATAACTTTGTCTTCTTTCAGACTATATAAATGCAGACTATAAATTTCCCTAAACTTCTTGAACAGATAGGAGTGGAAGGACAGTACAAATCGTGGAATTGCATGAACTTCCAAAGCAAGGGCTCGGTCGTGCATATTCTCAAGCGAAACAAGAGAAAAATTCCCAGCGATGGGCGAATAGAAGGAGGTGATGACTTTGATTAAGCAGATTATCAATGTGAGATTATCACTGATAATAAAAGCTAAAACATCATTTATATTATTTTTTATTACTTTTCAAATAAAGTTTTTTTAAGCTTAAAATTTACGCAATCTTATTAGATGAAACGAGGTTGATTAAAAAAAAACATAGAGCATTCAAATCTTGGTGAAGCTCAGGCTCAAGCTCTTGACTATATATTCTCTCATTAACCATATAGTATATAAAATGATAGCTTATATATACTGTACATAAGAGCTCAAGCTCTTGACTATTCTCTCATTAAACTTCAGATTCATAGTCAATAAGGCTACCAGCAAGACGTTACCTCTATTATATACGCAGTCCAAGCTTCTCCGCCGCCGGCCTTCCATTGTTTATAAGTGTTTCTTCTAATTTTCCTGGTCTTCCTTGAAACGCAATCTACATTTTTCTTCACAGCTGCATCATCGCTTCCACTTTCTAAGTGGCCATACCCAAAATGACAGCCATAACTATGAAGTTTGTTTGCAGAAATTGAAGGATCATACCAAAGTCCAATCTGAGAAAGAACGTGTAGATGGCTTTACTAGATGATTTACCCGTGCTGCTACGTAGCAAATTTTATTGTTTTTTTAATATAAAAAATATACACGTGTTGTTAATTTTTTGTAGTAGGAAAAAAAAATCAATTAGAAAGAAAAATTAAGTCAATTGAGTTAATATAATAAAATTACAGTCTAAGTCATGAATATAAAATAGTCTCAATAAAAATTAAATTGAAAAATATTAAAAAGTTAAATTCTTTATAAACTAAAATTAAAAAAAGAAATATTCAAGTGAATAATCTTATAATTGAATTAAGTTGACCTTGTGATTAAAGAATTCATAAGAATTAAGAGAGTATAATTGAATTTCATTTATTGACTTCTCGGTGCCCACAAGGTCATCCGTCTGCCTGCCCATTCGCAACCCACGCCACCAGAAAATTGTAGTCTTTCAAGGAAATTATAGTCAATGCTAGCCCGTGTTCCATGCCATAGAAAAACAGAAGCATGGATGTTATTATTAGTCCGTGAGAAAGTTTTTTCATTTTCATTTTCATTGTTTAAAGGGCATGAGAAAGTTCATTTTAGTCCTTAAAGGTTTAATTTATACATTATTTGGTACTTGTTGTGTTTAGGCTTTTATATTTATGTCCTACATTTTATTTTTGTTATGTTTCGGTCACCGGATGTTTAGAGAAGAAAGAAGAAGTCGCTAGGAAAAAAATATGAAAAAACAAATATTCAGATGACCATATTTTGACCATAAAAAAGTTAATTTTGGTGTTAATGAGAAGAGTTTAATGAAGATGGTGTTTTCCTTTAACTATTTTAGAAAAAGGTATTGATTTTTATTTTTTAAAAGTGATCAAAATATTTTTTTAGGGTTGAAAATGGTTTAGATAAAAACAATTTAAAATTAGGTTTTTAAAATCCCAAAACTCGAATTCCACTTTCTAACCACCCTCGAAAATTGAAAATTATAATAGTGATGACACATCATTTATCTAGATAAATGACATGTTATCCAATATATTTTAAAAAAAATAAATTAGTTAGACGATATGCTGACCCCTCATTTGTTTTTCTTATAAAAAAATACAAAAATCAATCACGTGATCTTAGGCTTTATTCTTTAAGCCATTCTCATAAGCCTAGCCTTCCAGACAAAAGCTCTTAAGCTTAATTTTTTTTTATTTGTTTTGTTTTTAATTTTTAATTATTTTATTTTTTATTTTTAAAATTATTTAGTCTCACTATTATTTACATTGTGATTAGGTTTTTGGAGGGTTTCTATAATTTCATAATACCTCAAAGTGATTATTGTAATTTATCATAATTTAATTATTTTTTTTAGATAAATCAATTGTATTTGTATTATGTATTTATAAAACTAAGAATCATATGTATTTAACAGCCATACTAAACCTCCATGATAAACAAAGAAAAATATATAAAATAAAAGTACAATCAAGATTAAATATTTGCATTTTTATCTATCATTTACTTTTTGCTAGAAAGATCAATTTTTCATTTTAGTTTTTAATTATTTTTTAATTTATCAATTAATGTATTTTTTAATTCATCACAGATGTCATCTTTTCATTCCTCGATTAATATTTTTTTAATATTAAAAAAAATCATAATATTATAAATTAATTTCATTTCGACTCTCACCATAGGGCGTACACACTAAAGAGTAATGGTTTGCTCATGATTTAATTCACTTGACTTGTTCCTATAGTGGGGCTTCCTGTTTAAAGGTGCATTTGACTTGTTACTATAGTGGGGCTTCTACTATTTAATAGTGGATATCCACTAGTGTTGTTGTTTGGTTTTGTTAGGCATGTTAATTTCCTTTTTATCACTTTATTTTAACTAATAGCTACAACATTTTTTACTTAGAAATTAAATTAAATTAAAACAATCACTATTAACAATTTAAAAAAAAAAAAACTACAGTTTATTGATCTCATGGTGTGGATTGGTGGAATTTTCAAGAGACAAGAAGGCCAGATCAAGTTATCGATGACAAAAAATCAATGAAAATGCACTGAAATTCACACTAGTTGGTTAGACAATGTTCGGATTTATCCTTCTAAAATAAATGAAAAAGGAGGGGCAAACATTATTGTTTTTGTGATTAATGTTATTTCTTCATACATGTACAAAATCTAATATTTAAATTGTGTTTAATCAGTGTTCTATGATAAAAATAAATATATAAAAAAAACATAAATAATTTTTATTGAAAAGATAAAAATAAAAATATATAATAAATCGATGTCTTTCATAAATCTTTAAATGAATTTTTATCATTTTAAAATAGAAAATACAGGAAAAAATGTCCTTTTATCTCAATTATCCTAATCTTTTCTAGAGATAATAATAAAATATTATCTTAAAAAAGTTTTAATTGGTATATATTGTAAACATCATTAGTACTTTTTAGTGCTTGTTTGATAAAGTAAAATAATGTTCTTTTTAATTGAAAATACATCAAAATAATATTTTTTTTATTTTTCATATTAACATAATCCAAAATTATTTGGAAATCATTAATTTAATGTTTTTTTTATAAAAAAAATACTTTAAATAAAAACTACCACAAGCACTATATATATGATGATGGGATATGATTCCTTGTTGCTATGAATTAGTATGATTAAAATCTTTCATGGATTTAACTGCCGACCTTTTAATGACAAGAATTAATGAATGTGATATGGTGATTGTCTGCAACCTGATAGTTACAGATTTAGTGTTCATTGAATCATAAAATTACTCTAGAAAGTTGGTTTGGCCACAAAACCAAAAAGAAAATTTATTTTTACCATGTAAATTTCCATAATGTTTTCCTATATATAGTACTTTTTATCCATTTTATTTATTTACTAGTTAGAGTGAGCATAGGTTCAATTAGTTTGGTTTGGACATAAAAAAACCAATCAAACTTATTTTTAAATTAAATTAAATAACTAACTAAACTAATCAATTCAATTCAATTTGGTTTTATATTTTTTAAAATCGAATAAATCTATTTTAGTTTATAGGTGTTTTAGTTGGGTTTTTTTAAAAAAAAATTAATTTAATAAACCCTTAATTTATATTTGATATTTTTTTTATTTAATTCGATTCAATTTGGTTTAATTTTTTTATTTTTAAAATCTAAAATTAAAATTAAATTGGTCGGATTTTTTTAATGTTTTAAATTAAATTATTTTTTAAAAAATAAAAAATTCATTAAATTCAATTAATTTCAAATCATTTTTTATAAATATTCTAAACAAATTAGATAATTTACTCAACCTTATTTACTAGTACATGGGTAATTAAATGGTCATGATAAAAACACTAATGCGACGTGTCGACCCATTAGAGAAATTTTCCCACGTCACTTTCGCGAGAAAGTGACAGGGTTTTAACGTTATCCAATCATGTTTAAGAGTTTCATCGATTAGACCAAAAGACAGGATATCATACGCACACGTGGTTTACAATCACTGAACGTATTTAACTCATATTCGCTGTCGTACACGTGCCCCACCCTTGAATATCTGACTTTTTTCGGTGCTGGATAGGATTGTGCGCGTCACGGGATAAAAATATTAGTGATTTAACACGTGTCTGAAGTTGCAGAACCACGTGTTTTTTTCTCTTTTGAAAAGTCGCACTCTTTTTTTTTTTCTTAACATGTTATCCACAGTCCAGGAATTTAATTCCATAAATAAATAGATATATTTTTCACATGATTAATAGAAATATAAGATAAGTTTTTCTATGAATACAATTGAGATAATTTGTCTATGATTTTGGAATGAGATTTATCTTGAATAACTTATAAAATATATTATGATTGATAAATTAAAAGGAAAAAAAAAGTCTATGATTTTGGAATGAATTTTATCACGATTAACATATAAAATATGTTTTAATTAATAAAAAATCAATGTTGCTATTTTCTAATTTTATGAAAATAAAAGGAACCTAAAACAAAGAAAATAAAGACATAAAGGAAGAATAAAGAAAGAAAAATAACAATTTTCCTGTTTCCCATTAGATATTGTAACATATATAAATATAGCAATACTTTTTATATTTTCATATTCAGAATAATGATGCAATGTTGTTTTTATAATTAAATATATCTAATTAAAAAATTAATCTGGCCCATGATTCATGTTAGGAATGAGGGATTAATTATAGATTCACCTGAGTTAATCTAGTTTTTTTCTTGTAAAAAAATAAAATAATATTATTATAATTTAAAAGCTATTTTTTTATTATATTAAATCTTGAGATATTTGGTTAACCTGAGCAGATTCTTATATCCATGAAAATACAGAAGATAGAGCTAATGTTATATCTACAAGTGTGTGATATATGCTATCCAAACACAAATAAATTATATAAATTATTTCTATAACCTTACGTGACATTTCATTTTCTCACGTTTAACCTATCATTTTCTCGAACTCATATTTACCTATTATTACTCTTCCATTAGTTTGTATGATTTTTTTATATATTTATTTGTTTGTTTGTGAATAATTATCCATAAAAGACATAGGAGAACATGCATGAGATTATATATGTACTCGAGGACATAGCTACATAATAAATCAACACTTGTACTGAACAAAGGAGAACCAATGTGCAAGCATTTTACTTTCACCATAGTTGTAAAACCTATAAATCAATCTAGAAAGTAGATTAATCTAGGTTAAATTTTTTTTAAAAAAAAAATCTAACTAGTCTGAATAAAAATTTAGATTGACTCATTGAATTTTTAACCCAATTATTATTTTTATTTTTTTAAATAATTTTTTTGGATTAACTTGATTGACTTTCCAGATTTATGATGTTGACTTTGCTTCAAGTGGGGTTTTATAAATATAACCGTGAGGGTGAGGAAATATCATGGAAGATTGAAGATAATTTTTTTTTAAAAAAAAAAAGAGTATAATTTTGAATTTCATAGCTGATTTGAAATTATATTGAAAATTTGGTGAATTAATTTATGAGAACTAAAAACATTAATACGGGTTGGGTTAGATTTTTTCCTCCCCCTTCGTCTCCTCCTATCATGCAGGGTGCTTCTTTAAAATTCTCTTTATCTGTTTTTTTTTTTTAATTATTAACAATAGTATTCAAGCAAATGTACCCGTATTTTAATTAATTTTATAAATTTTATATGAATTTCTAGTGATTTTAAAATTTATAAAATTTAAAATTAATATTTATAAAAAATAAATTTAAAATTTGAGTAATTGAAATATATCTCTCAAACTTAATCTTTTTATTCATTCTTTGTTAGTAGATGAATTGTGTTTTTATAAATTTATATATGGAACGGAGAATAATTTTTGAAATTGTTTTAGAGCGTATTTAGCAGTGTGGTAGCGGTTGCTTTTCAAATAACTTTTCGTGCTGAAATACATACCAATGATTTTTTTTTATTTTTTAAAAATCATTTTGACATCAACACATCAAAACGATCCAAAAAGTACAAACCGCACTTAATTTTAGCAAAAAAATTTTTTTTTTTAATTTGATGAAACGCAGGTACAAACACAATGCCAAACGGTACCTTATTTTGTCTTGGTAGCCCATAGTTTTTGGGTTTTAAGGTCTCTCTGTCTTTCTTTATGGGTATTTATTTCTCTTGTTTGATTTGAGTTATGTTAAGAGATTCAACATATTAAATCATATAGTTATGAACTGCCATGTAATATTATAATTAAGAATATTTATTTTTTTGGTCATTTATTATTGTGTTGTTTAAATTAAAATGAGTATTGAGGATGTAATTTAAACTTAAGATTTTATTAAAAAACTAAATTAATTTATTTGAAAATGTATTTGATAAATCAAAATTAAAACATTGCTTGGAGTTTTTTTTTAAGCAAATAGGAAAATTGTATAATTTAATGGATTATAAGTAGGGGGAAATTGACACTTTACATTATATGATACTTTTGTTATTAGAAGTTTATAAAGTTATTTTTGTCTTTTAATGGATAAAATTGACACATTACTTTTTTTTTTAATGATCTTTTCGTTAACATAGCCAGGTTCAGTCAAAAAGTTTGTGGGTCAACACATCAATCCTCTAAAAAAAATTCTTATTGTTTACCATTCTCAGAGCATGTTTGGGAACGCGGTGCAAACCACGTTCCCATCAATTTTGAATTTTTTTTATTTTTTTGTTAAAATTAAGTGTTGTTTGTATTTTTTGGATCATTTTATCGTGCTGATATCAAAAATAATTTTTAAAAAATGAAAAAAATCATTAGCATGCATTTCGGCACGAAAAGTTATTTGAAGAGCAACCGCTACCACACTGTCAGACACGCTCTTAATATTTTTAGAAAAAAAAATATTCACTTAAAACCATAATTTTAAAACTTGGCTTGGTATGATGGGTCAACTTGATGCTAAAACTAAGCCAAGTTAAAGAAAAAATAAAAAAAGAAAAAGTCAGGTGTAACTTGACTGACCTAGCACGTTGACCTGTCAAAACCTGGTCAACAATCTGATTGCAACCCGTTGACTTTTTTATTTACTAAAATAAAATCATTTTGATTTTTTTTAAAAAAATTAAACCGAGTAACTCAATAATCTAATCAAAATCCAGAACCTGGACCTTGAATCAAACCAGCCACCAAATCAAATCTAAAATCTATGCTTAAAACAATCGTCCGGAAAGATTCACTTAAGATGGTTTTATATGAAAAATAAGAGTTAATATAAATTGTATCGAAGCAATAAAATCCATCTAGAGACATATTCATTCCTTTTCTTTCCCATCCATAAACCTCTATCGGTAATTAACTTTGTTACCATTTTTTTCACAATTGGGAATATACGATGCCATGATTCTATGGTAAATATTCGAATAAATCTAATATGAGAAGAATAATGTGAATTAAAAATTATTTTTTAAAATATTTTATCAAGATATTTTGTGAACAATTTTAATGAGAAATTTTCAATGGATTAAATTTATTCACCAAACAGATATAGAGTATGTTTGAAAACACGGTGCAAATTATATTCTATCAAAATTTAATTTTTTGTTTTTATTAAAAATTATTCTTTTAATGTTTTGTATCGTTTTAATATCCTGATCTCAAAAATAATTTTAAAAAAATAAAAAAATATATTATTTTAATGCATTTCAGCACGAAAAAACTTTAAAAATTAATCATAACTCCAAGCAAGCCTAATCTTAAATAAGATGGGTGAAACAAAGATGTATGTTTCAAATTATATTTTTTTAAATAAGATAATAATATGGAAACAAACTCACTTGTTAATGATAACAAATCTCTAACCAACAACAGTGATTTTCCCCTTGCGATAATAAGAGTTTTTTTTAAAAAACAATTACGAGAAGTTAAGGGAAAAAACCTAAAAAATAAAATTGATTTAAAACTTATAATTCAATAAAAAAAAATTAATTTTCTAATCTCTTTTGCATAAGTCAATAGCCACCTAAAAGCCAGCCAATCAAATTAAAGATAAAAAAGCTGAATTAAAACTATAACAGCCATAAATCTAATCGGCTGATGACACATCTTACCCCCTTCACCCCTTCCATTCATTTATTTAGAAGTGCGGTCCAGAGAGAAAAAAAACTAAAATTAATTTATTTTTATTTAAAATTTATTTTTTTATTTTTATTATTATTATAATATACTCATATTAAAAATAAAAAATATTATTTTTATATATTTTTAAGTAAAAATCAATTTAAAAAACAATTTTTATTATGCTTTTAAATACTTCTATAATTTTTAAATCTAACTACAGTAGGGGTAGTTATTGATTAACCCGATTAATTTTTGTTTTATTTTATAAAAGAATAAATAATATTATTTTAATAAAAATAAACTTTTTAAAAAAATTATTTTAACAGGTTTTCTTCTACACATCATATCATTGATTAACTCGAATTTTTAACTATATTATAATGAATTAATTCTCGTCCTGTTATTATTATTATTATTGAAATCCGACTTAACCTAAACCCTGTATTATTTAGGTTACAAATTAATCTGTCGGATGAGTTCAGGCTAACTGTTTCAAAGTCATGCAGTGCACTGTTCACTCTGACACAAAACCGAGCCGCCGAGTTCTTAAGTTATCAACTCTTACGGTAACTAAAAGGTTTTTGACACGTTTTCGAACATTTGTTGATTAACGGCCGTGGTGACTCGGCAAGGAACCGAGTCAATAAACTCTCCAGACTTTATTCTAACAAAAGAAAGAGCTTTGAATGATGACCCTTTATATATTCTTTATGCCTTTAAGGGTTTGCTTTTATTTTTTTAATGATCCTTTATAAAAAAAAAAATCTTTTACGTATATTATTCAGTAAAAGTCTTGATAGAAGGATAAATCCAATCAATTATTGTTTGATTTTACATTTTATATTATTTTTGCTCAAATAAAAGAGGGTAGATTTGAAAATCTTGATAGAGATTAAAATTCTTAAGTTTCTTTTTTAAAAAAATATTAAGAAAATAAATTAAAGTGTAGAGTAAAATAAAGATAAAAATCATTCTCTATCTTTTTCTTAATTATCGTTCTATTTTTTTTTTATCTAATATTAAAAAAAAAAAAAAAGGCTTAGAACAGTTTCAAGGAAAGTGGGTTTGCCTTGGTTTTTGTTTTGTTAGCTCTCTCTCTGGCTTGTACCGCACAGCATCTGCTGGTATTTTGTGGAGGAAACCAAACAGAAGGAAAGGGAGAAAGAGAAAGAAACAAAATTCCGAAATTATTTTCTTTTATTTCCTACTACATACAAAGTTTCGAATTTTCCAGGACTTTTTTTTTCTCTTGAAAATTTTCTTCTCTCCTTGCAACGAGAAAGCAAAAAACCATAAACAAAACAACCCCGCGTTAGTTTCTGTTTGATACTTCTTGATCACCATCTTCAACTTATCTACAAAATCCCATCTTTAACGTAACCGAGACAAAACAGAAACCAGGAGGAAAAACAATAAATTTATTTTTGTGAGCAATCGATTTTCAATCTTGTATCAATCAGATTTGGAAAAAAGATTGTTTTTTTTTAATTCTGGGTTTATCCCAAAGATCGATTTTTGTTTTTTTGGTTATGAAAGTCTAATGAATGTTAACTTTCTGTTTCTGGGAATTGCGAAATTTGGATAGAAACTGATACAATCGGGTTCTTGATTCGGGTCATCGAGCTACAATGAAATCTGCGTCACTTGATTATTGGAGGAATTATTTCAGGACAGCAAGTTCTGATATTTTTGGTATCATTGATCATGCAATCTTGGTTGCAGCATCTGATTGTCCTAAAGAGTTTAAATTGCGTAGAGATCGAATTGCAGAGCGTTTGTTTTCTTGTAGATTGATAAAGTGTTCGGGCTGTAACCGGGTTGAGTTGGCGGTGCCGGGTCATGATGAAGGTGTGAGTGATGATGGAGGTTGCTGTAGCAAGAGAAGGGATGGTGATAATTCTGGTGGTGTTGGTGGTGGTGGTGATGATGGTGATGTTGATATAGATATTGATGATGGTGGGTTTGAGTACGAGGGAGGTGGTAGTAAAGGGAGCAAGGTGAATAGTAGTAATAGAGATAATGATATTGATAATGGAGAAGTGAATGTGAATGATCAGTTGGTTAGTAATTTTAGTTATGGAGATGCTGAAGCTTTGACTGATGAGATTGAAGAGGTTTCTCAGACAGTTGATGAGGTTTTGAGAATCAAAGACTTTCTTTATAACAGCCAAGATGAGGTATGTTATTATATCTAAACAGCATTTTGAGTTTTTTCAGCTTATTTGGGTGAGTGGATTGTTAAATTATTTGGTTTTATGGATCCTTTAAAATGGGGTTTGGAGATTATTTAGAATTGCTGTTGTTTGGTTGGAGATTACTGAAACTTTGTTCTGTGTGTTTGAGTTTTCTGACGTCTGATTGGTGGTGCTTTGATTGTTCTTATGACAGTCTGATTCCGTGTTGCTTGAATCTTTGAGGAAGCTTCGACTGATGGCTTTGACTGTGGATACTCTTAAGGTTTGATTCATTCTTTCTTTTAGTTTTTGAATCGGATTAATTTTGTCTGGCAGTACAAATTCTTTTACTCGAGTTTATGTACTCATGGGGCTTGTCTTTCACCAGGCAACTGAGATTGGAAAGGCTGTCAATGTCCTCCGGAAGCATGGATCAAAGCAGATTCGATATCTTGCACGGACTCTAATAGAGTATGTGCTTGTTTCCTGTGTTGTACAACAGCTTCTTTGTGCCTTGATGGATAACAAAGTAGTAGTAGTAGTAGTAGTAGTAGTAGTAGTAGTAGTAGTTTGTTGCTATGTGCTAGATAATTAGCAATTCGACCATGTCATAGGACTGCATCATATTCAACTTGGTTTATGAGGTGAGTTTTCATTTCTGCTAGTTCTCAACCAGTTGGCGGTGCCGGGTCATAAAAAAAAACTGCTGAGTTATTGCCACTCGCCAAACATTGAATGCCTTTGGTTGCCAAGATCGTATATTCTACTTCATTTGTTAATCTGCTGGATGAGTTTGCTAGCTGCCCTTTCGGTTCTTCACCTTACATATGTGTATGAATAAGCCGAATGATCAATAAGTATATGCAGGCAGTGGCATGTTTCTTAACCCATTTCAACCTTGGTACGAGCATATATATGAGAAAATTAGTTTGCTTCTTGTTGCTGGAGACTGTATAGGTGCCATAAATGATGACATTGGACTTCATTCATGCACGTCATTTAGTTTATGATTCTTGAATGCTCTACAGAATTTTATTTGTTTATTTTCAATTATATAACATGTAAATTCTCTTATGTGGTTGCAGAGACTGGAAAGTTTTAGTAGACGAGTGGTATAGTACTGCAAATGCTATAAGAGGTACCCATTTGTTTGCTAGCACTCTGTCATCGGTAGAGATGCTTTTACCATTCTTTCCAACCCAATTAAAAAACTCTCTCTGGCATCTGATTTTATGCTTGGATTTTTAGGTGATGAAGGTACTCCCGATTCTGTAAATCCCTCTGTCGTTGATGAAGAAGAAGGGCTTCCATCTCCTCCTTTGGATGAAGGAGCTTTCTTTGCTACTCAACCCACTTCAATGGAGCTCTCACAAGTATGTTTCTTTTTTATCTTTTGATTTATGTTTACATTATAACTCAGGGTATTCTGTTTGGGGACTAACTGTTTGTACATTTTGTGTGTCCCTGTTGCTGCACTACATGAAGTTCTTTGATGGAATGGATGATGATGGAAGTGAGTTGAATTTGCTATCCTATGTTCCTCTCTTTGATAGCTTTTGGTATTCGGTTCTTTATTTGAATTCCCCACTTCTTAGATTCGTGATTATGAACGGGGGATGTTGTTTCAGATCCTCGAAATGGTGGGGAATTCATCAAGAACCGTGAAAGTGGACAGAGACCATCAGTGGAGAAACAAAATTTTGCAAAACAGAAACAGCACACTCCTAATGGAGCAAATGTCCTTTCCAAGGACAACAAGAGTCAACAGGTGAGGAGGCAAGAAGCTATTGTAAAGGCAAGCAAGCCTTCAAATGCCAATTCTGGACCTGGAAGACCTCTAAAGCAAAATGTTGAGCAGAAGATGAATCAGGAACTGCAGTTAATTCAAAAAACAGATAAGATTACCAGCCAGAGAAAGCCTCCAACTGGCCAGCAAGATGTAAGTATAAAAGGAATTGCTGTAGTTTTTAATCTACCGCTCTAGTTTAATCTGACACTCTATTGTTCATCTAGAAATTGAAGAACTCAGATGAAGTTGATGTCCAGATGAAACTTGAAGCCACAAAAAGGAAACTCCAGGAGCGGTATCAACAAGCTGAGAATGGTTAGTGTCTTTGCATGGAGATTTTTTTGTGTATTTCTAATCTGCATCATTGTTACTAATAGTAATTTATTTGGATTGATTTTCAGTAATTTACAAAAAATCAGATATGAAATGTGGTGATGCATGAAACTGGTCCCAAGTTGTGCTTTTTGATATTATGAAGTAACTCGAAGCATGCTCGTATATAAATTTCTGTACAAATTCGAAGATGCAGATGATCTCTAACAGTTGTTTTCTTTTTTTCTCCACAGCCAAGAGGCAAAGAACGATACAGGTAATGGAGCTGCATGATCTCCCTAAGCAGGGATATGTTCAGAAAAACCAACCCATTAGACCAGGGAACCAAAACCGGCATTGGGCACATGGACGGCGGCAAACATTTTAAGTTTAGCGGAATGCACATTCATTGTCTTTCCAAGTATCTTCCATTCGGGAAGTCAGCGGAAGAACACGAATAACTCAGACGTGCTGTTGTTTGATCTACAAAGATAAACAATAAGAGATCTGTGTGTCAATCATACTGGAGAGTGGCCATTCTTGATTGCAGGGAAACAAACTTTTGAAACTCTAATCTCATGCTTAACACATTCAGTTATAGAGACTGTAGGGGGTTGTTTTGTAATGCAGTCTGAATTCTTGACTTTGCACCAGGATGCATATCTGTAGAGAAAACTTTGATTTGCACCTGCCAACTTCAATTGACTGCTTCTCAACATTATACTTGCCCCCCTTTATTGACCCCCTTTGTTGACCGCTTGTCAGCCATTTTTTCCCCTTAATTTTAACTAACAATTAGACCTTCACACCATTGAAATTGTATACCTGAGTTTGCACAGAATAAGTGCATGTCATAAAAGACCATCTGTAAACTACTTAGGGCATTGTACAAGGTCAAATCTCCATGTTCTTGTAGGAATTGCACTTAAATGTAATCTGACTCGAGCAAATAACAATAAAACTGCTTGACTTTTTCAGCTTGATGATTCAAATTTCCCCTTTGTGATTAGCTCAACAGAAGAAAGCCAAGAAAATTGAGGGGGAAAAAGATTAAAAAAAGGGTCAAATCCTGGAGTTTGAATGTTGGTTTGTTGCCTGGTGACCAGAAATTTGGCACCAATTCCAAGAACACCAAAACTACTTGACAATGACTATTACATTACAGAGACAACATATAAAAATGGCTACATGTTACATGTCTGAATGATTCCTGTCCAAAATAACTAAGCGCATGTGACAAGAGAAACATTGTCTTCTTCTATAGTTTTCTTAATTTCTAAAGTATGACTGTTGTCTTGAAACCTTTCATTGAAGGAAAGACTCAAAACTTTTGAGCAGAGAGGTCTCAGCAATTCATCCTTGCAATTCGCAAAAGCTAAAGGTAATGAATGGTTGATTGCATAGAGAAAAGAAAGATAGGGGAAAGGATGATTGTTGAAAGGTAAAAGATATCTTTTGAGGCAACGATGGTCCCCATTTGAGCTCACATTATCCCACAGCACAGCATCTTGCTGCTAAAGAATATCCCCACTCTCTTCTCATCATGAAATCCCTACCTTTCTTTTGTTCTACATTTTATATTTTTATTCACCAAGAATCTGAACTTTCCCACAATTTTATCTGTAAGGAATATGTGATCATTTAATCTTCAAAGTATATAATTCTTCTAGTTGATATTTTATGTGATCATTTAAAAAACGGTTGGAGGATGTATTCACCATGATAGTGATGTTGAAACTACAATTAATGTAAAAATAAAAATACAATGTGATGCATTTTGTTTGAGGACTATCAATGTCAATGTGACAAATGCATTGCATCTAAATGGTACTAAAAATAGGTGAATGATTCAATGTTATTTAAGTGTATTTATTAAATTTTATTTATTGTTGATTAGTGTTAAAAAAGAATGACATTTATTAAAGATATTAAATAAGTGTTATTTTATACTATAATATCTTTAAGTATTTATAATAAATCTTGAAAAAAAGAAATATTATGATTTTTATAAAAATATAAATTAAAAATATATTAAAATAATATTTTTAAAAAATTATTTCTTTACATCAACGTATCTAGACTATAAAAATATATTAAAAAATCAATTTAATGCCTTTTTAGATGAAAAATAATTTGAAAAACATTTGAAAATATATTGAACTGCATTACCAAACAAAGCTTTAATAAATATTCTAAAAGCATCACGAATCATCATCGCGAGAGCATAACGTTGTGGTGACCCTTTTTGGGCTAGGTCTTGAAGGTCTTTTGGTTGGTTGAGGAGTCACCACCAAGTATTATGAGTAGTAGAAATCTTAACTGGTTTTTGCAAAGATTTTAGGAAAGAGATTGGTTACGTAAAGAAAATGTATTATCACCCCTAATACGCCTTATCTAAGGTAATTTGCATTATTTTTTTATTGTTTGCTATGATCTGATGATGTTTATTTCTACTATCCTACCATGACGGGTTTGCTATAATGAACAAACCCTGATTTTCTAGGTCAAGAATTTAGTCTGAGAATGTAAAATATTTTCAATTATAGCTAAGGTATTTTTTAAGGTAAAACTAGAATTTTTTCTACATGTCATTTCAAATAATATTTTAGATAAAATTTCTTGTAAATTTTATTTTTATATTAGAAATGAATGGATTGTATTATTTACAATAATATTTTATATATTAACCTCATACAAGTTTTTTTTTCTTATATTAAAGTGAGTAATAAAATTATTATGCCTAATAATATTTTGGATATTAACTCCTTTTAGGTTTTTTTTATCCTTATATTAACAGTAAAAAAATATAATTATTATCTCTAATAATATTTTGGATACTAACATTCTTTAATTGAAAATACATTATCAAATTTTCTAATCTTGTATATTGTGATCTTGTTCAACCAGTCTTTGGCAATTTCCTAGCATTTTGGTATATTCTTCTTACTAATATATTTTCTTGATTTTTTTCCAATATTTTTTCAATTTTTTATATATTTTTTATTTATATAGGGCCTCAAAATAGATAACCAACAACCCACTTGTGATATATAAATAAAAAAAAGGGTGCCTCTTTTTTATATTCACTTAGATTTGATCTCATCATTTTTTAGATACAAAAAGAAGAAGAAAAGGGATTCTAAAAGGAGTGGATTTGATTTTGTGCAAGTCACTAAGATGAGAACAGAATAAGCATTCATTCGATTATAAAAAAATAAAAAAAAATCATTCGAAGAGTAATTTGCAGAGCCTATCTATTTTATTATACACACATGTTTGAAAATTCAATGGCTGCTAGAAGAAGAACCATTAATGACACTTTCACTCGTACTTCTATGCCCTGACAATTTAACCACTCCAGCTCTTCATCATCCATCCCCTGTAGTCAGCTTGAAGAGGAGGTTGTTGGGAGGAAGATGGTGGGTTTCTTTTTCAAAAGCATGGGGAGCACAATTATTAAACTCAACCTGCCTTGACGGATTCATTTCATAAATTCAGGATTTGGAAGGAGTTTCAACTTAAATAAATTTTAATATTAATTTCATAAAACTTAAATGATCAGTGTATGATTAGATTGATCCAGCCGTATAAGAGGGTGTTTGAGAGTGTGATAGCGGTTGCTTTTTAAATAGTTTTTTGTGCCGAAAAGCATGTCAATAATATTTTTTTATTTTTTAAAAATTATTTTTGATATCAGCACATCAAAACGATCCAGAAAGTATAAACGCATTTAATTTTAGCAAAAATTAAAAAAATTTGAAATTTTACAAAAATCAAGAATTTTTAAAAAATAAAATAAAATAAAACAACAGATAGATTAACAAGTAATCCAGTGATCAGACTATTTCCATTTCTCTGTCTCAAATTTTTAGGCATTTTTTGGATTTTGGAGGTGAATATGGAGTGTTAAGCAGAGATAAGACATGGCATCTACTCCAAAGTCCCATCAGTCTGACAATGGCCCCAAGAACAGTATCAGTAATATATGAAAAGACAGGTAGTATTCTGCGCCACATACATTCCTTCTTTTCTGGCATTTCCTTTGTGCTTTTGTCTGCCTCTGCTACTTTGCCCTTTCGTGGCCTTCTCTAGAGACCTGGGGCTGGTCTAGCTAGATACCTGTCCATGTCATTATAAATAAAAATTTAGAAGATATAATTTAACTTTTTAAATTTAATTTTTAAAAATTATTAACTTAAATTTTATAAATTTTGAGATTATTAAAAACTTATATAATCAGTAATTTTAAAATCTGTAAATTTATTCAAGATACATACAAACTAATTTGAATATCATGTTAATCTAAAAAAACCCTAGACAACAACCTTTAAGTTTTATTACTTCCAAAAAAAAAATCAAAAGTAAGAGAAAGAAATCATATTTGATAAATCCCATTATAGAAGTGTAAATCTAATATTCTGTTGGGAAATTTCATCGATTATTTATTTCTGAAGAGTAATTAGAGTAAAAAAAATTCATCAATGAATACAATCAGAGACCTGTTTGATAAAACAGTGTATTATTTCCGATGCACGGCACTGCTAAACACGATCAATTTGTGTAAGCTAGCAAGAGTTGTTGTTGCTTATATTGCACCCTAGGAGTGTCCATGGACAAGCAAATGGAATGGCTAGAAAGATAGGCTAATTAGGTCTCAATACAATTGCCGAGGATTTCCATCTTTCTTCTTCCTTTTTGACTTTGCAAACGAAGAAGGCTTTAGACCAAAGCTTTAACAACACTTCTTGTTCTTGTTTTTCATTGGAGTTTCCTGTCTTGTTAAGCTCTTAAAACTGAAGTTATCTCTGTGTGTCCTAATCATTTGGCACGCATTGCTCACGTTTTTCACCTACCTTTAAGGGGTAGCTCTAGCCCACTTTCCACACGAAAATTCCTTGCTTCAACCATATGATAAACAACGAATTATTAGTCTTTTCTCCCTTCTTTTCCCTGTAGTCCATAATCTGAAAAAAAATTGAAAACGAGCCCTGTTATAGCGAGAAAGAAAGGGTCAATCAACTACAGCATTTAAATTCAGATTTTTTTGTTTTTTAGTTTTCAATTGCCTGTGTCTTTATGTTCTAATGAAGTTGAATACTGCTGAAATTCAATGTTTGAGTATAAAAGTTAAAATTCTGCAGAAAATTTGATTGGAAAAGTGTAAGGAAAATCAAACAACTACAAACAGTAATTAGTTGCAAAAAACAGATGGAAATCCCAACTACTGCTTTAATTTTTCTTAAAAACTTGTGCAAAAATAGGGGCAAAGTCAGGCTTTTGGCAGGTAATTGTCCACTCAAACAAAATTTTATGCTAGAAATTTTAAGAGATAAAATTAGTTGAGATGAATGTAAATTGATCCGAATATTTATATTAATAATTAAAAAAATAAAGTCATGCTGGCTCAATACAACATTTCCTATAAAATGCACATAAAAACCCTAAAAACTGTTCTCGCTCCCTCTCTCTCGGTGATCCTGTCCCCTTTTCAACTTTCTTGGAGTATTTTTAGGGTTAGATTTTCTGTTGTTCAAGGGATGATCAAATCTTGTTAGACGTTGGCTCTTGTCTTCAAGTAGAGTAAGATTTTATGTTTCTTGGTTGGTTATCTGGTCAAGTTCAAATTCCTGTGACTACTTTCAAGTAAATTTCTATGGGTTTTATTAAGGAAAAGATAATGTCTTTTTCTAATTTAACAAAAGTTTTTTTAAAAAAAAAATAACTGATGATTTAAAAAGTCAAGTGGGAGTATAATTTAAGAAGAAAAATTAAAATGAATAAAACAACTTAATTGTTCCAGAACAACAGAGGGGAAATTAGATAATTTTCATGTACTATTTACTTTTTTCTTTTTTTTTCAATATCTCTTTTAACATTTATTATATGCATGTTTAAAAATGTAATTGTGGTTGTTTTTTAAAGTATTTTTTATATCAAAATACATCAAAATAATATATTTTTTTTATTTTTAAAATTAACACATCAAAACGATTCAAAATACATAATTTTTAGTAAAACAAAACTTGATTTTTTTTAAAACACGAGTTAACCAGTGTTTGCTTTCTAAACATTCCAATTGAATCAATATTTTTCAAATATAATTAATATTTTTGAAATAGTAGGTTGTTTTCTTAAAAAGAATAAAAAATCAAAATGAGGTTAGGTGAGAATAAAATAAAGAAAGGATGGGGATAAACTTGAAATATTCCTTTTCCATCTCTATATTTTCAGAGATCTAAGGAGACCCAGTTTGTGGTCACCATAAGATTTGCTGGCCTATTCTTTTCCTCGTCGAGCCCTTGAATTTAAGAATTATCTCAACAAAAGAACAAACCCTAACTAATCATTTCTTCTTTAAATTGTCGATCAAAGGGCCACAATTATTAAAATAGGTTTTCAAAATCCCAATAATCTCCTCTCTGTCTCCCCCAACAACTGGATGGCAGCCATGTGTAAAGGCATGGTACTTCTTCTTTTCCCATTGGAAAACAAAAAAAAATGGTCAAAACTAAAAAGTAATGGCCTTGCAATGCATGCCATTGTCCCTACGGAGGAAGAAAGTCTCTTTCCACTCCATTTTGGTGATGAACGAGGGCAACAGATTTCAGTAGCTTGACCTAATTTCTAGCTACCACTTGCCTTGATCATCAAAAAGTATATGGCCATGGATAGATGTATGGCCTTATCCTTGGCCACCTAAGCCTGAGGATAATTAAAACCAAAAGGCACTACCTAATCACATGGTTTCCTCTTCTAATCACACAAGTAATACCGTTTTAATCATCTAAAATTAGGCAGAAATTTATATGTGTCGTTTCTCACGTTTATATTGCAAGTTAGGCATTTGACTCGTGAAGAATGGTTGGCAGCTCATCGAAATGAGTCTTTCCATCTATCCAGTTGACTCAAGACCCAGTTTTAAAAAGATTATTTGAAAATTAATATTGTGTAACTTGATTAAATTAAAACTTGGTTTGATCCAATTAATCTAATTAAAAGCATTAAAAAAAATTATATAAAATATTAACTTAAATAAACTCAATTTAACATGCTCAACTCATAATTCTGACTTTACATTGATTCTACTTTCGGATTGGGTTTAATAAACTCAAAAACAAAGGGATTGCGCTTGTTTTTTTTTTTTTTGTCAAAGAACTTCTAAACAGAAGAATCAAGGGAGAAGAGGTGGAATTCATATACTTTTTTTTATGTAATATATTTTGGGTTTCGTCTTCAGGTGAAGAAAATTCTTGGACTATTCATAATTAGAAATTACGGAGTAATGGATACCTACTTTATATCTATTCCAAGTAAGATATTAAAAGGAAAGTAGTGAATTACTGAAAATAGTTTAACTAGCCAAGTTTTATATTTGTTTTTTAATGATTATGAATTTAAATTTTTTTAGAGTCATTGAAGATTTACATGATTGTTAACTTTAAAATTTATAAGATTAATTAAGATACACACAAACTATTCCGAAAATTCATATTCATTAAAAAAAAAAAAGAAGGAAGGAGTGGATGCTTAAAAGAAAGCAAAGGGCGTCTTCATGATCCATTGTTTAGGACAATATTATCAAAATGAAGACTTTAAATTTCATGAACAAAACAAAAAACTAGTTTCCATCTTAAACATCAATGTCCACTAGTATGGAGCTCCATGGTTAATGGCAATTCACTCCCAGAGTTCGATTCATAGCAAGTTTTTTCCTTAACAAGAAACTTCTCATATGTTTATAGCCTGGAATTAAAACCTTGAAAGGCATGTGTTTTTCACATTAGGTAATCCGTAAGTGATGTTGATTAATTTGTGACCAAGCAAGATATTGAAATGTGTGGTTATATAGTCTTGATTAAGGACGAAGTAATCTCACCTTCTCCACGATTCTATGGAGTTCCATTTCGTGGCCCTCCTCGGTTCTTGGGGGTTATGTCTTAAACAAGATCTTGTCAAGGCCAAAGAAGAGAGGGAGAGAGGGAATAGTTTTAAGTTTACTGGCAGTTCAAATCAGTCCCTTTCCCCAAGTCTTGTTTACGGTTCAATCACAAGATTTTTATTAAAGTTTTCCACCATCGTGCTGATAGTGAAATCAAGACTCCATTGATAGCAACTTAAGAGGTCATATTCTTGTGTTCTTCGACAGCTCATTGTTTCTAACAAAACTGAAAGCTAACTCTACAATATTATATATACCCTGTTTAAATGTAATAGTAACTGATGTGTTTTACTACTCATGTAGCTCTCAAGACGTACGCTCTTCATCTGAGTTCATATATAATTGAGCTGGGCTGAACTCAGCTGAGTTCATAGCATTTGATTTCTTTAAAAAAAAATTATGGATAAGGTTAAGGTTGCGTATTTGATCATATAATGCATAGTATTTTTTATTTTAATATCAGTATATAAAATCAAGAGTGCCGCACTGAAATGCTCGGAGTCAAACTTGTTCGATTATTCCATTTACTTTTTCTTTCTTTTTTTTGTCTGTACAGTCCACTTTACCACGCCATACAGTACTGCTGAAGAAGTCATTTTCCCTTTCAGAAAGGAGAAATTTAAGTTACAAAATGGACATTGATGTGGCAGCCAAATCTAAGGCCTTGACTTGTGTCACAGAGCCACTATAAAGCTGAGGGTGCCACGATGAATGTGAACCCCATTAAAGCAAGGTGGGTGTGTAAGTTCATGCATCAAATCAATCGAATTTATGAAATAATATATAGAACTTAAATATCCGGCAAAAGACATACAAAAAGGATAAAGTTTTTACTTGTTTTAAGCAAAAATGGACACAAAATATTCCATGTAGTATATGTTAATTGTAATTACATCATGTGGTTTTTTCTGCTTCCTTGTATCGTTACCTTACGCATTAAAGAACTTCGATTTCTTTACCCAACTTCACTGTTGATATGGATATCGAAGAAGGTGACTTCTTCTTTTTTCTTTAATATTTATATTTATATTTATTTGATATTGATTTTATATTTATAAATTGTTTCTATTTATTTTTTATGAAATTACCATATTTTCAAATAAACATTTTAGAATTTGATTTTGCTTGGTTTATGATCGATTATACAAGAGTGTATTTTTATTATAGTAAAATTAAATAAAAATTATTTTAACAAAAATCTTAAATTTAGTGGATATTATCACCTAGATAACAGATTTAATGATTTAAGTTATGAAACTTGGATTCATCCAATACATCACCTTCTTAATATATTTTTTTTAAAAGATCATCTTAAATATTTTTTTAAAAAAATCAAATTATATTTTAACAAGTCGTTCAAACTATCTTTGGAATTTTTAAATCAACTTAGTTATGTCAAAGTAAGTTTTACATAAATTAATTTTAAATTTAGGTTAGATAAAGAATTGAGTTGAAAGATTTTAAAATTGATATGTCAAATTAAGTTTAATAATAAAATTAAATAATCTCTTAGACATATATTTTATATTTAAAAAACTTTGGTACGCTGAGGCCTTTAAACTTGTTGAATTCCATAGCAATAGCTTTTAGTCTAAGGTCCTCCATTAATTGCCGAATGCTCAAGGAAGGAAACCTCTTGTCTATGGGGAAATTGAAATCATGAGCCAACAAAAATAAATAAATGGGCCTAATGTAACCACATGGGACTCTGGGCCGAGATAACCCAACCCATACTCTTAAGGAAAAACTCCAAGGGCCTACAATAAAATGGCACATGCAATGGAGACCTATTATTATATTATACTCTATACCAAAAAGATTGGATATTCAATGTGTATTTGCATTTTTAATGACTTTATTATTGGTGAGCAAGCTTGCGTTTAGGAGTCGAAAACTCTTTTTAAGAAAATACTTCAATTTATTTTTTACACGGCATACCAATTCAAAAAACACAAAAAAAAAAAAAATATATATATATATATATATATAATAAAAATCATAAACACAATCCAAAAAACAAACACCATCACAGTGTAACACGACCAACGTAGCTCAAAATTTCTTCAGCGAAGGCCATAGCAATTTTTTAACAAGCCAGGAACAACCAAGGAATTTGGGGAGCAGAAGGATGGAGAGAGAATTGAAATCAACACGAAGATGATAGTAAAATCAACTGAAATATGCAACGATGATTTGTTTATTTCCTAGTAGAAGTTTCTGAAAAATTATTTTTCAAACTTTTATGTGTTTGTTTATTATTAGAAAAGTTGATCAACGAAAAACACTTTCCGATCAACGAAAAATACTTTCCAATCAATTTCAGTCGAAGAAAAATTTAACTTGGTTTTCAGAAAAATATTTTCCCTTTAGTTGTGTTTGTTTTCCGGAAATTAGTTTTCGAAAATCACTTTCCAAACTTTCTTGTGTTTGTTTGCTAGTAAAAAAGTTGGTCAATGGAAAATATTTTCCAATAAAAAAAAAATTTGGCTTGGTTTTCAGGAAAGTGTTTTCCTGAAAAATTTAGGAGAAAAACATTTTCTGAAAGCTGTAAAAAATTTAGAAATATCATTATTTGCTGATTATATCAAATTTGATCCTCAAACTTTTGATTGTTATATATATTTTGTTTTGAATATTTATTTTTTAATTTCATCTCTTAAAATTTTATTTTTATATTAACTTTGATCTTTATTTTTATAATTGCTATTTGCTTTTTCCTTATCATATTTGTATTGAAATTTTTTATCTATCAAATTTGGTTCTCATTCTTTTGATTATTACTTATTTTATTTGAAATAATTTATGAAATGTTGATTATTATTATTTTAATTTCTTCATCTTTTATTTTTTTTTAATTTTTTAGATTTGATCTCTATTATTTTAATTATTATTTATTTTATTTTATTTGCTCATTTTCCATGACAGAACCAAACACTGAAAAATATTTTCCAACTCATTTTCCATTACATTACTAAATATTGAAAAATACTTTCTTGAAATTCACTTTCCCGAAATTCACTTTCCATATAATTCACTTTTCAAACAAAAACTACTTTTCAATAAACAAACATAATCTTATATTACAATGAAATGAAAACAAATCCACGACGGAAACAGATTCTTAACTACATAACTACAAGCAAGCTTACCCCCACTCCATCAACAATCTTCAAACATTTTAACAATATGAAAGAAAACGGGTGGTTTTCTTAGTCTCCTAGTTAAGTTCAGGCACCCAAAATACAAAATAGAATGTAGCAAATATAGGATTCCTCAATAATATATATAATGGAGCAAACATATACCTGTCGACATTACTGTGCAAAATTGAACATTTCACATCTGCTCCGCATACTGGCCATCTTCCTCGTCTTCGTACTCACCCTCCTCATCAGCAGTGGCATCTTGATACTGCTGATACTCGGACACAAGATCATTCATGTTACTCTCCGCTTCTGTGAATTCCATTTCGTCCATTCCTTCACCAGTGTACCAATGCAAGAAAGCTTTTCTCCGGAACATGGCAGTGAATTGCTCACTGACTCTCCTGAACATTTCCTGGATGGAGGTGGAGTTTCCAATGAAGGTGGATGCCATGGCAAGTCCCCTTGGTGGGATGTCACAGACACTGGATTTCACGTTGTGTGGAATCCACTCAACAAAGTAAGATGAGTTCTTGTTTTGGACATTGATCATCTGCTCGTCTACTTCCTTGGTGCTCATCTTGCCACGGAACATGGCAGAGGCAGTGAGGTAGCGACCATGCCTTGGGTCAGCAGCACACATCATGTTCTTGGCATCCCACATTTGCTGGGTCAGTTCAGGAACAGTGAGGGCACGATATTGCTGGGATCCACGGGAGGTCAGAGGAGCAAAACCAACCATGAAGAAGTGGAGACGAGGGAAGGGGATGAGATTCACAGCAAGCTTTCGGAGGTCAGAGTTGAGCTGACCAGGGAACCTCAGGCAGCAAGTGACACCACTCATGGTTGCAGAAATCAAGTGGTTAAGATCACCAACTGTAAAGGAATAATGACCCAAATGAGCTTATGTTTAACACAGCCATCAAGCAACAAAATAGCAATTGCAACAGTACATAATGGTCACTAATAATGGAGATAAAAGAAATTCAGAATCCACTCGCTATTTTACATTCATTAAGTTCAACATGTAAGAGATTGCAACACATAACTTACCAGCAAATTGCATTTCAAAACTGTCATTATTTAATGCTCTAAACAACGACTAGCCAGCAATTGTTTTTCAAATTGCTCTAACCTATTTAAATTATCACAATTGCTCTGAACATGAAGAAAAAAAGTGGAACATCTAGCAGATCTAAAGCATGTTAATTCATTAGCAACAAACAAATTACTATAAGTAAAGATGCCACTGGCGGTCATCTTCCACTTAAACCACAGAATGCTCCATTATTTGCATACTGTTAAGCTAGCTCCTTAACCCAAATAAAACGAGCAACAATTTTACATTGCAAAAAAACCAGCAACCAAATTAAGAATCACATGATCAATTGAACAAAAGAAAAGTGATAAGGAATGTGTTAAATCAAGCAAATCCACAATCACGGAGCAAGCAAAGGGAATCTAAACCAGTCCAACTTGAAGAACAGCAGCTAACGTAAACAAGATGCACACAGAACTTGAAGTGATTGGAGATGCAACTTAAGCCATTTCATCTTTACTTACAGCTGGGAGTAGTCAATTTAAGAGTCCTGAAGCAAATATCATATAAAGCCTCATTATCCAGCACCATGCACTCATCAGCATTCTCAACAAGCTGATGTACAGAAAGTGTGGCATTGTATGGCTCAACCACTGTATCTGAAACCTTTGGGGAGGGAAACACAGAGAATGTCAACATCATCCTATCAGGGTACTCCTCGCGGATTTTCGAGATGAGCAAGGTACCCATTCCTGATCCAGTTCCACCACCCAGTGAGTGGCACACTTGGAAACCTGCATAAATATCAAAAGGTTCACCACACCCATTTTACAAAATATCAAGGAAACAAATGAAAAAAAAAAAAGAGGAGTTGCAGCAAACCTTGGAGACAGTCACAATTCTCTGCCTCCTTCCTTACAACATCAAGAACAGAATCAATAAGCTCCGCTCCCTCAGTATAATGCCCCTTCGCCCAGTTGTTTCCAGCACCAGATTGTCCAAATACAAAGTTATCAGGCCTGAAAATCTGCCCATAAGGACCAGTACGAACACTGTCCATAGTACCAGGCTCCAAGTCCATGAGCACTGCACGAGGAACAAACCTCCCACACGAAGCCTCATTGTAGTACACATTCACCCGCTCCAACTGCAGATCTGATGAACCAATGTACCTTCCAGTCGGGTCTATTCCATGCTCATCACAAACAACTTCCCAGAACTTTGAACCAATCTGGTTACCGCACTGACCACCCTGTATGTGAAGGATCTCTCTCATTTTTGCTGCTTCAGCAAAAAACAGGACCCCAATCAATCAAAACCCCAAAATTTCACAAAGAACAAATCATTTAATCAGCAATTAACAACTACAGAAAGTAATTTAAACTTCAAAAAAACCGAGCTTTAATGAGAGTAATTATCTAACACATCTATCGAAATTATCCTCCAAGATTTAAGCAAACAGAATTCACAATAATATTAATTTCACATGATAACAAAAAAAAAAAAAAAAAATCTAACAGATATAATACTCTAATAGATTCTCATTTAATAAAAAAACGCATAAATTAGCACTATAATTTAACAAATCATAATATCAACTAAAATGTTGCGCGGGACTGATAAGATCTAAAAAAAATTACAAATTAGAAATAAATTTAGTGAGAAAAATAATCAAATCTAAATAAATTAACTAGAATTAATTTCATTTCAAAAATTGAATAAAATCGTTACTATAAACTCAATTCAGCAACTATAATAAACTTTAAAAAATCAGAAAAAATGGAAAAATCAATCAAATCGCTACCTGGTGAGAGCGTTGCAGCAAATGCGGTAAAAAAAATCAAAAAAACAGCGAATTATACATAATTTTGAAGATTTAGAGATCTAATCGATTATGAGCGTAGAAAATCAGCAATTTAAACAGAAAAATTGAAAAAAATTGCAAAAAAAATAAAAACATCGCAATAAAATTAAGCATAAATGATACACAATTGATAGATATAGTGAGTAATAATTAACGGCAATGTGACTCAGAAATACATGAGATCTAGATAGAGAGATAATTACCTTGAGGTGTTTGGAGAGAGAGGGATAAAATTCGAGTCTGAGAGAGGGAGCGAGGAGATAAGAGAGCTCTGGAGAGAAGATATATGGGTTATCTGAAGAGAGGGGGTGAGAGGCAGGGAGTGAGATCGGACGGTATATATTGGTTCCCTCCAGTTTTTTGAAGATTTGTTCGGAGCCGTCGGATGGTGGAGATGGACGGTTTAGATTGGGTTTTTCGGGCGTGATTATTTAGGTTCGTATTTTTAAATTTTTGCGTTAATTTATTGGACACATTTGTCCTTGACAGAAATGACGGGAGTGGCTTTCGACGGATGTTCTCGGTGATAAGGATCTCACACCGGCGTCCTTTGCTTTAATAGTATTACCATACTGTCCCCGAATTTGGATTGGGCTGCTAAGAGGTGTTTGGCATTACATCGATACTGTGGCACAACTATATTTAAAAAAAAACCTTAGATTTTTTTAATTTAAATTATTTGTTATGTGTTATATGAAAAAATAATATTTTTATATTTTTAAAAAATAATTTTTATCGTACTACCAACAAATACTTGGATATTATTATAGCTATTACTTTATGTTATGTTATTTATTATTATGTTGTGGAGTAACAATATTATTTGATTAATTATTGTAGCTTTGTATTGTATTTATAAATAGTATTTTATTATTGTGATTTTAAGATATATAATGACTTGTAAAAATTGTAGCATACTAAAAATATTTATTTTATATCAAATGATGTGTAACCTTGTAAATTTATACCATATGTATTTCATATAGAATTACTTATTAATTTTTTTATTAAAAAAAACCTATGACATAAGTCAAATGGGATTGTAATATCGGGGTCATTCCGCGAGAAATGGCATCATGGCGGAGGGCACATGGGTCATTCCGCGAGAGAATAGATACAGGCCTCGGCCATCAATTCAGGCAAAATGGTCAATCCAAGAAAAGGACATTCTAGTAAATCAAGAATAAAAATCAGCTGAGATACTTTATTGTAATCAATGCTAACGACCAATCTAATTATTATTTTTTACATGATAAAGTAAATAAAATAATGAAAAAAAGGGCCCCTGAAGCGCGTGTAGGAAACTGTCAGTGGTATGTGTTGAAAGATTTATTACATTCAACAATTCGAGTTATCCGTGGGTTGAGCAGAACATCAAGCTGTGTGTGACTATTGTTCGAATGATATTTTCCTTGTCCTAATGACTCCTTGAAAAGGCGCGTGTGACTATTGTTCGAATGAAATAGACAAAACTGTCGCATGAATTAGCTAGCAAGCCACGTGAGGTGAAGCTCGAGGACGTATGGCCCAGCTATTCCGCCAACCAATCAAACACCAGAGGGCTGCTTGCAATATTAACTCCAGTTAAAAACTAACCACGCCTCTGGTTAACAATGGAGACCAGATCTATGGTGCGAAGTGATACTGACTGCTTGTTTGCTTGCTTGGGTTGGGGTCTAAGCATCTTCAGCTGTGTGGATGTCTTGTGTCATAACCACTAATCTCTTAGATTATAAGATTAATGACAACTAAATATAACAAGATTAATGATGATTAGTCATAATTCACGTTAGCAACAACAAAGGTAAAAAGGAAATAAAAATACTGGGTTCAAATTTATGGAATTATTTAAAAAAAAAAATAGCACTCTTTAAATAAAAGCAAGCAAGCTATCATAAAAAATATTTAAAAATAACACAGCTCCCTAAAAATTATAAGTGAAAATTACGACTTTCTAAAAAAGTCATGGTTGGAGAGCGCGTCATTTTAAATAAATGTTTAAAATTAGCTTGCATGACTTAAAAAAAAAGTATGAGAGATGAAAAATAATAATAATAAGATTTTAGAAATACATGGAAGCTTTAATAATAATATTTTTATATTAATTATATAAAAAAATCACAAAATAAACTTATTATATTAAAAAATGTTACCACTAATAACTGGAGGGGACCACGAATATCATCAAAAATAAATGACCCGTAAAAAAACAAAACCAGTATATTCCTGTTGACAGCGAAGGGTGATGGTGCATTTTCATGGACTTATTGGTTCACCAGCAAGGAATTAATTCGAGTAGGAGCAACGTTACTATCTGGTACTCAATTAAAAATCTTATTGCTAAAGTTTGACAAATATTCTACACCTAGATCCGATGTGGGAAACCTCAATGTCTCGTTATAAAAATACATACCACCACAAAAATTAAAACAAAACAAAAGTGATGATGCTAATGATTTTTTACAATCATGCAATTTAAATCTTTTTTTATTGATGTAGGTGTTCGAGCCAGTTTATGCGCATTTTAACTAATCTCACGGGTTCTGAAATTAACGAATGTAAGCCTTCAATGGCCATCATATTAGTAATTATAGGGCTCGAACTTGGAACTACATGGAGAGCAAACACATACACTTTAAACCTTAGAATAATAGGTAGGGAGCGACGATACCTTGATAATTTTTAATCTGAATTGAATTTGTAAAACCATTCAATTTGATTACTTAATTTGATAATGGTTTATAGAAGTACTTTCACACTCATTGTGAGCTCATATTAACCTCTCAATGATGATCAAAAGGCAGCAAAAGATATCTTTTCACCAGATAATAAATTAACTCATTTATTTAATAGCTAGAATTTAAGGATGTATTTTTTAAAAATACATCAAGGCAAGCCCTGACATGTAGCATTCTAAATTCAAGACTTATAAATGACATCATTATCGTTACTCAAGAAATAACCACTATAAAATTCAAGAAAAAATACGAGTTACAGTAATATCAGAATTCTTGTTCATCATGCAAAAATTAATGATCTTATATTATTCTTGTCTGGACGAATCTATATATATATTTTTTATCTCATATCATCACTTTCGCATTTTATATTTGCTTTGATAAATTAAATTTATTTAAAAACAATAAAAGAAATTGCCTTCGTTCCAGGAAATTGGTCGCAGGAAACCTTTATATTAAAACAAAACAAAAAGTTCTGTGATAAAAATCGCAATCGGGGAGATTACTATATACTATCATTGTATCCTTTCCTAACGTATACAAGAAGAAATCTATCCATCTTGCTAGTGTTCATTTGCTAATTATATGGGCTGTGGAATTGATAGCCCGAGGCTTCCTTAGCTGCCCATAAAACGTGAGCTTGGAACCTTTCAATACATAGCACAAGTCTCGTTATCCAAAAAAATCCAATCCTCGAGCGATGTTGCTGTGCCCCGAGATACATATTATCATTCATTGCAATAATATAATTAACATTTTCTCTCTCGATCATTTTATTTTTTTAAATCTTTGCTTTGAAGGTAAAGTGGTTTTTTTATTACGATATAAATATCTTTTAAGAATAATATAGGATTATTTTAGTAATTGTGCTTTTTAATGTATAGTAAAATAATCCAATTTTTTTTAACAATATTGTTTTTATATCTTTATATTTAATAAAACAGTATAATTACTACACTACCCTGATCATTTGATTTTTTACATTGGCTTCAAGAGCTTAGTTGTAATTTCATCATGTTTTGTTTGTTATTGATATTTATTTTTAAGAGCATTTTCGGTTTTGTGCATATAAGAAAAAACAAAAAAGTTGTTGGTGCTTGCCTCACACGTGTCAGCCACTCCGTCGCCTTCTAACGGCATGTGCGGTTGGCTCCAGTGGTTTTAATCATGATTTGACCATATCATTTGATTTGTCCTAACGTCTTCTTCCTCTTCAGGTGACAGGGGTGTGATGGTTTGACTTGAAATTACTTTTTTTTCTTTATTTCTTTTACTTATCTTTCTTCCTTGAATTACATGTTGGTCATGCAAAAAATCATTATAGCCATTCAATGTATTTTTTCTTTTGATTTAGTCCCTCTTTTTTTTATTTGTAATTGTCCTATTTACATTGATTATTTTTAATTGGATTTTATTTTTGATTTCATCCATGAGCGTTTGATTTTATTTTTTTTTTAAACTGGACTTCATTCTTTTAATTGCTATTTATTTTGTTTTGAATCATTTTCTTTATTGATTTGTTTTTTTACCAACTCCACCTCTGGACATTTATTTTCATTCAATTTTTATATCAAATTAAATTCTAATTCTTTTAATTGATATTTTTTTTATTCATTTTTTTGGTGGATTTTTTTTTACAATTCCATCCCTGGATATTTAATTTATAAGTCGAACTTAATCATAATTCTTTTAATTTCTATTTTTTTGTTTTGCATTGTTTTTTATTGATTTTTTTTCTCAATTTTATCTCTCAATATTTGTTTGATTAAAAATTTTACTTCTTTGTTTTTTAGGTTTGTCTTTAATAGGACCTTTCCGGTCTCATGACTCGAGTAATAGATCTGAAGAAATTCCACAAGTTGACTTCAATATTTTTTTAAAGCATCTTTTTTATATATTTTTTAACAATATTTTTTTTTCTTTTCTATTTATAGGATCATTCCAATTTCATGTTTTAAGTTATATGTTTGATTTGTTGATCCGGTTTGGCTACCAGATTTGCTAAAGGCTTTTTTGTTATCTTTTTTTTTTTTTTTTTTACTTTGAAATTTTTTTAAAATTTATATTTTTAAATTGACTTATAATAAATTTATTAATAAGACCTGGATTCAAGATTTTATAAGTTGTGAGCTTTTTAAAATTTAATTGTATCTAGAATGTGTACCCAGGTTTACTTTGTTTTTATATATTTTTTAATTTCACCCCTACGACATTGTTAATCTTTAAATTTTGGTCTTTACTCTTTTAATTGATATTTATTTTATTTGGGATTATTTTTTATTATTTTTTCATTAAATTGCTTCATTGGGTTTTTCTATTAAATTTTACTTCATTATTTTTGTTGTTTTTGCAAGTGTTTTTATTAATATTTTTCTATTAATCTTATTTTTCAAAATTAAATTGACTGAGAATTATGCTGTCTAATTGAATCTTAGCTCATAATTTAACAAGTTGTAAGGTTTTTATATTAAATTAAATATTAGAGGTTTACCTGAGTTTACTTGATCCTCCCCTATGAAGATGATATATATATTTTTTATTTTTTAAATTTTGATTATTTTTTTTCTAGTTCTTTTTTAGCTAGGTTAGCATTAAGTTATTTGAGAATCCAAATAAACTCAAGTGTGAATTTGTTGTTGTTGTTTTTTATTGTTATTGCTTTTCATATAAATATTTAAATTGTTAATTTGACCAAGAATTTGCAACTTAAATATTTTTAACCTATCATTTTTTTTTATATTAAATTCTTTTTTTCAACCTCCTACGATACACGAGCAAAATATCTAGCTTCATTGCTATATTGTAATGGGCTATTCACACAACAAAATTTGTATTACATTAGAGACAGAAAAAGGGAATGGGCCCCCAGAAGGCAGGATCGCACGAGGGGTAGTTTTGAACCACCTTCTTCTTCTTTGGTCAAGATGATAGTTGTTCACCCAGCCGGGTTCAATAAATTAACTAATAAACTACGATTTAGAACCTGAATTGAATAAAATTTTTAGTTAAATCAAATAAAATATTGGTATGACTAAACTTGTTAGATATAATTAGATTTTTAGTGATTAGGCTAAACAAGTATAATGCAATCTGACGAGCATCCGAATCTGACAAATATATAATCTATAATGAATATATATATATATATATATATATATATATATATATATATATATATATATATATATATGTAATGTTGTTGAGGGGTAATTTAACTGGTAAATTTTTTTGATAATTATAAGTTTGAGTCTTTTCAAGGTATAATTTTTTAATATTATAGATTTATATAATCATTAACTTTAGAGTATGTAAAATTAATCGAGATACACGTAAGGAAGCTGAACATCCACATTAATAATAATAAAAAATAATAATATACTTTAATCTGGCATTCATTATATTACAAGACTCAGCGAAACATTTGGCACAGATAAAAAATATTTGCCAATTATATATAAGCTCATGCCAAACAAAAATGAGCCACAACTCATCTCTTAATACACTGTCAATTATGAAGTGGATGGGGGTGTTCTTCATAATTTCTATTTTTATTTTTTAATGTTTTTTTAAAATATTAAATTAATATTTATTTTAGTATTTTTTTATAGTTTTAATGTGATAATATAAAAAAAATTGTATAAAAAAATTTATTTTAATATATTATAAAAACACCCTACAAACAATCTCATTCCTGTAAAATCCAAGTCTCCGATCTTTGATCATAGTAGTCCTAATATCGATATGGTTGCAAAAGGTGATGTTAATTTAAGAAGGATAAATTATAAAATTCTCCTTGAACCTTGGAAACTACCCTCGAATTAAAAATTTCCTGATTTTTCATCCTAAACAATATAATTTCTTGAAGATGGACCTTGTATTAGGGTTTTACTGGGAAATTGACAAAAAAAGCCCCTGATTAAATTTATAATTCTGTCGATTTTCCAACATCAGATGCTTTTTTTTTTTTAATTTCCCAACAAAACCCTAACCTAATGGTCATATTAAAAAAATCATCTTATTTAAGGTAAAAAAAAAAAAAGAACAGCCTGGGAGAGAAAAGGCAAGCCATTGCTTGTTGGAAGCTTTTACATATTAGTTGTTCTTAACTTGGATGGTCCCATTTGTTTGTGAAATATTTTAATGGCTAAATCATGATTGTTTGAAGCGACATCAAGCATCAAACTTTCTAAAGTAACCAAAGAAGTAAAGATTAATCTAAGATCAAATTCATCATACCTATATTTGTTGCTTGATCATCGGAAAAAAAATGGAAGGTAATGGTCAATAACAAAGGCTGCTGGAGTATATTTTTAACTGTAGAAATTAAACGAGATATTTGATATTGCAGTGCATGATGTTTTTTTAAAATAGTTTTATACTTAAAAATGCATAAATTTTTTTTTCTGATATGTTTTTTTAGTTTTGGTATCAATATATCAAAACAAAAAAAAAACAAAAAAATAAATCAAATGAAAATATTTTCAAGTAAAAAATATTTTTGAAAAACATTTAAAAGCAGAAGCAAAAGTTATGCCAAAAACTCCTTTTATTTTAGAAAACTATATTTTCTAGTAAAATACAGTTATTCTCCATGTACTCCGATGTGATTTTGGATTAATTCGAGGAAAAATTTAAAAAAACTAAAAAAAAACTCTCATAAAAACTACAATGATTTAATTAACAAAAATAATATATTTTGACCATACATGTACTCACATTTATCTAGAGGAACTCTATCACATCTAAATTGTGTTTGTTAATGTCTCATGATAGGAATGGTATATAAAAAAGCTAAAAATGAGTTTGGTTGAAAAAAATATAAAATAAATATGTTTCTAAAATAATTTAGAAATAAAATTTTATATATTTAAAACAGAAAATACATATCTCATTGTTACAAATGTTTATTTCTTTCATGTCGAGAGGATGATTCAAAACTACACTATATATCTGGGCTAAAATTTAAAATGGTTTTATAAATAGAATTATTGAATACAAATATGTCATCTTTCTATAATAAATAGACAACAACACTCGAACATAAGATTTATAAATTGAATCAGTCTTTTGTTACCACATAATCGAGTAAATATGAGATTAGTAAATATGAAATTTAATATTGTTTGTCCCAAAATATTAGTTATGACGTTAAAAAATAATATAAATCATATATTAAAACCTCACCTTGCAGTTTAAGTTATTGGGTTGGGATAATTTTTTAAAATGGTATCAAAGTCTTGATGATCAAACGGCCATGAGTTCGAATCTCGTCATCTTTATTTATTTGATAAAAATTAGACATAAGATAATATAAGTTTATATAAGTTTCAAATTTAAAGGATTTCATCCTCATTTAATTATTTCAATATATTTCAAAACAAAAAAACACTTTAAAAAACAACTATACTAACTTCTTCTTCTTTTTTTAATTAATATAAGTGTCCGGGCCAGTTTGCGTGCATCTCGACTAATTTTACGGGCTCTAAAATTAATGACCATATAAATCTCTAATAATTTTAAAATTTATAAAATTTAAACCAGTAAATTTTAGAGAAGAAACAGGATCTACATCTTCGTAATTGACTATAATAACTTTTGAATCCGAGTGTCATTGTGCAAGCTCATGCTTCCATGGATATGACATATGTATGTGCAGCTAGATTTTCTTCGAATATGTTATTACTTTTACAGGGATTAAAACTTTTTGCATGATAGATTTTGCTTCTTCGTGAACTTTAGATAGGAATCATTGACAAATTGTCAGGAAATATGGCACCAATATCACCATGAGGGTATGGCCTTTGTTCATTTAATAACGTATTGGGACTAACCCATGCAAGCTGGGGTTTGGACCCTACCATGTGAGGGTGTTGAGGATTGACTGCAAACATTTTGATGGCTTTGCAATAAGATAAAGAAAGCACTTGTTATCATGAACAAAAAAGGCTAGCCACTTGCTCCAACCCATCTGACAACAACCAAAAAAAAAGAGGCGAATTTAGGGTTTAAAATTAGAAAATTAAGAAATTTAGGGGGGGAATGTTTTGATAGTAGTAGTAGCTTTGGAAGATGGTGAAACTACACTACTTATCTCAAAATTATTTTCCAATAAAAGTAAGATTAGTCCAACAATGTGGACTTACATATAGAAATTGGTAAAAATATCTAACATTTTTTACAATCTAAAAGGATCGGGAAAAAGATGGGGAATGGTGGGCTATGAGAAGCTAAGACCCAAAGCCCCACAAGTCCACCAAAATGGGGAAAGTTAGGGCACAATTCCTGGGATTCCTAGGGCATATATAGTTTGTTGAACCCTAATCATGCTCTCTACCCTCCACTGCTAGATATAAATTATTAGAGACAATCGAGTTTCTCCAATTTCACCTACCAAATGCCCCCCACTAACCATCAATTATCAATAAACAAACAATCCAGGATCGTAAAGCTCAAAGGTTAAAAGCAAACCAGCCTTCTTAAATTTAAATTGATTATAAGTCGTATTTATCTGTTAATATTTAATATTATAATACATGATATTTTTTTTTATCTAAAAATATTTAAAATAAGTATTAATTTGATATTTTTTTGAGCGAAAACTAAAGCTACATGAAAACATTTAAATAAATATTAGTTTGATGTTTTTTTAAAAAGAAAAGCAAAAACTACAGTAAAAACAGACAAGCAGTCACGAACCATCATTTCCAACATCATACCTTAGCCCACAAGCAACATTAAAGCTCCATTTATATTATGCCACAGCCTGCTGGTATACCTTGAGGATTCAGTGTAGGGTTCTTGCAGAAGCTCCCTAAAGTGACAAGGTGGTTGATTAAGACTTGCTTAACAAAATTACTAAAGAAACAGTACCAGTACGTACGTACACATGCAGCTTAATTTAGTCTTTCTCTTATTATTATTAGTTTGATTTTTTATTTATTTATTTTGTTTCTGTAATAAATTGCTGGGCCATGTTTGGATTGATGGCATATAGTGCACCTGTGGAGCCTGCCATAAAGTGAAGAAGTTAAAGAAGGAGAAACACTGAAATCCTTCCGCTCAAGTCTCTTTCAGGCTGTTGTTTTTAATTTATGCTCTTTTGTTTCTTTCCAACAATCAATTTTGAGTACTGTAATGGTGCCTGCATTCGTCTTTCACATGCAAGGTCTGCCATTTTTTCCCATAACGAGTCATAATAAGCGTGTTTGGTAGTATGGTAGTGGTTACTTTTTAAATAACTTTTCGTGCTGAAATGCATGTCAATGATTTTTTTTATTTTTTAAAAATTATTTTTGATATCAGCACATCAAAACGATTCAGAAAGTACAAACCACATTTAATTTTAGCAAAAATAAAATAAAAAACTTTCAAATTTTTTGAAAATACAAGTTGAACCGTATTCCCAAACACTGCCTTTGCATCTTAGTGAAACTTGTTTTACTTTTTAAATAAATCTTAATAACTCACCCCATCATTGATCTAGTATATTTAGATTCTGTTATGAAAATGGTTTGAAATTATGTTTTTTAAAAATTTATTTATTATTTTTATATTTTTGAATAATTTTGATACACTGACCTTAGTTTTTAAAAAATTAAAAAAAATAATATTATTTTAATATATTTTTAAATAAAAGATATATTAAAAAATAATCAACTACTACACTTTTAAATTCTCTCTCGTCATTTTTTTTGTTTGTTATTGATCCTAAGTTCCACCGGTTCCTTTTTATTACTCTTGATAGTATTTTTTAAAGCATTAACGCTGTGTTTTTTTTAACTAAAGGCATTTTAGAAAAATCTGATATATTAATCATAAAGTTAATGCTTTTAAGTATATTTAATAATGCAGTTATCTTTGCCAATTTTTTTTAAATAATTTTGATATATTGATATTAAATTTTTTTAAAAATATTATTTTAACTTGATTGAAGATGAAGTTAATGCATTATCTAACACATTGGATATGTTTATGATGTCGTGCAAGTGCAATGATGCATGCATTCTTATTACAGTCTGCTCATTTCTATGTTTTTTTTTTTATTATTATTAATATAGAAGTTATTTTAAATTTTAGAAAAGTTGTGCGTATTAATTTTAAATGTTTAAAAATTTATAAAATTTAAAATAATAATTTTAAAAAAATAAATTCAAGGTCTCACTATACTTGCTCATTTCTGAAAGCAAATGATAGTGGTCGATGGACGGACCTTGTGGAGTTGGAAAAAAAAAAATTAATTTATAGTATTTATTTCTTTTTAGTTTAATTTAGATATTCGAACCAACTTTAGCGTATTTTTATTAATTTCATGGTCCCTATATATTTATTTCTTGATACGGAGAGATTGTGTTATGGCCAGAATCCAAAAGAGCCTAGCAAAATAAATGACTTTGACAGCCTTTCTCATGTCCACACTCTCAGGCACCAAATCTCCATGCATTCCTCTCTCGCGGTATTTGACTGCGACGCATCTAATCTTGTCCCTGTTTTTAATTTGGACCGTCTCCCTACCTATAACTTCATTTTCTATGAGGGCCTCCATTCAATCCACGGAATGTGTTATTACTTTTTATCTTTTTTCTTATATAAAAATATTACGTTTCTAAAATTTCCAGGCACAATTTGTGTTTAGTGTGTTTTGCAAAAAAAATATTAATTTGTATTTTTTAATTATTTTGATGTGTTAATTTAAAAAATAAAAAAATTATTAATATATTTTCAAATAAAAAAACACTTATAAACATGTATATATGTTGATATTTTATCTTCACCATCAAAACTTCAAAAAAAAAAAAAACATAAAAACAAGCCAATACAAAACATAGTAATATAATTTTAGGTGAAAAAATCAATATTAAAAAGTGATTATTATTTTTATTCCTGTGTATCACATATAGTTGAAAAAAAATGTTTAAAATAAGAAAAAAAATCATAATAATATAATGTTAAGTGAAATATTTTAATAAAACTATTATTCTTGTTATATATATTGATCTAACTATCAATTAATAATTTTGAAAGATAATTCAATTTATGTCCTTAATTTTACTCTAGTCATGTTAAAAATTATTTTTCTATGGTTCAAAATTAAAAAAAAATAGTTTAATTATAATCATAAAAAATTATATAGAACTAATTGAAAAACAAACATGTTTATTTAATAAACATTCATGATTCTAGACAATCTACTAGAAATGATAAAAGAATATTATAAAATACTTAAACAATACATGTGCAAAGCAAATGTTAAGAAATTAATTAATTTAAATGTGAATAATTTATTTTAAATCAAATAGAAAAAGAATTCAATCTTAATAAAAGGAAAACTAGTACAAAAATACCTTATCATTAGCTATCAATGGTTAAACAAGATAAAGACAATATGAGAATGTTATTCATGGAAGAAGTATAGAAAAAGCCAAATTATAACGATAAGGGTGCTTAGGTCGACCGATATATTTTTTAAAAAATTAAAATAATAAAAAAATTATGATGTAATTTCTTATTAATTATTATTCTGGATCGACTTAAAAAAACAGATATAAATAGAAAAAAAATTACAATTGAATATATTTTTATTATTTTTTACAAGCATAAATTTTATTTCTCTTTTCTTATTTTACTAATATCTTTTTTTTTGAAAATAAATTTATAAATAACTAATAAAAAGTCATTAAATGCTATAAAAGTTTTTATATTATTTTAACATATTTTCTTAAAAGAAAAAATCAACGAGTTGAATGTTATATTTTAATAAAGTGAAAAAGCCCCAAACCCTACCACAACAAGAAGGTGGGACCAAGCATGAAGAGAGCAGCAGGCTTTGGCTCTCGCTTTTAACAATTTGACCACACACATTGTTTTGTTTTATAACACCAAAAATCACACACTAACATGGCACATTCATTGCCGATGTTGTTGAGAGAGAAGGAGACATTAAACACAGAGCAAGAAAAGAAAGTTAGGCAGTCAGGCTACCCCAACTCAGTCTTTTCCTTTTACTAAAGTAATTCCCCCTCCTTAAGATTCTTCACCTTCCCTTCTTACTTCACATCCTCCTCCTCCCCTCTCTCTTTCTCTGCAATCCTGCAGTGTCAACTTGCTACAAGAATCCTTCTTGCATGAACTGTTGTTGAACTATTTTTTCGTTCTGATATCTCTGTAAGTTCTTTTTTTTTTTTTCTGTCTTATATATATATATATATATATATTAAGGTTTGGAGCTCAAGTTTTGCTTTTTAGCAGTAAAGTTTTGATCTTGGCTGTGATTCTGAGAGCTGCTTGAGAATTTGAAATGTGATTATGTTGTGTGTTTAACTTCCCAGAAGAAAGTTTATGGCTTGGTTGGTGATGAATTTGTTCTGTAGAGATATTTGGTAATGAGAGTTGGAGTTTTTGAAATGTAGTTGAAGACGTATACTTGGTAACTGCAACTACAAGTAAAGAACATACTTTTATGGACTAATTTGTCTCCTGCTTTTATTAAAAGCTTCATTTGGATGACATTTGTCTCCCCCCCTTTTTTTCCATGGCTGTATTTTTGAGCTGGATCATGCTCTTTTGCACCATTAGAGTAGCCCGGGAAATTTTGTGTTGGAAATTGGAGACCAGCGTTGCTGCAGATCGGTGAACATTCTGTTCTTTAAATGAAGCTCATAATCTGGTTTGAAGTAGGAAGTTATTTGAAGTTTGATGCTCTGCGAGACTTGTTACTTGCTGGCACTAGCAAGTTGAGTTTCCATTTAATTTGTAAACTTAACCATCAATTTCTTGCATATCTTTACTCAATGTAATATACGGCCCTTCATTCACTTCAAATCCTTTCTGCCTTTGTGCATTTTAATAGTAATTTCCTTGGTTTGATTGTGTTCTTTTCAATACAACTAAGTATCAGCGATGAATACTATAGGTTTTTTAATCTGTACAAATTCTGGAGCTTTGTGCTGTGAAGTTTTGTGAGGGTTGAAGTTTCAATGTGTCTTTAGATTTTCCTTTTCTCCTACTTAAGGTTTGAAGTTTGATGTTGTTTTTTGGGATTGGCTTATGGAGAGCAGGAACCTAATCTGAATAAATGACGAAGATAAGTCCAGAAATTGAGGAAAATATGCAGGGAGAAGTAATTTTTCCTGTTTCGGCTGATGTCAGCTTTGCTTCTGATGGGTTTCCAAAATATAAATTAGGACCTGATAATCAGATTTTGGAAGAGCCGAAGGAGGACAACAAGGGTCCATCTTTAAAGGAAGTTGTTGAACAGGAAACTATGCAGCTTTCAGATCAGCACAAGCGACTCTCAGTTCGTGACCTTGCCTGTAAATTTGACAAGAACTTGACTGCTGCTGCTAAGTTGGCTGAAGAGGTTATCTAACTTTGCCATTTTTTCCGATGTGGTTTTATTTGTTATTTATGCGTGACACGCACACATGCATGTGCACAATTGAGGAATACTCCTTTAACATTGAGCACGGCCTTCTTCTTGCAATTGAAATCTATATCCTTTATTTCCTTAGCTTAATCAAAGGCCATCTACCCTTCCCCTTTCAGCCGATCTTCTCTTAAAAGAGTACGTTCTTTTGATGTGGATAGATGACAAAATTACTCATACTTGTTTCTCCGACTTTCAGGCAAAGCTTAGAGAGGTGGCTTCTTTGGAAGGACATGTTCTTTTAAAGAAGCTTAGAGATGCCCTGGAATCATTAAGAGGTCGTATGGCCGGGCGTAACAAGGAGGATGTGGAGAAAGCCATATCTATGGTCAGTCTTTTTCTCCACTTTTCCATTTTCTTTTCTGTATAAAAGCCATTGATAGGCAGACAGTCTTGTATAAGTTTCAAGTAGTAACATGTGGTTGATATTTTCTATATGCATTTAACACCTCTGTATAATTTAGTTACCATTTTCAGCTTCTAATTGTATTTGTTGTTTTTTCTACCAGTAACTTTCTGTCTTTCTTTACAATTTACTGAAGAAGCCTTCTTGCAAGTGCATTTATAATTCTGTTTCTACATTTGCAATATGATAATTGTTGTCAACTATAATCTTTTATGCAGGTGGAGGCATTAGCGGTTAAACTGACTCAAAATGAAGGAGAATTAATTCAAGAAAAATTTGAAGTGAAAAAGCTGGCCAACTTTCTTAAACAGGTTGGTCGATAGTGTTATAAATTTGCATATAGATTTAAGGAACTACTTCTTCCTGGACAAATATATCAAGTTGTACCCTTTCATAACTTCAAAGTGTGGCATTTCCCCTTAGTTTATTATGCTGCTTTGTAAATCAAACATAGGATAGGTTGGACTTTGAGGTTTTGTATCACTTAGGATACTATGTGATTCCTCATCGTTATGGCCTAACCATTGGTTATCCTAGAAAAATGCCTTGGAGCTGTGGTCCTAATGCTCCCCTTTTGATTGATGAGGTTTCAGTAATTTGTGCATGTGAAAACCTTGCGTGAATGCACTTCTTATTTAGCCTTTTCTTGTCCACCTTCTAAAACCCTTAGCAATATTAATTTTTATTTTATTTTTGTCTCCAGGCTTCTGAAGATGCTAAAAAGTTAGTGAACCAAGAAAAATCTTTTGCTTGTGCTGAAATTGAGAGTGCTAGAGCAGTTGTGCAAAGGATTGGAGAAGCCCTAGATGAAGAAGAAAGGGATGCTCAAAATTCGAAAAACCAGGCTGCTGTGAGTTTTTCATCTTTGAATGTCTTCTATTAAATCATTTGTTGTCACTCAGTTAATTCCATCTAACACACCAAATTTTTCCTGTCTCATTGCTAAAATTGCATATTCTTTCATAAACATGATTTTGCATCATTTTGTTCACTGTAATGCTGGAGATTTGTGGACATGGCATAATGTCATTTACTGTTCCTTTGGAAGCTTTGCTATGTTATCTTTACATAGTTACTACAATAGCATTTTGCATAAAACGATACAAATACAAGGTCTGTAATATCAATCGGAGCATGAGATGGCTATCAAATATGCCATGAAAATATACGTTGACACGCTTGTTACTGCAGGATGTGGAGGAACTAGTTGAGGAGGTTCAAGAGGCTAGAAGAATAAAATTATTGCATCAGCCAAGCAAGGTACATTGATACTGTCCCTTCTCATTTGTGATGGCTGATGGGATATTTATGGTCCTGTCTTATTATTGCATGGAACTGACACACTGGGATCACTACAAGGCTGTTGATTTGATTGGATCATCCTTTTTAACTTCTTGTTTGGTTTGTTCTAATTCATAACATTCAATTAAGTTTAACCCAAATGAGTCATTGTTAGCACATTATGACGCTGCAATTCAAATAAGACTATACCCTTAATTTTCTACAAATCATGGTTAGCTGCTCTTTTTGTAGCACAAAATTTCTTATCACCAGAAGTAGTCATGGGACTCATTGAAGTGAATTTCATGGTTGATATAGCCCTTTTCCTCTCAATATTTTCAACTTGAAGTCCTGAACCATATGGTTCCTACTATTGCTTCATTGGTGTTAAGATGGACACTATAGTTATGCTATCTTCATTCCCAGTCCTTTGACTATGAAATTGCATTTGTAAATGGCTGGCAGTGATCGTGGCTGAATTGCGACAACTGCAAGTTTCATGTAAATAAAATCCATCATTTTAACAGGATGAAAGTTGTTTTGTGATGTGTGATCAAATAGATACTTTGATACATAAATTGGTAAATCAATTGAGAGAGATTGGTTCTTTGAAAATGGTTCGTACTCCACTGTTTATATAATGTTCCATTTACATCAATTACACTTGCACAAATGCTTTATTTGCCTGCTCTTTTGCATTTTTCTTGGTTGTCCTGGGCGCAAATATTTGGGCCTAGAAATGAAACTGTGACATGAAGAATGCATATCTCCATTATATAATTGTTCAACTTGCAGAGTTACTTGTCATTCTTCACATAACCTTAAAACGATCTATTGATGGTAATTTAATATTAGCCTCGTTCTTTTTTCTAACAACATTTTATGCGCAAGGCTCATTTTATCCAGTTGTGGTAGTGTTATGGTTTCATTTAACAATATTTTATTGATCGTAAGCATACAACACTTTTGCAGGTTATGGACATGGAGCATGAGCTTCGTGCACTACGAAATCAAATTCGGGAGAAGTCTATAGTTTCAGTTAAACTTCAAAAAGAGGTTTGTTTTACGTTGTCATAGTTTTCTAAATTCTCTCATGCAAACAATTTCTTTTATAATATTTCGCTTTGGCTGACATGATATAAGTTTTCTTTTAATACATATGTCAGAACAGTTGTACTGATGTTTTCCTTTTCTTTTCTAGCTGGCAAAGAGCAAGAGAGCTGAGCAGAATAAATCTGCTCCATATGTCCTAGATGGTTCTGAAACTCTAGGTTCATCTCTACAACTCAAGCCTCGTTCGGATGGTTCTCCACCCCTTTCGAAGTGTTCAGTTCAGTGGTACCGCGTATCATCTGAAGGCAGCCAACATGAAGTTATTTCAGGTATTCAGTTGGATTTTGTCTCATGTTTAGGAAAGATACCGCTTTGATCAATTTGTAATATATTTTGTGTTTTGCTTTGCTTCCTCCCTATTAATGGAGGTTCAAGAAATTCTTCGAGAAGCAGAATGCTCTATTGGTATTAATAATGGTTTTGTATCTCATGGTGCTTTATCTGGAATTTGCTTCAAAAAAATTAGGTTTCCACTGTCCAGTTTAGTCTTAAGCCTCCTTAAGCACAATCCTAGATTGTGTCATCAGTGATGAAATTCACTAGGCATTTCAAGCATTGACATTCTTCTCCGTGTCCTAACTTTTAAGGCTTCCTGTGTATCTTAAAGATGGCAGCCGAGATGATTAAGGAGCCTTTACATTTGTTATCTTGTATCCTTCTCGTCCATCTTACATAATTCAATATTTTCTCTGCAGGTGCTGATAAAACATTTTATGCTCCGGAACCCTTTGATGTTGGCCGAGTATTGCAAGTGGACATTGTTTCAAATGGCCAGAAAGTCAGTGTAACAACTTCTGGTCCCATTGAACCTGGTTGGTGTTAATTATGAAATATCGTGTAGATAACAATATCGTTCTTGTGCTCTATTATCCCACTTGTCAGGATTATAAGGAATTTGAATTAGATAAAAGGAATGGCCAAGGATATTCTTTTGGGTAGTGAGGACAAATAGGCCCAACTCAATGTTGCACTTGTAGGTCTAGAGGTAGTTTGATTGCACAGCAGGCCTCTTTCCCTGGCTTGGGGCATGGTAGAATGGTATCAAAACAGGGGAAGAATGTGATGCTCGGGCTTGGGGTGTGACAGTTCTGTGGTTGTCCAATCCCTCCTTTTCCCTTCTATTCTTTTCATTTTTGTGTAATCTCTATAGGATTGCTAGACAGGGTTCTTCTATTATTAGTGGTGCTCAAGATTTTTACTAACGCATCAAATTACTCATAACAGCTGCAGGATTGGCAAGCCATGTAGAGAATCTCTTGAGAAAATCTAGCTTTGAATTTAGCGTATGTGACCTTGTTCTTTCCCTTTCCCTTTTGTTTCTGCTTGATGTTTCTTATTGTATTGCAATAATATGTATTATGGTCATCTTCCAAAAGCAAACACACTCATGCGAGAATAAACACGCACATGACGATGCTACATGTATTTCACTTATTTTTACTTGGTTTTGACATTTCATGTAATGCAGGTGGTTATTTCCCAGATGAATGGGCAAGATCATGCATCACATTCTGTCCATGTGTTTAATGTTGGGAAAATGAGGATAAAGCTTTGCAGAGGGTGGATTACAAAGGCTAGAGAAATTTATTCAATGTCAATGCTGGTAAAACAACAGGACCACCTACACTGCTAATGAGTTGTTGCATCTCTCTGACCATTGCCCTTTTCTACCTGCAGTTATGTGGAGTTAGAACCAACAGCAACACTGCTGCAAAGTCATTGTTTTGGCAACCAAGGAAGGGCCTTTCATTCGTATTAACATTCAACTCAGAGCGAGATAGGAATGCAGCGATAATGCTCGCCAGGAAATACGCTTATGATTGCAATGGGGTACCTTTCTTATTCTTTCTATTTATACACCAATACAATCATTTCAGCATTACAAGCTGTCCCTTTCCGTGATATTTTGCTAAAAACCTTTCTCATCCCTCACCTAAACCCTCGCAATTGCAGGTCATACTTGCTGGACCAGAAGATCAAGCATAGAAGAAAATGTGACTGACCATTTTTTTATTTAACAAGATGCGAGTATAATCAGGTTTTCACAGCTTGATTGATTGTATTTGTATGTGTGTGTGTTTGACATGGTGAAAGAAGAATACACCTTTCTGATTGTTTTTGGATTTCGACTAATTTGGTTGCTGTCGTTTTAGGCATAGTTTTTTGTTTGCCTAATCCTCTGCTGTAACAAATTAACCATTTTTGATTGATTTGTTCTTTGTGCCTTCCTGTGTATCTTTAACAACTTTGTGCACAAGATTTGGCTTTTATCCATCTGGTATTAACCATTTGTGGTTTTTGACACTACAAGGGTAGAATGAGGTTTGAAGTATGTGTTTGGCAACTCGATACACCGCGTCAAAAGCATCATTTTGATGTTTTACACATGGTGCACCGCATTACTAAGACAGCGTTTGGTGCTGCGTTTTGCCTAAATTTGAATTTTTTTTTTTTGTTAAAATTGAGTTAGGTTTGTATCTTTTGAATCGTTTTGATGTGCTGATATTAAAAATGATTTTTAAAAAATAAAAAAAAATTATTGGCATGCTTTTTGGCACGAAAAGCTATTTGAAAAGCAATCGCTATCATACTGCCAAACACGCTTTAAATGTACCTGAACCTTAAATGTACCTGAACCATGTATTCAGTATAGATAATAGCAATCAATAAGGCTTGTTTTAGGCAAGTTGGGGAGCATGGTGAAAAGAAGATAAAATCACCTGGAGTCACCTGGAGTGACTTCTGAAGCTTACAAATACTATATTGATTTATTGTTATTAAACTTCGAGTTTGTTTAAAAGTATAGTTCGAGTTTATTTAGAAGTGTGGTTATAATTTTTTTTTTAAAATATTTTTAACTCGAAAATATATTAAAATAATATATAATTTTTTATTTTTGACATCAACACATAAAAAAAAATATTAATTTGAAATAAAAAAATAAAAAAATTCTAATTTTTTTTTTAAATACTTTAAAACATAAAAACAAACATAATTGTCATTTAATGATATACTTAATAAAGCTTGGTTTCGAATTAGTTTGTATGGTCATTTAGGTTTACTCAACAAATTTATAACTCGGTTTTGGAAAATATTATATCCACTCGGGTCTCATGTATTATGAAAGAAAAATATAAGACATGGAAATATTTTATTAGATGAGCTTCAATAATTAATTAGCTGAAGTAGTTAGTGATATTATATTAATTATTTTTTGAGATTATTTTAAAGAAATAGAAAGATATAATTAAGATAAAAAAAATTTATATAGAGATATTTATATTGTTTTGGTATGTTATAGATTTATATATATATATATATATATATATATATATATATATATATATTTTAATTAACTCCAAAAAATAACTAATAAAATATACCTTTTTAAATATAATCTTTTTTTGAAGTGAAAGATACTTCTGCGATGTAATAGGCTGTCCAATTGGTAACTATTATTGGTAATAACTAATTGGAAAAGTAAAATTAATTTTAAAATCAAGGCTATATTTGTTTCATGTAAAATAATTTGTTTTTTAAAAATACTTTATATGAAAAATGTTTTTTATACATAAATACATTATTTTTTTTATTTACTAATGTTAACAAAATCTACTTGGAAATAATTGTTTGATGTTAAATATATATAAAAAAACAATTGTTAATAAGGAAAAGACAGGAATTAATTAGCAGTCAGACTTATTATTTAATGAAAAACATAATCTCGTAAAATATTTCCATCTTAGAGAATAAAACAATAAATGTTTTTTTATCATACAATAGTTTACATCGACAAAGAAAACAATAAGATATTATTATTTTATATTATTAATATTTTCAAATTTTTAATAAATTAAACATTTTTATGGATTTGATTTGATTTCATTTTTTTTTTTTTTTTATGATCTAAAAGAGAAAAGAAATAAAAGAGAGAGAGAGAGAGAGAGAGAGAAAGAAACAACTCGTTCACCTTAACACTCATGTCACCAAATCTCCATCAAACCATAGTCATAACAGGACACGCGCCAGTATCTATGAAAGCTGCTAGGTGATATAACTCGTAGCACGGAAATTTAATTAAACTTGAAGTGGCATTAGCACATCCATACTTTCTTACCTTGTGTGCAATATTTTAACACGACGGTAACTTTAGCCCACGGACTCCAATCTCACCAACGGCTATAAAGCTATGGCATCTCTAGACCGTAGGATTAAAAATAGATCGGACGGATCAGAATTAACAATAAATTCGACCGTTGGAAGAGAAGCGGTGGCTCCTCAGCTTTCAAAAACAGGGGTTTCTCTCATTTTATATTTCCTTATCTCTGAAATTTTCTCAGAAATCAAGATAAAGGCTTACAGAAGAAGAAGAAGAACAAGAAGAAAAGTTTAGAGAGAAGTAGGGAGAGATTTGGTTCGTATTCAAAAGTGATTCATCATAGGAAGGGTTTTTCTTTAATCAATCTAAAATGGCTTCAAGGGTTCAACAACATCAACAAGAAGTCAGAGGTATTTTAATTTTATTTTTCTGTACTTAGTTCTGTTCCTTTGTTTTTTGTCGATCGTTGATTAATGGGCTCTTTTTATCGTTCTTTATAATGGGTTCTTTTCTGGTTTTTAATCTAATATTGGGTGATCTAAAGATACCTTTTTGATTTCAAGGGTTTCTTTTAGGGTTTTTGATTAATCAACCTGGTGATATGATTGAAACCTAAATGCGATTACATGTAAATTTGTTGTTCTTGGTGTTTTTATTTTGTATTAGTTTATGATTATTGGATTTTCTGTTTGATATCGATGTAGTGATTTTAATTTCGTTAATATTAAAATTGTTTGGGAGATTTATTGTTTTCCTTTGGGTTTATTTGATTACAGATTTTGATTGCTTACAATATTTATAGGTTTGATTTACCATCTAGGTGTAGTTTGATTAGAAAGATTAGATCTTGGGTTAGATTTTTCTGTTTTCCCTCTTTGGATTGTTTTCTCTGTAGTTTCTGTTTGGTTGCTGAGAAAAATGAAGGAATCCTACCAGAGAGGAAACAAAAGGCTGACTAAAGTTACTTTTCTTTTTAATTTCCGTTTTAGATTTCACTCATTGAATATTTTGTTGCCTATTTGATGGGCTTCTAATGAATGATCAATCTGTCACAGGTGAAGCACTTGCAGGTGTAAACAAGAACGTGAAGAAAAATGCAGCAGCGGGTGAAGGAAAAAACCGCCGTGCTCTTGGCGATATTGGTAATCTTGTTACCGTTAGAGGAATGGAAGGCAAACCTCAGCCAAGTCGCCCCATTACTAGGTAGGTTCACCTCTTTCTTTCAGTTATTTATTTGTGTTTTTTAGTGAAATTTGATTCATTTTTGATGATATATGTGTTCTTTGATAGGAGTTTCTGTGCTCAATTGCTTGCCAATGCTCAAGCTGCGGCAGCTTTAGAGAACAAGGTTCAATCTTTTTAAACCAATCATCAGTGTTAAAATTTATAGACTGCAGATTTTGGGTTCTGCGTGTGTGATTTCTGTACTGAATAGGATACGGGGTTTTCCTTGAATGCAGAAACAAGTCTGTGTCAATGTGGAAAAGGTGCCTGCTGCTGGTGTTGATGGAGTGGATGCAGTGGGTAGGAAAGTTGCAGTGAAAAAGCCAGCGCAGAAGAAAGTTACTGTGAAGCCAAAGCCTGAAGAGGTGGTTGTCATAAGCCCCGATAGTGAAGAGGTTGTTAAGCAAGAGAAGCCAGTGAAGAAGAAAAAGGAAGAGAAGCCAACTCTTACTTCAGTCCTCACTGCTAGAAGCAAGGTGATATATTGACATCTTCTTTTGAAATTTTTTGTTAGCATATGGAGTTTTCTTGTGTTAATTCGGTCCTTATTTCAGGCTGCTTGTGGTATTGCAAACAAATTAAAGGAGCAGATCATTGATATTGACGCAGCAGATGTTAACAATGATTTGGCTGGGGTTGAATACGTTGAGGACATCTACAAGTTCTACAAGCTAGCTGAGGTATGATTAAAGAGGAAATGACATCTACAAGTTATGCATGTATAAAGTGTACATCTCTGCCTGATGTTCTGGTGTTCGTTGATTTTTTTATGCAGAATGAGAGCCGGCCTAATAATTACATGGACATGCAGCCTGAGATAAATGAGAAAATGAGAGCCATTCTTGTGGATTGGTTGGTTGATGTCCACCAGAAATTTCAGCTCTCACCTGAGACTTTTTACCTCACAATCAATATCATTGATAGGTTCCTTTCAGTAAAGACAGTTCCAAGAAGGGAATTGCAGCTTGTGGGCATCGGTGCCACACTTATGGCTTCCAAGTATGAAGAGATATGGGCTCCTGAGGTAACCAACTGTTTAAAACATTTCCCCTTCTGTGATGGATGAAGTAGATTATTTTCCAGGTAGCTAACTGTTTGATGAATTGAATTTTTCAGGTAAATGATTTAGTGTGCATTTCAGACAGAGCTTACAGTCATGAACAGATTCTAGTTATGGAGAAGGCAATATTGGCAAACCTGGAATGGACATTGACAGTGCCTACACACTATGTATTCCTTGCTCGTTTCATCAAAGCATCAATTCCTGAGAAGGAAGTGAGTTAGAAAAACTCATAATCTAATAATATATACTATTTGCCTTGTGTGGCAAGGCTTGCTTACCTAGCAGGTTTTTGATTTGTTTAGGTGGAGAACATGGTCAATTTTATAGCTGAGTTGGGCATGATGCATTATGACACTACCATGTTTTGTCCATCAATGGTTGCTGCCTCAGCAGTTTATGTGGCTCGATGCACCCTAAACAAAACCCCTTTCTGGACAGACACCCTCAAGAAGCACACTGGTTTCTCGGAACCACAACTTAAGTAAGTCTTCACCATCTTTTAAGGTTCCGGTTGGAATGATTTCATTTGATTCATGGTATGTTTTCTTTGTCTTTTAACAGGGATTGTGCTGGATTGCTTGTGTATTTCCACTCCAAAGCCGCAGAACATAGACTTCAGACTGTGTACAGGAAGTACTCAAAGCCTGAGCGAGGAGCTGTTGCCCTACTTCCACCAGCCAAAAATCTCTTGCCTGGTGGATTGAGTAAATGAAGATCACCAAGCTTTTTATTTCGAAATTCACATTTGCTTTATGTGAGAAGAAAATATATATCTGGACCAGATTGTGTTGGGCTAGATTAATTTGTTTGTTGCTGCCCCTATGAGCAATAATTTTTCTTTTCTGATATTAAATTTATTACTCTAAAAAATGTTCAAGGACCTTAGAAGGAAGTTCACAAATTAGCCATTATTTTTCCAAGAAATAAATAAAAAATTTCGGCTACATCATTTTAATTTAAAAAATCCAATATTTTGGATAAAAGAAAATTTAGGATCATTATGTTTTTTTTTTTTTTTTATCACAAAGTATAGTTAATTTCAATTTTCCCCCAAATTTAGTCCAACAAAGTAGCTTCCTTTTTCATAATGATAATTTCTTTTGGACCAATTATCATAAAATTTCTTGTTGAAATTCATAAAATTCTTTTTGAAATTTCTTGTTGTCTCGTAATATTCTATTCCCGCATGATGAAAGAGGAGTGGACCCATTGCGCACCCCATTTCATATATTAGGGTTTTTTTTATCACACAAAGTACAAATTAGCCGTTCATTTTGCAGCAATAAGTTAATTTCAATTATTCCCCAATTTTAGTCCAACAAATTATTAACCTTTTTTTTTTCTAGCATAATATTGTTTTTTGACTAATTTTTGACTAAGCTACATCAAACCAACTGAGTTTGTATTTAATGAGTATTGGCCCACTAACAACAAGAAAAAATTTCTCATTCTACTAATGGAGAGGGGTTTACAGGCCCACTCTAATGGGACAAAACACTGTCAATAAGTTGTAAAATCACCAAATCATTGCCCTTAACTTTTTAGCCAGTAGCTTTCATGGATTCTAATCCTCTGCAATTTCTCTGAAGACATATCTAATCCTCTGCAATTTCTCTAAATTTTGGAAGGAAGCAGCAGTAGATAGAAATGTGTACATGTAGCATTTAGTAGAACGAGAGATTTTATGAAGCTAAAGCTATAATCACTATATACTTACAACATAAAAAAGAGATAGATAAAACAAATTACGAAAGAAAATTATATATACAATCCCACTAAAAAATAATAATAAATATCCTAATTATTGAAAGCACTATAAAAATTTCTTTAACAGAACAGCGTATTCTCTTTTGACAGCAGGCCTCTTTAAAATAATTGAGGATCATCGTGCATGTGGTTCTATTTCAGGTAACCTGTGTGTTCTATGATTCTAGGATGAAAAACAGAGCAAAATGCTGTAGTTGGGAATTTGCTGCTTGCAAGAGATGTTCTAAAATTACAACTTCTTCAAGGACTCGTCAGGTTCTTTCCAATTTTCAGTGTCTTCGACGTCTCTTTGAAGAGAAAGACATGAAGCAAGGATATAATGGGCTGCGCAATTGTTGCCGTATGCTCTAGGACTGCATACAGTCTTGACGGAGGACCAAGCTGGATCGAAAGTGATGGCTGGGATATTCTCAGTAACTGCATACAGTCATGGACTGGGGGCTGCTGCAATTTAAGTCGAAGAACTGGTTGCTAAGAGACAAACTTCTTATTCCATACCGAAGTGTGTTTTTTGGAGCAATGGCGAGTAAGAATAATGCATGACAAACCAAAATGATTTGATCAGCACTTGCAGAGCAGTATTGACATTTTGGATCTTAAGTTGAAACAAAATGAAGATCAATCATAAAAATGTAAACCCGGTTCTGATTCTTATGATGGTGATGAAAATGCAGGTCCTGAATGTATTGCTGAGATTTGCCTGGTTGCAAACTGTCCTGAACTTCCAGGTATCTTTCCCACATACTCAAACCTTAAGTGCAATTGTTGCCAGCCTAGCGGATTATGGAACCTTTTCAGGTAACATTGAGTTTATTCAAAATGCGCATAAAATTCCCAAATTCATAGTAAATTCCAAGAGTTAATCTTGTTCACATTCTATTGGTTGATCAGGTTGGAGAATGAACATTTACACAATGTTGTCAAGTATCGCGCATTCAAGCCTGTACCTCTACCTTTCGACTACAATGTTGGCTAAGACAAACATGAGTTCCATATTGCATCAGAAAAAAATCAATAGACAGGAAGTTAGTTATCCAAGAACAAACAGCAAAGAAAGAAAACACTACAGGGATGTTCTCAGAAGTACGATTTCGGAGGAGTTTGATTGTTTTCACACTCATTTTTTATTCATTTGTTGTACTTAGTTAGGGAGGTCAGTACCCTGTATGTGTAATACTCCTTGCTATGGATATGTAGTTTTTGAAGGGTTTATGGAAGAGTTTTCAATCCAAAATTCCAACAATTTCTTAAGTTAAGTAGTTGAGGACTTGGGGTTAATTGGAATGTGGGTTTTCTCAAATCAATCGGAGTTCCATATTCATCTCCTCGAGCAATCGGATTCAGGCAATGTTTGTCTGCTCGGTTGGCTCGAAAAAACATAAAAATGATGTTTTTTCAAGCCAAACATAGTTTAAAACGCGACATTAACGAGCATTCGATATGAAAATTAGGATGGACCCTTTGTACCTGTGATAAATGCACCAATCATAGATAAATGGTGCAACCCATGTGCTGTCACCATTATTGAAGATGAACTGGAGCTGGTGGCACCATTCTTTCCTATAAATAGACACCAAGAGAATAACACAAAGTTGAGAGGATGTAGAGCCAAAGATGTGAGGAATATAAGAGAGAGAGAGTTGCTAAGGATAGCAAGCAGTGACTGTCATTGCAGCACTGCTAAGACTAAGTGATGGGAGTAGAGTAGAGTGAATGATTCATTCTCCTCTATTATTGTAAAATCTTGTTCTCTTCCTATATAAGAACAACTTTTCTTGTGAATGTAGGTAGTTTGCCGAACCACGTTAAATATTATGTTAGTGTGCTTGGCCTTCAATGAGCAATTATTAAAATATTACAGGTCAGATTCTTCAACAAAAAATTTGAACCTGAGACCTTTTGATGGAAGGGGATACTAATGCTAGTTGAGCTCTAGCTCATTGGTTATCAAGACCTGGTTGATAAGATCTCTGATATATCATCAATGGAGCAACAATTTATGTCGTTGTTCGAGTTAGCAAAGAAATCAACAGATGTTGTGGCGACTTCTGCTTCAATATTTCCTGAAGTTTATCGACGCTGGATGCTTCGGACCAGCTTAAGAGGTTTCTTGTAACATCATTTAGGGTTGTTGTCTCCAATCATGTTGCAAAAAGGGTTCAGTATCTCACGAAACACCGTGTAAAGATGATCAGACCAGCTGTTTCTTGCTTGCTCGATACTTGGAATAGGAAACTGCACGGAAGAAACCCTGCCATTGTGAGGCAGCCAAACTCCAAGTACACAGGAAGCAAGGACAGAGAAAGGGTCACAATAACATGCACCCTAATTCATATTTTATTTCTTCTACAACAATTTTTTTTTTTTTTTTTTGCAACAACTAACAAAACTTAATAAAAAAACGTCTTAAAACCTTCCTAAATTCAGCTGGTTAAAGCCAGCCGAATTCCTTAAAATTGGGCCCGTAAAACCTCCAACATAATTTGAACTTAACTTTGCACCTACACTGGCCGAAGTTCATTTTTTACATAGATCATTAAGGGCTGGATTTTATTTTAGAATTTTTTTTTAAAAAAAACAATTTTATTTTATTTTTTTTCTTTAAATTATAATTTGAATTTATCTTTTAATTTATAAGTTAATTTATTCAACACACACGAGTCGAGTTTGGAATAAGGTCCCAATAGCTTATACTTGACTTGAAATAAGAGGAGATTAGGACTTTTTTGTGAAAGGAAAGGAAGGACTAGGACTGTTTGTTTCATAAAAAGTGATTTTCTGGAAACTATCTTCTTGAAAATCACTTTTTAAACTTTACTATATTTGTTTATCATTAGAAAAATTGGTTAACGAAAAAAATTTTCCAATAAAAAAAGAATTTAGTTTGGTTTTTAGGAAAGTGTTTTTCTTTTTATTTTGAGCGAAAAACACTTTCCATAAATTGTGAAAATTTTAGAAATATCATGTTATGTACTGATTATATCAAATTTAGTCCTCAAACTTTTGATTGCTATATATTTTGTTTTGATTTTTTTTTTCAATTTCATCCCTTAGAATTTGATTTAGTTTAATTTTTATATCAACTTCGGTCCTTATTTTTATGATTGTTATTTGCTTTTCTCTTATCATTTTCTTAATTGAAATTTTTTATCTATCAAATTTTATCATCGTTTTTTTATTTTTATTTATTTTATTTGAAATAATTTATGGAATTTTTTTTTTATTTTATCATCTTTCAACTTTTTTTCTATTAAATTTAATCTTTATTATTTTGATTACTATTTATTTTATTGGATATAATTTATAAAAATATATATTTTTTTCAATTTTATTCTCATTCAATACTTTAATTTATAAGATTTTTTATTATTATTTTTATAAATTTTTTAAAAAATACTAACAATTTATTTTTCAGCTCATTTTCTATGACATAGCCAAATACTAGAAAATATTTTTCAATTTATTTTCTATGATACTACAAAAAAATTGAAAAATAATTAATTTTTTAGGAATTTATTTTTAAAAAATATATATATAAAAAAATATTTTCTAGCAAACAAGAACTAGATTGTGATATTTTTGTAGCCGTCCTGCCTCTTCCTTGATGTCTTCAATTTCTTTGGAAAAAAATACAGGGCTTTTCCTTAAGGCCCAACAGTTGGAAAAGGAAAAGAATTTATCAGCAAAGAGGGCGGGGCCTTGCTTTTGTGGCCCAGCCTACATAAAAGGGCCTAAAACCCTGGTCCCCATATTCAAGGGTTTTAACCATCACCTCTCCCTCTCTCCCTCTCCCACTCTCTCTCTACGCTTGTGTATTCGGAGAAACACCGAGCACCTGGTTGCCAAACTGGTGAACTCAACCTCCCATCTCTCAAGTCCGACTCTTTCCTTGTTAGTTTTCAAGAAACTCGAAAACCCAGAAATCAGGTTCCCTTTTTATCTCCTCTTTTCCTTTTTTCTCAATCTACAAATCTTTTCTTATAATTGTGTATGTGAAGAGTTAGAGAGTGCAAAACATGTTGTTTCGCAGGAATTCTGGTAAGAAAGTGCAGGTTTTTTTTCTTTTTTCTGCTAAAATGTTTTTTCTTTAGTAATTTTGAATACCCCATTAATGCATTAAGAGAATAAATGACGGTGAATACTTTTATTTTTCTTCTTTTATAGGGATTTTTAAGTAAAAGATGCCATCAAAGACAAAGAAGAATTCAAAGACACCTTCGAGGCTGTCAAATTCTGACCAGTCTGCTTCATCTCCTAGAACACCATCATTGGCATCTAGTATAGACTCAGAAGCTAGTCAACAAGAAAATATTGCGTTGTGTTTAGAAGAAGCATCGAGTAAATATCCGTCTTTGATTGATAAATCTGCTTTCATTGGTCGAATCACTGATGTTGAGGCGGAGTCTAGCACCACTGCAAGAAGTTGTAAGATTTGGCTTTCAGAATCTTCTATGGTTTCTTCTTCTCTCGCCCCTGGTTCCATTGTATCGGTAACTATTTTTAAACATTCTTATTTTTATTAATGTTTTTAAAGTTAATCAAGGCTTAATAGCTGTTTCTAAAGGTGTCTTTATGATTAAATTGGTAGGTGTCGCTTGCTGCTGCGGAGAGGAGATTTTCGAGTAGTAGTTTTCCTCTCAGTTCGTTTTGCTATGAATGGTCTAGACAATGTGAGGTGGAGTCTGTGGATAAAATAACTAATGAAGCTGGGAATTACTTTGCTATTGCGACGGTTTTTCCTTCTTGTAAGGTTTGAAAATAAACACAACAAAAACTTGGTATTAATATATTAAAGCAGTGTCTTTGAACATTATGTGAATATCTGCAAAAATTGATTTTGTTTTACACATCTGTCCTAGATGATCTAGGATATGAACTCTTTTCCATTTTGGTTTGAAGCATCTTGATGTTTTTGAATCTTGGGCATGTAAACCTTCAACAAGAAAGGCACTGTTGAAAACGACTTTCATAAGGCAGGAGAAATTTTCTTGAAATTGGGTACAAACATGTTAACTATAGGTAGAGCTAACTATAAATCAAACTTGATAGAATTTTAAAGTTCTAATGACTGTTTGATTCAAGCTAACAGTTTTACAAATCAATCCAGGCTGTTACTGAGAGAGAAACTATAGTTTTTTATCCTCTCACTCCCTGAAGTCGATAGATGTTCTGGAATTTGTTGTTTGATGTAGCAAATTTATGGAAATACTAAAAGTTTGCTCGTTTATGCTTTCTTTTCTCCAGGTTTCCAAGAATGGAGTGCGGTTGTCTTCACACCTTGCCTACATGATGGGATGCCCTGCTTCAGGCAAGGTTATATTTGTTCACACTATTAGAAATCAACTCCTAACTGATATTGTAAATGGGAATGATACGCCAGGTGCAAATGCTGATCATCTTTCAATTCATAACTGCAATGAATTGTATCTGGAGCTAGTTCCTTTTATGGACAGAGTAAAAATGAAGAGTTATACTATGTCTACAACGAAATTATCTGCAGAAAAAAGACATGACAGATCTGAAAATGGCATGATTTCATCCCCAAAGACACCATTGTGTCAGCCAAAGCTTAGCTCTCCTAGTCCCATTCACTTAACTTCACCAATATGTGAAGAAGCAGCATCCAATATATCCAATTCAAATGGCACAGATGTTGGTTTACTGAATATCAAAGAAGTATTAGAGGATGAAAGTGCCAAGAAACTTCTACAGGTCTGTGCTACTTCATGGTTGTATTCTCGTGTTCTAATATGTGGAAATCTTGTGGCCATCCCAGTGCTTTCAAAGCTTTGCATTTTCCGTGTCAGAAGCGCGAATAAATTACCTGCAGATGGTAGTGATCAAGATTTGATGAAAGATAGAACTCCTGGAATGCAACCTCAAGATTCTGAAGAATTGGGCCATATGAAAGATGCTTTTTCCATAAACCGTGAGACAAAAGTATATTTACATCAGCATATGAATTCAACGGATGAAAGGCCACAAAAACAAGGTTTGCCATTAATGCAAAGTGAATGTAGTAATGGTAAAACAATTATAGGAAATGATAGATCAAAATTGGGTGGTCTACATAAGGAATATACAGTTTTGAAGGACATAATTGTATCATCCACGAAGAATACTTTGTCATGGTATGTTGTTTATTTTATTTTGTTTGAGATTTTTTAAAACTTTCTGAGTTAAAAATGTTTTTTTGGTAGCATGATAATATCTGTGGGAGTTTTTGTTGTTTTGATGTGGTTGAATGACATAAATGCTGCCATTGGGACACCCATAAGAGATGACGAGTCTGGATGCTAAAATGTTGGGACCGTGCATGATGGTACCCTGCTATTCAATAGGATATCATAGGGATCACGGGATCTTTTATATAGTGTCTATTGTCTAATACAGTTAGCATACTCTAAAATCTTACACCTTTATTTCTAGCTAGGAATGCTTTTCAAAATTGTGAAATCTCTAAATTGCTGATAAATTTGAAAAACATTACCATGAAATATCCAGCGCTTTCCCAATGCTGAAACTATTTAACAAATCACTTCACTGCATTGCAGACAATCATTTTGTCTTTAATCTCTTTGACTTCAAAATCCACGATCACTCTGTTGATAGTGGGAATGCTTTTGTCATCAACACAAAGTCCCATCTATATCAGATTGCTCTGTTGTGTGTGCTTGTCCCTTAATTATGTGGTTTTGCCGTGTAGAGTTCCACTGGATTTGCTTATTGAAGTATATTGTTTGCTCTAAATAAACATCATTCCATAAATATCAATCTAGAGCTCTGTTGTAAACTAGCATTAAATTAGATCTTAGATCTTAGTGCATTTAGGTGAAAGGCTAAACATTAGGCAATCTTGGTTAAAAAGATCTGAAAAAAATAATCAATATTTTGAAGTGGGCTTGATTATTCAACACTTCTTGTGGAGGGGGAGATCCCTTTTCGCATTCTAATTTATTTGCTTTTGTCTGTTTCCTAGATTTATATTTTTGTCTGTACTTCTGGATATATACTACCCAATATTATATGTGGACGTCATATCAATATATGATATGGTAGAAGTTTACTGCTTTGGGAACTTTTAGTGTTGATCATTGATGCAAGTGTTTTAGTTTTGGCTTACGAACTACAAAGGGAGTGCTTCTTCATGGACCACCTGGAACAGGAAAGACTTCTTTGGCCCGATTATGTGTCATTGATGCTGGTGTCAACCTTTTCTCAGTAAACGGACCTGAGATATTTAGTCAGTATTATGGAGAAAGTGAACAAGCAATGCATAAAGTTTTTGATTCAGCCTGTCAATCTGCACCTGCTGTGGTTAGATTTTTTTCTTTATTCTTCTCTAATCTTTTAAGGTCCCCCCCTGCTTCAAACCTAGCAAGCATCGAATACACTTGTTTTGAAGTGACACAAATTGATTATAACTGTTTGAGGCACTGTTGTCAGGAAGTGGCATTTTTTGGTTAGGTATAGAAAAGTTCTTTCTAATGTAGTATTCTCTGATGAATTGCAATTGTATGACTTATGGACATTAATGAATGGGAACCAAGATCATAAAAACAAAAATGAAGGTGTTGACCTTTACAGTTAGCCTTCCTCTTAATTTGTGTACAAACTGATACATCATATTTAATTTTGAACATTATTGTTTGGAACTATAAAATCTTGAAGGTTTTGTCTCTCTGAGCCTCAGTTTACCATACCTTCTATTCCTAGATGGCTAACTAATTATTGTGCTTTTAAAGGTGTTCATTGATGAGTTGGATGCAATTGCACCTGCACGGAAAGATGGAGGTGAAGAACTATCTCAAAGAATGGTAGCTACATTATTGAATTTGATGGATGGGATTGCTAGGTCTGATGGACTGCTTGTTATTGCTGCTACAAACAGGCCTGATAGTATCGAGCCTGCACTGAGGCGGCCTGGAAGACTTGACAGAGAAATTGAAATAGGTAAATAGCAACACAAATTTTCTTTTCCTTTTCTTTATTTTAATCCTATTTACTTGTTAGGCATTCCACCCCTATGCTCGCCCAGAGTTCAATATCTTTATCCTGCCAGACCTGTTTATTTAATTTCTTTTTTCATGCAGGTGTGCCTTCTCCCAGCCAACGATTGGACATACTTCATTCTCTTCTAAGTGAAATGGAGCACTCAGTTTCAGATATGCAACTTAAACAACTTGCCATGGCTACTCATGGTTTTGTGGGTGCTGATTTAGCAGCCCTGTGTAATGAGGCAGCTTTGGTTTGTCTCAAGCGTTATGCTAGATCCAAAAAATCTGATTATAGTTCTCATTCCAAGGGATTGTCTATTGCATATGATGGCCATTCTGACAACATGGTGAAAGGATCTGATTGCTCAACAGGGGCAAGAGATATGTTGAGGGATGGTGCAGATTCTGCATCTTCAAGCACCTCACATTTGCCTGTTTCCTTGGAGAACATGTCATCTTCTTGCTTGGACGGAGATGTCTCAGAGATCACAGATAATATAGAGAATGGAATTATAGCTTGTTGTAAAGAGGAATTTTTGGTGGAAGAAGAAGCCTTGTTGAACATTGTTTCTGAAGATTTTGAAACGGCCAGGATGAAAGTGAGGCCTAGTGCCATGAGAGAGGTATGATTGATATTTCCATATTGCTTAAGAACATGGATTTTGATCAAACTACAGTATCTTGCTACCTGAATATGGAAAAGTTACTTTATGGCTGGGCATTACACCAGAAAGCCACCAGTTACACTGAATGCTAGGGGTCCAGCGTGATGTCATGTATAATGTGCTCTAGAGTTGAGAATTGACTTTTGAAGCATAGGGGACTGAACACTTTCTTAAGATTACTTGCAATATGGGAAGAGTCCCTCTACTTCTCAAGACCTTCCCTCTTTGTTGTACTCATTCTGTGGTTACATACACTAAGTTGAAGGGATTCTTACATCATACCTATTGATTCATCTTCTATTATTTAGTGCTAACATTTCCTCATTTTGATTCTTGGAGAATCTCATCTATGGAGTATTCTACTCTTGAGTTCCACAACCATGTAGTAGGCAGATTTTTTGACCTGAAAGTAGGTCATGTTCTGCCACATTTTTTGGATTAAGGCTATTGGAGTTTGTATCTTTCAATCATCAAAAGAACTTGGATACCAGGTCAGAACAATAAGCTCCACTACCTAAATCAGAATGTGATCTTTAAGCTGTACTACCTGAACTTTGGCATATCACATTCATAGCACCCAAGTAATATTGGAACTGAACTTCTCAGATTTTGGTATGAAATCCATTTTAATTGTCACTCTAGATTCTAGAAGGATTTTATATTAACAGGTGAAACGAAAGTATAATGTAATGTTGCTTGTTACTTTACTCTACTTGCTTTTCTAAACTTGTTCTGTATATAGGTAATCCTTGAGGTTCCAAAAGTTAATTGGGAAGATGTGGGCGGCCAGGGGGAAATAAAAACCCAATTAATGGAAGCAGTGCTATGGCCTCAAACACACCAGGATGCATTCAAGCGCATTGGTACCCGTCCCCCAACAGGGATATTGATGTTTGGTCCCCCTGGTTGTAGCAAAACTCTTATGGCCCGGGCAGTGGCTTCTAGAGCAGGATTGAATTTCCTTGCAGTGAAGGGTCCAGAACTTTTTAGCAAATGGGTTGGTGAATCCGAGAAGGCTGTAAGATCCCTCTTTGCAAAGGCAAGGGCAAATGCTCCATCAATTATATTCTTTGATGAAATTGATGGCCTTGCTGTTATTCGTGGGAAGGAAAGTGATGGGGTTTCGGTTTCAGATAGGGTTATGAGTCAACTCCTTATTGAATTGGATGGTTAGTAAGTTTTATTAGTATCAAACATTGTTAAACATTTTGCTTGTGGGATTTTGCCAGTGCATGTTATAGATTGTTTAGCATCTTGCGCAGCTCATAGATTTGGGATCTTGGATTTTCTTGTGTGATGACTTTCCTAGTGATATTTCACTGATTTTAGCTAGGGAAATTATCAACATCTAATTTATTTTGGATATTCCAAATCTTGAGTCCTATATCTTTGAAATTAATAAATATTTCGTTGGTTGTAGGCTTGCAACAAAGAGTTAATGTTACTGTAATTGCTGCTACGAATCGGCCAGACAAGATTGATCCTGCTCTTTTGAGACCAGGTGCAACTCTCTCTCACCCTCTCTATCCAAGCACCCACAGAAATGTACTGTTGTACTGCTGCGCAACCTGCAATCATGGTGCCTTCTTAATTGATAAACAATTTGAACAGGGCGCTTTGATCGGCTGTTGTACTTGGGACCTCCAAATCAGAATGACAGGGAAGACATATTTCGTATCCATTTGCACAAAGTTCCATGCAGTTCTGATGTCAATATAAAAGAACTAGCTTGTCTCACTGATGGGTGCACTGGAGCTGATATAGCATTAGTCTGCCGGGAGGCAGCTGTTGCAGCCATTGAGGTTTTCTTAAGTTCTTTACTTGTCTTCTTGTATACTTCACTTTGTTGTTTTGTTCATGTAAAATTCTCCTTGTTAGCAGGAGAATATTGATGCTTCGGAAGTATCCATGCAACATTTAAAGACTGCAATTCAACAAGTCCAGCCAACAGAGATCAATTCTTATCAAGATCTATCAGCAAAATTTCAGAGGCTCGTTCACTCCAGTGACAAAGATGAATTGGGAAACCAAGAGTGCTCGAGTAGGGCAAACTCGTTTTCCATCAGGTAGATATTTCTTCTCTGAAAATTCTCTTGTTTCTTTTGTTTGGTCTGTGAACTGGAACAGGAACATTCCACTTGGCTTGGATGCACTTTATGAACGACAACCCTCTCTCTTAAATCTTAATGGTGTAATCTAGAAGCATGAAATTTCATGCTTATCAATTTTCTTTTCAACAAAAAGCTATTCAAAGGTTTCTATCATTTTCTGTCAAAAAACTTCACTCTAGTAGCACTGTGCAGAAATTCTCTTCCAAGGTGACTTAATTTTTTCCTGTCACGTTGATATGACAGGACCATAATAAAATCCGCGATGCAGTTCTTGAATCGTTCCTCTGCCTCAGGCTCTGGGTAATAGCAATTATGCAGCACGTTTTCACACATCTCTTTCATAACCAGCAGTGGACCACTGTCTGGTATGCATGCTCGCAATTGAGTGGAAAATGCTTGCCTGATTTAAGCTTGGTCGTTAGCTGAGTTTTGGATTTCACTGGGGTGTATGTATGGGGCCAATACCACCGACACTTTCTTATGAAACATTCACTCATTGGCGAAATGCAACTGAAAATTGTTGCTGTGGTGAAATTATGTAATCATAACGTCAAGATTGTTATAGATTTGTCTTGTTAAGCATCAAGTTTTTACTACACTGATTTTCAATTCATAGATAAAGTTAGGGCTAAAGAAATATAGCGCTTGTACCTTGTTACCTGAAGCCAATGCTGTAAAGTGGGTCAGGACTTGTATTAAAAAAAAACATTTTCTTTTTTAAATTCAAACTAGTTATGACTTGTTGGGTTGATTGCAATTTTCACTGGGTTTAAGTTGAAACCCAGTTCAAGCTAAGTTTTGAATCAACAAGTCACTGGTTCGGGTTTAATGAGAGTAGTGTTTTCATACTACAGGTTAGTTAATGCTAATACCAGGTCTTGAATCTTGATTATATATTTTATCTGTACCTTTCAGCTGGGCCAGGGTCACAAAAATGAATTGCCTCTTAATCTCGTGTTTTAATATTGTTTAAATGATCTTGTTTCTATTTTTAATATTGTTTCAATGACCTGTGAGATTTGTATGATTGGGTCTTGAAATCTTTTAAGTGTAAGTTTCGTTAGGGTTTCTAAATAAAGATGGAGACAGGTCAAAAATACATGCTGGTACCACCGCTGGAAATGATGTTGAATCTTCAACTGCTTAATCGGCTTGATTTAATAACTGGATCAACAACAAACATTATTTAAAGTTAAAAGAGATGTGAAAGTCGTTTGGTGTTGTTTGAGATGCAAGGAAATATGAAAATAAATTTTTATTTAAACATTCTTAATTATCACCAAACATTTTTCAATTTAAAACATGAAAATTATAGATCATATCTCGATAAAATCAAGTTTTTAAAAAAATAAATTGATCAAAATAGTATTATTTTAATAGATTTTTTTAGTATAACAACGTTATTTTAGAATCAACCCAACATGGAGTTAAAAAGCTACCATCAAAACGATAATAAGCTTAAGAATTGGAGGATCATATCTTCTACCAAGTCTTTTTCAAGATTTCCATGGATGATACTCAGAATTGAATGCAAAAACAAAACATGTCCTTTATGCAAAGACAATTATTGTGCCAATTCTTTGGCTCAAAGTAGGAACACAACCACCATAATCACATTCATGCATTTTAGCATCAACCCTTTGGAATGTAACATAGAAATTGACACTGCGAGGGAGAAGGTATTTAGTCCCAACAAGCAAACAAAGTAGACTAGTTTTGTCGAGGTGATTTGTGGTCTTGTTTCAATCCTATAAAGATGCTCTCTGCCTTCCCTTTCTTTTGCAATTTTTCACTTGTCCATTTCCGACCTAAAATGCTCCAAGAACAGCACAGACACTGTGCATAAATCTGTTGAATCTTTCTGTCCGAAGTCAAATCTAGTTATTCTCACAGCATTTATAATCACCCGTCAGCAATACACTATGATACAACCTTTGACATCTAAGAGTCTGTCCTCTGTATTAATATCTTAGATCCCATCTGGAAAAAAAAAATATTAGTTTTTGTGAGAGTTCATTTGAAAATATCTTGATGGTTGAGATGAAACGGAAAATTTTATGATGCTAAGAATATGAATGAATCATTAGTTTATATGTTTACTTTGAAGTAAGATGAATACACGATGAAAAAGAAAATTAAATTTAGAACTCCCTGAAAGTGATGATATTTTCATTTGGGTTGGAAAATATTTTTTTATTTTTCTTTTTTCATTATGTTAATCTCACTTGAGAGTGAATATGAGTATTTATTCTCTAAACATCATAAATTTCTTTAAAAAAAAATCTAATTTATAGATTTTTTATCCAAATAATAAATACAAGAAATAACTAATAAAAAAATTATTAATTGCACCATAAATTTTTTTAAAATAATATTATTTAAATTTTAAAAAAATAAACCAAGATCAACCTCACTTAACTCGAGTCGAGCCTTGTGGAAAATTGAGTTATGATCACAGCAGAAAAACACTTTAATTAAAAGTCGATTGATTCCCTCATCATCGAACCCCAAGAAATCTATGGCTTACAAAAGTATCCAAACTTTGCTCTCTCTCTCTCTCTCTAATCCTTTCCTAATCCCCAATCAATGCCAGTACAAGCATCTTTGGAGTACTAAAAACCTTATCTCCACTCTCACACTGAAGCAAGTAAACCCCACTCTCCTGTACCACCTGATCCACCCAAGTACAAAACCTCGCCATTGCAGACTCCATAAATGGATAGAATGAAACCATTCATGATTCTCTGCTGCAACTAGCCGATCTTTGCCCTAGCTAGTACACCACCAAACACCCTCCTGAAACAGTGGCGCGTGCCTGACACTTTCCAGTACCAAAAAGTTTGTGATAAGGTTTAAGGATGAAAAAAAATCCTTAAAAATCCAACCTTGGTAACACTCACTCTCAGGAAGTATCATAAAAAGAAAAGAAAAGGGAAGTTAAGAAATAAAGACCCGAAAAATTAAAAAAAAAAACAAAAAACAAAAAACAAAACATTTAGGCTATTTTTTGTGGTGCACTGCTAAAATAATTATTGAAAAAAAATAATATATAAAAAAATAGAAAAATATTTGATGGCGATTCTCGCTACAAAAACAAAGAGGTTTTTAGTGTTTTTAGTTTATATATAGAAATCAAAACCATATCAAAATAATTAAAAGATATAAGCAAATAGAAATAATTTTAAAATAAATTTCTATAATAGTTTTTTTTTCTTTCTTTCTATCCTCTTCTCTTCTGTACCAGTATAGTAGATATTGTAAGTACCCAAACACTATCTTACATCTTATAACAACCTTACATGCTATAACTACATTGGAACCATGGAAGCCTTGTAAGAGAAAAACAAAAATATTAAAGCATCAGCAACAGTAGTCATAAAAAAAGCTGAAAAGAAGCAAACAAGATCCACCTCGAACCTCTCTCCACTCCATCATCCCCTCCTCCTCCTCCTCCTCCTCCTCCCCCTCCTCCTCCCCATAATTCCCATCACCACCATCAGCTACCACCATCTTTCTCTCTTTTGTCAAAACAATTTTTTCTGGGGAGAAATATAGGTGCTCATATCTTAAAAATCCAATCTCTTTGTACTATAACAAATAAAAATCCCATCTTTGTATGGTTTCTTACTCCGTTCCTTTCATACAGAAGTCCTCCTACATCCTTGTGTTCTTTCTTCTTCTTCTTTTCTTTCCTTGTTGTTCTTGTTAGTGTTACATTTAGTGCGCCATATCTTGCTATCCATAAGAAAGTTCCAATCTTTGGAAAAAAAGTCAAATCTTTTTGTACTGTTTTTTAGGCCAGAAGAATAAGGGAGATAATAGTGAATTGGGTTTTTTGAGAAAATGAGAGAGGATGATTCAAATTGGTTTTCAAGATGGGAAGAAGAGCTTCCTTCACTTGAAGAACTGATGCCTTTATCACAAACCCTAATCACTCCTGATCTTGCTCTTGCTTTTGATATTACAAACCCCATTAATACCACCACCACCACCACTACTAATAACCATAACTCTTCTCTCCATCAAAATCAGCCTTTACCACCTCCCCCACCACCACCGGCTGCGGTTTCTCCAACCCCAACTAATCCATTGGCCTCACCACAGCCTAATTCAGGGGACTTTGCTGCGGATTCTAGTGAATTAGGCTCAGGTGCAGCAGGAGATGAGCCGAGAACCCTTAAAAGGCCAAGGCTTGTTTGGACTCCGCAGCTTCATAAGAGGTTTGTGGATGCTGTGGCACATTTAGGGATCAAGAATGCCGTCCCTAAGACAATAATGCAGTTAATGAATGTAGATGGGTTGACTAGAGAAAATGTTGCAAGTCATTTGCAAAAATATAGGCTTTATTTGAAAAGAATGCAGGGTTTGTCCTCTGGTGGTGGTGGTAATGGTACTGGTGGTGGAGGTGGACTCACTGGTGGCACTGATGCTGCTACGGATCATTTGTTTGCAAGTTCTCCCGTGCCAGCGCATTTTTTGCATCAAGGGAGGCCTAATTCGGATCATTTCTTGCCGTTTGTGCCTGTAGCTGCATTGCAACACCATCATCACCAACAGCAGATGGCTGCAGTGGGACATCCCCAATTGCCAAGTCAGTATCATAGGCAGATGGGGCACTTTGGGTCGCCGACGAATGGTCAGTTTGAGCATCCATTTTTGCCTAGGCAAACACAGCAGCCTGTGCATAGGATGGGGGCACCAGTGCCCAATACAGTTCCTGGTTATGTGGAAGATTTGGAGTCAGTGAATGGGAATGGAGGAAGGAAAGTTCTCACTTTATTTCCAACAGGGGATGATTGAATTTAGGTAATTGTTGACTCCATTGATCTTTCTCTTTTATGGCTGATTTGGTTCCTGGGTCTTTGTTAAGTTGGTATTTCTGGTAGTTTTGTTAGAGTTCAATTTAGAAACTTTGTTGTCGTTTTTGCATTAGCTGCTGCTGTTGTCATTGACAACAATCTTAATGGTAGATATTGGTTTCGGGCTTCCATCTACAGATCCCAAAAACTCCTTGGCTTCTAATATTGGTGTCTCTTGGGAGTAACTGGAAGTGATGGATAGTATCCGTTTATGGTGTCCTTCAACTTCTACATGTGTAATTAAGATATTGGTAGCATTCTGTATGTCCTCTCAGATCCTGGTGACAGATCGAGATGTCATTCCTGGTGGCAAATAATGTAAGCTTAATCCATGTCAACAATTGTTACAGTCTTTGAGATATTGTGTCAATCTGGTTTTCAGAGAGGGTTTGCTTTATCCCAAGGTTGTATGGGAATCGGCTCAGTGTCGTTATATTTACAGTCTTCTTGTCAGTGAAGCTTTAGTGTCATTGTTCATCATGGGCAGCTGGAGCGTTTGTGCTTGCTGATGAGGATAAATAATGGTGGCAAGTGCATTTTATGTTCTTCAGAAATCTAAGCTTGGGATCGGTATCCTTGGTTGGCACATTGGTAACTCAGTTTCTCAGTGAGGTCCAAAATTCTCTTTACTTTTAGAGCCTTCGGCCTTTTTTCTGTTTATTACTCCTGTGTTCTGTAGAGGTGAGCGGTACTTGCTGTACATTGTGTGACTTCATAGAAGACTTAAGACCCTAAAGGGTTGTCTTAAAATCTAATGTTTTTAGAATGTTTAATTTAATTTAATGTCCCGGTTGAAGTAGCTGAAGTTTATTTGTGCCCATGACATTCTCTCTGTTTCTTGTGCTAACTAATATTTGTTTCAAATATTTTTGCGATGCTCCTTTTCGCTCTTGTTGCTCTTGTCTACAACTGAAAGATGATCATTCAAAATTTATTTTAAAAAAACACTTAGAGAGGATTCTTTTTCCTTATTCCCCACAGAATTTAAAGAAATTAGAGAATGAATGAATTAAGAATATTGGTGCTGAGATTGTGGATATTAAGGTATGGATCATTATTCAGTTTATAATTTGTCAAGAATCTTCATGGATGCTCTTTTTATTTAGTTTATAATTTGTTGAGAATCTTCAGGGATGCTCTTTCTGCTGAGTGTGTACCTTGCATCTCCATGTCATGGTTCTTTGCAGTTTCAAAGTTTTTGAATTAAATGCCAATGTTTCTTTCTATGAACTCTCAGCAGCTGAAAGTTAATTTTCCATGGATTCTGATGTTCAGAATGTGGATTAAAATCTAGATCTGCACTCCAGTTTGAACCATTAGCATGAAAATCACCAGGTTTGAGACACTGCCTTTGATCTGAATTTTTATTTTGATGCTATATGAGTTTTCTCTTATATTTTTACCAACCAGCTCTAACCTTTTTGGTTGGAGCTATTTCACCATTTCCTGGGAAATGCTGAAATCGTGTGCAACATCAACAAGGTTTTCTAAACTGTTCTTGGTGAGTCGGTGACCCTCAATTGGCTTGTCTAATATGTTCATGTATATTGTACCTCTCGGGTGTTTTGTTTGTTCTTCTTTAGTAAAAGTTGAGTCGCGTTCTTCGGAGTTGTTCGAGTTTGAAACAAAGCTATTTTCATTTTCTGCTTTATGACATACCATGAAAGAACTTTTCTTTTAAATCAGTAAGTCAACTACAGGAAACTTTTCATCATATTGTCTAAAGCTTACTTGCTAGTTGATTGGAAATGGTGTGTCGATACTTGGAATGGAAAGAAGGGTTTCGATTGAAGTGAATGTTAACATTTCTGATTTCCTCTTCCTGCCCACACATTCACACATACTTCTATGTTCCTTTGTCATTGTCATGATCTTTTACAGGAATGGTCCATCAGGTTTTCAAAGGTTTTTGAATGATAGTTCTCTTTTATCAGATACGGTAACCTGCTTTGTTTTATCAAAATCGGTTCTCCTTCCACTTAGATTGTCATGTTCAACTTAAACAGCACATTAAGAGATCCAAGACCGGGATCCCTTAATTGGCTCTTCGGCTGCTGGTTGATCTGTCGGAGGATATTATCTATATTGTTTATCCCAACTCTGCTATTCTTCTATACCTCCAGTCTTGTATCATTTCATCCAAGTTGCCAGTTCATTTCTCCACTTTTTTGGTGCATGTACTAGCATGTCTAGCTAGGTCTGCGCAGCTCGCTTAACCGTGTCATTCCAGGCATCTCCCGTTTCCTCCCATATTCCTTGAAACAGATGCCATGGAATCTTATTCGTGTTGGGAAACACGATGTATATTTTTCTATTGCTGAGAATATGAACTGATAGCAGGAATTAAAGATGCATTTTCCATACCATTGTTGAATTCTTTAATCTTAGCCAGTGTGGTCTCCCTTTTTATACTACTGCTGCGTTCAATGTTTCGATGTGCAACTAAGCATGCTCTTAGTTACAACAATTTTTTATGTGGCACGTTGAGGTTCAGCGCAAGCATTTTATAAGAAAAGGAAACCCTAAAGTATCATGGGAGCTCATAAAAACAAGAGCACATGGACAAGCTGGTAAGAGGTGTCATGCGTATACTAGCCTCTTAAATGACCTAGGTGTTGCACTCCTTAATCATAGTTTTATTTGGTTTTTGCTCTAATTACAGGATTAATTAAGGTGTGAGGGTTTTAATTAAGGGTAAAGTCAGCACATTAGGTTATGAATGTATTTTTTAGTATTGGGATCAGCTCTGCTCTTCTTGAGGATAAGAAGCTCATTTAGCTTTGTGAGTAACATGATTGCTTCATAACGATAGAATTATACTGCTTAAATCATACAACTTTTTTTTCCTCCTGAAGATTTAGACCTTTTGTACCGTAAAAGCTTACTCAAAATTTAAAAAAAAAATGATTATGATAGGAAATAAAAGAAAGAAAAACTTTTTTTCTTGTACATTTACTTGGTTAATTTTCATTTGTGACTCCCAATGTGATCCAGTTTGGTGGATTGATTTAATAAATTCATGATTTAAACTTAGTTTTAATTTAAATGGTTTTGATATTGATCTTGAGAAACTCAAATAACCTTATAAGAGTTGCCTCGTAACCCATTTGACATGGCTAAACTTGGTCAAAACCCAAGAAAAATAAAAATATAACTAAAATGAAGTTGTTTTAGAAAAAAAAAAAAAAAAATTCATATTAACTCAATAACCCAAATCTTCCATGCATGCAGTTAGATCTAGAGCCGGTTTCGACAGCTATGCTCCAAAAAAAACCAAAGCTTATCTGCATGTTTTCTACTGCTGCTGCTACTGAGGCGGGTAAACAACAACCTGGATCCCACAAGATTATTAGATCTTATCATAAAACTGTCACAAGGCATTATTGGGTATCGAGTCCTGATCGTAAGTATGCCAAAGACATGCTTTACCCCTTTCTCAGTACATTTTAGATCGGTCTTGCCTTGCCTAACTTCCTTTTTCCTGGTCAATTTTTTTATTATTTTTATGAATAAAAAGATTGCAATCTAGAACCCTCTCATTTTCATCACTTTGGCACTTTTAGCTCGGGCAACCCCAAAAAAAATTAAATTATTTAATTTGGTCCCTGAGCTTAGAATTATTTCATGATGATTTTGCATTTATCTCAGCCTGTTTTTTGACAAAAAGCAGGTTGAGAAGAAAAACAAGCGTGGCCTGAAACTTAACCTTTTCTTTTATTATACTCTTAAAAGTCTAGTTGCATGGCTGTCTAAAGTATTTGATCTAGTGGCTAATAAAATATTTGAGTAGTAATTAGGTATTTCACTTTGATTTTGGATTATTGGCAAATGAAAGGCAATTTTAGATAGCCCCGCCAACTTTTTTAACATAAATATTAGGAAAACCTGATCTGATTGCAGCTACAGATCACAAAACACTAATTCTTGTATATTGTAGGCAGCGAGAGAACAACAACACTGACAGTTCAGAGTTCAACACTTTAGATTAAAGTAACTAACAATGCATTATCTACAAAGACAACATAAGGTAATTGTTTAAGATGGTTTGCAAGTAATTGATTGGTAGTGATTGAAGCATGATGAGATCGGAGCTGGCCATGATGTCTCCAGCCCATTTTTATACATATATCCCCATACGATTCTGTTTTACCTTTATTTCTCTAGTCAACGTATTGAATATTTGGATTCCATTACAAAGCTGGTGGCCGTTACTTTAGACATAAGCAAATCACCTTATTGGGTCCTTGCTAGTGCTTAATAGCCTAACCACTTATTGTTAGATCTGAGCATATTGCTGCTTTTAGGTATGATACTGGAAAGGTGAATTTGAGCAAATAAAATAGTCTCATCATTACACTCCTTACTAATATTAAGATCCACAGAAGCAGAAATGAACTAAAACTGGAATAAAAAAGGAGGTTTATAGCAGAAAGTCTTTGAAAGATCCTAACAGGGAGTTATCTAGTATAGAGAAATCTGAGAGTAAACCGGTGACACAATTCCCATCTGTCTAGCATTTAATGGTTTTGAGAGTAATCAAAGCTAAGAGGTTGCTGACAGAATGGAGCCTGCAAAAAGAAAAGAGTATTTTAGATGTGCAAATTGAGAAGAAAAGTAAGCACGCAAATGAAGCTGGTTCACAAAACAAGAATCACACTGTTTCAAAGAGCCGACATCAAGAAACAGCCAAATATTTCGGCCGCAAGGAAGCAATTTATGGGGTCGCTTGCCACAAAAAACTACGCAAAGGCTTAAAGATAGTCTTTCTTTTTCTTCCCTTTTTTGATCAAATAAAGATGGTCAAATTTGAGGTTCTACCCCTGCCCCACCTCAAAGGGGTAAAAAAAAAAAGCAGACATGTTCAAATTCAAGATTGTAATTAATAAACTATAGCCCTACCTGGAAAGCAGCATGTCTAAATTGCTCGTATGAATGTGCATACATCATTGCAGCGCTTGGCCATTGTACATAGGCGGCATCGCTTGATGTCTGATTTGATCCCAGTGCACAGAAGGGGCTCATAACTGGGCCTGCAGCAGGCTGGTAGCCAAGGGAAGCCTGCGTCCTTGGCATCTGACCCATCTGAGGAAAACCAGTATCATACTGCATAAAAGGATGTGGAATCTTCTGCATATTGAATGGTGTCAAGCTAAAACTCTGATTAGCTGGAAGGCTCCTAACATACCTGCATCATTCAAAAGCAATTTAGTTTGTTCAATAAAAAAAGCAATCTTCTGTAACATAGAAGATGAAAATTAGGGTAACAAGAGATTTAACTGTTTCTAAAAATTTGAGAAAATCAAATCTTGAGAGTCAAGTCTCTATCTAATCATGCTGTGCAGGGATAGACTTTTTTTTTTAATGTTTTTGGGTACCCATTTTGGAGGAAATCTTGTTCTCCAACATGTGATTGTTCAATTTGTTATGAACAAGATTTCTAAAAGGCAAGTAGGGAAATAACCAAGAATGCATTGTGGCCTTGAATCATCACAAGTTAGCAACCCATTATAGAACAACCCTTTAGAATAAACAAGGCTCATCAACAAGTTGATATTCAACACCATATTTTGACAATATGTTCATTCCATGACAGAATTACCAGCAAAAAATCCACGATATGAAGTAACCAATCTTCCATATCTGTCAACCCCCAAATATAATGAATATTCCTTACCTATCGTAACTCCGATCATAATCTGGGTCAGTGCGATCCTTCTCCCTGTCTCTGAAAATGGCAACACGAGACGACATACTGTCCCTGATAAAAACATTTTTTTCTGGATCAACAACAGGGTTCCTACTCTCTTCATTCTCATCCTTGCTTGAACTTAAATTTTTGCTATCTGTAGGGAGCTCAGGCACAGCATCTTCTGCAGTGGGGCTGCTGGGGCTACTGAAGATGCGAGCTCGTGCCCTATCATAGTCCTCCTTCCTCTCTTCCACACTTCTCACAGGACTCCGTTTGACCCCAAACCCATTTGGATCATTTATAGACCCTTTGTTGGGCCTGGGTCTGATGGCAAGCTTAATCTTCTCAGGTTTATCACTTTCCAACTGTTTTGCAGGAATTTCAGATAGGCAAACTGCAGGATATCTGCTTTGAGCTGTTTTCTGCACCAGAATCTTATTTGCCAGACCATCAAAGCCAGTATCCTGTACCATGGTTATCAGCCCATAGTGATGAGCGACACGATGTGCTGCAAGCCTAAGGTAGGAGGTAGGGAAATGCTGGAATTCAAATAGTTGTTGATCAGGGTTTTGCAAAAACCTCTGGATATCAAGTTCCATCCGCAAAACTGATCCAGCAAATTCAGAAACAAAATAAATCTTAGCGGTCCAGAAAGAGAAAAAAAAAAAAAAAAAGCAAAGCCACCATAACACAAAGCAAACAACCAAAACATCACTGCAGCCATAGCAAGTCAATGCTAATTTTATAATAATTTTCATCAGAAGAAAAAGAAAATAACTACAAAATACTAAAAAGCCAAATCTAACTACCATCAAGGCCCCAAGAAATAAGAACACAATCAGTTTTGATGCCTAGAACTTTCAAATTCAAAAATAATTCTTCATCATCTAAACTTTTAGGTTTCCATGCCCAATACATCACTGCACTAGTCATGTCAGTGTCTTGATTTGAAAGGGTTGCCATGGTTGGACATCCAACATAAATATATGAACTCAACAAACACGTCTTTGCCTATGTATAAAAAGGTCTTGATCCTGAAACTATCTTGTTTGAAACCCTGTTGTAACTGTCTTAGTTAATTTTGAAGTGATATTCTCTAGTCTTATGCCTTTCTTTTTTCCCTCCAGGGTAGGGATCCTGGAGCACCTCCTTGGTGCAACAGGTGCCTACCACCCAAATATGGTGAGGGTGGATCGTTGAAATATAGGGATGCTCTTCATTCTATGACAGTTTCTCTGTTTCGCCAGTGTCACCCAAAACAAGCGGTGGAACTACATTGAGGCTTGAGGAGACCATGCAACAAACCCCACCCCACCCAAACAAAATATTGCTAACAATTTTGAAAAAAAAAAAGATTTAGGTTATTACAGTGGCAACATCTACTTTTACTTAATAACCCTAAACCATAAAAACTGTAAGGTTTTCACTTTCTGTGGTCTTTCTTCCAATAGATATAAAATATTCTCTCCTAGTCACTAACAATTTTGAAAACTTTCACATTTAGGTTATTACAGTTTCAAATGTACCTTGGGACTATTCTACACTGGCATCCCACTAAATTTCTAGTTCCACCCTGTCCAGGACCAAAACTGTATTCACGCAGCAGCAACTTCTACTTTTACTTGTGCGTGTTTGACATTGTGGTAGCTTTTGTAGTTGCAATTTAAAAAAAGTAGGTTTAAGAAAAATACTTTTGGTTGCAATTTGAAATATGTTTGGTTGAAACTGCTGAAAGATAGATCTTTGATTGCAAAATAAATGAAAAGCATGTCTCCATAAATGAAAGCAGGTTATTTTAGCTTCTACAAAACCAAGGTTTGAAACACAATTATGTGTGGGTCTAGGTGCTATTTGGCTAACCAAAAAGTTTTTTGTGTGGTTTGGTAAAAAACAAAAGCTACCACAATACCAAACAGTCTCCCTAAACCATAAAAACTGTAAGGTTTTCACTTTCCATGGTCTTTCTTCCAATACATATAAAATACTCCTTGCCAAAATATGAATGACATTCTCAACAGTACCTGATTTGCTAAACATAAAAGGCATGTGAGCTTTCAGAAAGTAAGAGGCGAGAAAGATTGAATCCTAATCAATACAACAACGGGTGTGTTTGTTGAAATACAACATCTCATGCCATTTATTAGAAATATGAGCATTTAATTAATGGAAATAACGGTACCTGGAAAACAACATACTCATCTCTATGTTTCACATAAGACTTTGCATCTGTTATATAAATATTGTACCAATGTCCTTGGGGATGCAATAGTATACCGCCTCATTTTTTCTTTCCCAGAAAAAAAAAAAAAAAAAAAAAACCAACCAACCTCTGGTAAGGATGCACACTACCATACCCCCATGCAACTTCAGAAGTAACCAGATTAAAAAAGGAACCTTAAGAGCTATAATTCTCTCACCAAGCAGTAACTACCTTGACATGTACACACACAAAGGTGTGCAGTCAATAGAAATCCAAGTAACAATCCATACAACAGAATTAGTGTGCACTACAATGACAATTAAATCACACATAAATTTGGAAGACTAAGTAATCAGCAACAAACTAATTCCTCTCCTACAACATCACTTAACCCAAGGGAGTGAAAAGGTGTTATTAGGGGCATTGAGACACTCAAGATAGCACCTGGTTCATAAAAAATAACGAGCCTATTGTGACTAATTAGAAGTCTATTAAAGAAGTCAGCATCGGATCTAATCTACATTCAGAACCAATCAATTTCCCGGAACTGCACTCGAGGAAAAGAAATTAGACAATTGAATCCAATTTTCCCATTATTTTCCTAACCGTGACTTGGAGGCAATTAGTTTGTGGATGACAAAGCTAAACTAAAGCTACAAATCCTGCTCCTCCCGTTACATTATTCTTTCCTTAGCAACCACACGAACCTCTAATTCACATAAATCAAAACCCAGATCTAATATGTCTTAAAACTCCTAGATAAATCAATTTCAAAATCAACGAAAACCCAATTCCAAAATCAAAACACAAATCACAAAACCCTATAAAAATCATACAAACACAAAATTACCCAGATAAATCCACAAAATCAATAAAACAACAAAAAGTCAGAAACCCATATGGCCAAACACGTCCAAATAACCTAAAAACCAAAATCTTGAACAACACAGCAAGTATCCTAAAAAAAAAATCGAAAAATCGAAAACAATTGCAAAAAAATCCAAGCACTAACTGGTGAGACGGTGACGCGGGTTCTGTAGAGCCTCAACCAAGAAAGGATCCACCATTGACTCCTTCTCATTAATGGCCGCCGTTGCTTGTTGTGTTGTTGAGTCCATGATAATAAAATATCACCACTTTCTATGTTTCTCTCTCTAGAAAAACCTCTTTTTCCACGCTTCTTCTTCTGCTTCCCTGTGAGTAGAGAGAGGAAGGGAAGGGAGAAATCAAAGAGAGGATAGAGGCGTGTGTTACAAAGCAAAGGGTTTCATTGTTAGAAATTAGAGAGAGATGAGCCAACCCTTCGTTGTTCCCTTTGTTTTGGGTCTTATCTCTCTCTCTCTCTTTTCTAACCAAAACGAAAGAAAGAAGGCTGCGGGCAGGATTTTCTTTTTCTATCATGTTTATATATGTGTGTGTGTAGTTTTAATTGTAAATTTAAAAACTTGTAAGTATATTTAATTAAATAAATTAAAAATTATATATGCTAATAAATAAAATTAAAATTGTTAAGAACAATGAAATATTAAACTGAAAAAATTATGAGATAAATATAAATCAAAATAATTAATTGAACAATACAAGTCATATACATGACCATGTTTAATAACTTTGTTTATTATAATTAAATTTTTATTTAATCATATGATAAAAAAAACACATGAAAATGAATCAATAAAATAAAATAAAAATTATATGAGGTTAAACATATTAAAAAATATATTATTATTTTATATGAAAATAAATTAAAAACTAAATAATATTAAACCAAAGACTAGATTGAACAATTAAAAAATAAATATTGATGTAGATATTTTATCTTGAAATATGGGTCATAAGCATGATTTATTCATAAACTAAGTAAAAGTAAATCATATAAATATCTCATAGAGATTTGTTAAAATTAAAAAAAAAAACCAACAAAAAATCAATAAAACCCAATATTAAATTATTAAATTATATATATTATATATATATATATATATATATAACAATAATAACCTCAAGAACACAAGCCTAGATTAGATACCCAACACACCCAAGCTTTAAAAAGCAAAGCCTCGACATGTTGGCCTTTTAGCCTAAAACTATATTATAATTTTTATTAATATTATTTTAAGAGGTGGATGACATTTCATCTTCCTCTTAGTTTCTTAAAAACAATATATAAATGGGTTATGTGTGTTATGTACTGACCTAGTTTCAGGCATCCAAAAGACCTCTAGAAATTTGAATATTGATTTGTTTTTTTCCTTAAAAACTTGATTTTGAATCAAAAACTTAGAAAATACCCTATAAATCTTTTAAAAAAACCTTGTTTATAGCTTTGAACAAACCAAAAAACTACCCGAAAAACTAAAATGGATGCAAAATTCAAAAACATCTTGAGCTTAGACTTCTCATTCAGGGCAATGAGAATGACAAAAAACAAATAGGTAAAACTTTTCTTGTCGAATAGAATTTGTTAGCATCAAAATTAATTTTTTTATGCTTGAAATCAATATCAACCAAAACTCTCTTTGCAATTGGAATTCAACTATTTTCTCCCCTCTCTCTCAAACTATGAATAAAAAAATAAAAAAAATACAGATCTAGATCACTATTGAATTTGTGAAACATTAAGGAATCAAAAAGTTATAATTTAAAATGTAAGAGGGACAGAGTGAACTTTTTGCCCCCTTTTTAAATTGACACCTATTTTTTCATTGTTTTACAATATGGTATTATACTTTTTAATTTTGTTCATATTCAACAATTTTTAATAAATTGATCATAAATTTGGGCATAAAATGATGCAATTAAATAGAAACAATATTTGGGGGATAAACCATAAAAAATATTAAAAAAATTATTATGGATTGTTACAATATTTATAATGTAAGAGGACCATGATGAAATTTTTGCCCTATTTTTTAATATGCCATCTATTTTTTCCACGTTTTATACTTTGGTCCCTTTTTTTAGTTTTATTCCTCCATGATATTTTTTTGATAAAATGGCCAAGAATTTGGGTATAAAAAGGATGAAATTCAATAAAAACAAGGTTTTGAGGACTAGATTATGGAAAATAAAAAATAATATTATGGATTACTACAATTAAAACACAATGCTTTTAGTATTTTTCTACTATTTATTTGACTTGTGCTTCTTTACTTGCTGAGTAATTTTTTATTCCAACACCAAAAAAGGAATATGACAGAAATTCATTTGTGCTTTTTGACATAAAAATATCATAATTGTAAATTTAAAAGGTTATGCAGGTATTTAATTAAATAGATTAAAAATTATTTGTGCAATCAAAATAAATTATGAAACTCAATCTCTAACCAACCTAAGTTAACCAGCTAAACTCGTAATTCAGATTATGAACACAATCGAGATCAATAGATCTTTTTATAATTTTTTAACTATATAATAAAAACAAAATACTCACAAAATTAAAAATCAACCAAATATTGGAGTGTTTATTTGATATCACGATAAACCTACAAGTATCAAATTGAAACAAATTACTTTGCCCAATTAAAAATTAACAAAAAATTAAATGATGAATTTGAAAATAAAAATAAAAATAAAACAATAAAGATCAAATTGTGAAGGATCAAAATGAAAAAAAAAATCAAATCAAATAAACATATAAAAAGTAAAAACAGCCTAGACATATGAGCTTAGTCAACCCAACACATATGGGCCTAAAAAACAAAAGCCCAGGTGTCTGGGTTAGAGTTAGTTTGTTTTTTTATGGAATGGATGACTTGTCATTCACCTTTATTTTTTAAAAAATAAAATAAAAATAGACAATGTATTATCTATCTTTGTGTGATTCTACCACCAAAATAATACTAATGTTGTTTTCTATGCAGAGACACTTGCAAAATATTATAAACACCTTTATAAACTCTTATACAGTGCAAAAATTCAGAAATCCATAAAAAAATTCAAAATCAACCCATAATAAATAAATAAATAATCACGAGCTTATTATATCTGCTATCTTATGCAAAGTGAATCGCTAAAATTATGATTTTTGCTCTCCTAAGCTAGAATCCAATAACTTCTCCTTTCCCCCCTCTAACACAGAATAAAAAATAAAGAAAATAAAGTTGCGTATAAAAAAAATGAACGTTTAAAGTTTACAAGAATAAAAAATGCATAATTGAAAAAGTCAAAAGAACCCATTTATTTTTTCCGCAAACTTCAAATCCTCCATCTAATTTCTTTTTTTTTTTTCACTATTATCATTTGTTTTTTGATTTTATACTATCTTGATGATTTTATTTAAACTGACATTCTATTTAGTCTAAAAAGGGCAATTTTTTTTTAAAGCATTGGAATAAAATACATTGTAAATAACTAATACATATGAATAGAGAATACACAATGTGATTCGCAAAATAAATCCCACATGCCTTTTAGATTTTGTTATAATAATTTTCTATAATAATAATGGCAAGATGTCATGCTATAATGGTCATGCATGCGATTTAACTGTGTTTTTAAATTTTATATTATTTTTTTTTATATCATTTATTATTTTAAGATGATATTAAAAATAAATTTTAAAAATAAAAATTATTTTTAATATATTTCTAAATATAAAACAATTTAAGTTACAATATGCCATTCACTTATATTACCAGTTACACGCGCTCGGTAATCAAAATGACCTTTAGTGGGCGTTTGTTAGCTAGGGGCGCCGCGCTTTAACGAACGAAGCCTATTGTTTTCTAGATCTCTCGATCTTAGCAGAACAAACAATCTGTCCATATCTCGACCATCAATCAGATAATCAACCGATAGTAGGACTCCATCGAGGGGTGGAGAGCTAATGACAGCTACGCTCACACCTTATCATGTGTCCACCTGACTACACCCACACCTTAATACCTTTCTTCCCACCTTGACTTCACTGCTCCCAGTTGCCAAGCATTGCTTCCGATTAACCCACCGAAAACCTCCCATCCAAACAAAAGCCCTAGCAGCTCTTATAAACCTCCATTTCATCTCCGATCAATGGCTTCTTCACCCATGTTGTCTTTAACCAGAGTTATATCATCAAAATCCCAACTTTTCAAACTCCTTCTCTTCTCCTCCACCCGCTCCACCCGCTCCTTCTCCTCCACCCGCTTCCCCTCTACAACCGAACCTGATACAGACTCCACCACTGATTTCTCCTCTACAGGTGACTAATATTTCTTATTTACATTTTCATCGTTTTGACTGATTCTTGTGAGTATATAAAAAACAGTCTCATAAATACCCTTCAGATGAGGATGATGTTGCTGCTGATGCTGAGATTTATGGCCGCCCCCACCCTTTTGTCAAAGAAGGGCCAGAGTTGCTGTATGATCTGAAAGACGAGTTTGATGCCATGTATGCAAGAGTGGACTTACCTGGGGTTAGCAAAGAAGGGATAAAGATGTGGGTCAAAGATGATTCTATCTATGTTAGGGGTCAAGAAGTCAAGAAAGTGAGGCTTTATTCTAAAGAAGAGGAACCCAGGAAGTATTCTTTCGAGATTGACCTTCCAAAGAATGAGTACAAGGCCGAGGACATTAGAGCTGTGATGGAGTCTGGTGTTCTTAGGGTTTTTGTGCCTAAAATCAAGCCCGAGGAGATTGATGATGCTTTTGTGATCAACATTGAGTGATTTTGGTAAAGCAAGCAGTGAGTCTCTGCCCTTTGGTGTCAACGATCAACTCCATAACACTTTGTTGTTTTGGGGTTTTAGAAGTTGGTCCTATCTAGTCTAATGTCTTTCTTTTTCTGGTTGATTTCCGCTTGTATTTGGCGTTTTTATAATTTTTATTTTATTTTTTTTATGTTTTAAAATTATTTTAGTATATTAATGCTAAAATTAAAATTTTAAAATAAAAAATTATTATTTTAATATATTAAAATAACCATTATCATATAAGAAATATCATTATTTTCATATATTTATTAAATATGTCAAATAAAAAATGCATTACTTAATCTATGATATTCCATAGCATAAAGCTTTTAGTGAATATGTCTATTGTCTCCGACCTGTTTATTTTTGTATTTTAAAAATATTTTTGAAATGATTTGAATTTTATTTTTATTTTTTATTAACTTTAAATTAATATGTTTTTAGTGTTTTTAAATTATTTTAATGTGTTGATATCAAAAATAATTTTTAAAAAATAAAAAAATATTATTGGCATTCATTTTAGCACGAAAAGTTATTTAAAAAGCAACCACAACCACAACCACACTGCCAAACAAGCTCGCGCCATATGTTTATCTCGGAATTTGGTTCCATAGTGGTGTGATAAAGCGGCACATGCTACTCGCCTAATGTGTCTGAGAGTGTGATTTTGGTTGTTTTTTTAAATACTTTTCATTTGAAAAATTATGTCAATAATTTTTTTTTATTTTTTTGTCAAATGGTTTCATATGATGGTGGAGTTATGATTATGTTTTTTTTTTTTTTTACCTTGAAAACACTTGCAAAAACAAATATGAGATCAAGGGATTTTTTGCTTTTAAGTTGATTTCAGGTTTTCAAATTTTTTTTTTTAATGTGTGTTTTTTAAAGGCCATAATTTGATTGAACAAGTTTTCGAAGGTGTTTCCAATGTGTTTTTAGTCAAAATAGATTGAAAATAAGTTTTTAGATTAAAATAAAACAGAATCTTATTTTTCCAGCCATACCAGGTGTCGAATTCAGAGATTTCTAAATGACACATCATTTTTTTTTCCAAGCAGCTTGCTTAAAAAAAATAAAGGCATATGCATGGGCCTTTTCTTGAGTAAGCTAGGTGCTTGCTTACCAAGCCAAGTTGTGCCTGGCCTTATTTTTTTTTTTTTTCAATTTTTTAATATCAATGGTTTTTTATATGTGTTTTTTAAATAATTTTTAAATATATGTTTTAATTGATACCCCTTCTCTATGTTTTTTTTTTTTTAGTTTTTTAACCTTTGTTGAATAGCAAATGTTCGGTGTGTTTAATTTTTTTCATAAGTTAGTATGATTCACCTATAATTTTTTCACTGAACACAGTTAGATAAATAACCTATATTGCAATATTGAATATCTTAATCTATATTGGTATTTTAATTTTTCCAGTTATTTTTTTTATCATTAATTATGTTTTTTCCATTTATTTACACAATGGTTCGTGATTTATTTAATTGGATGTGGACATAAGTTTTTTTATTTACATTTACAATTTTTATGTAAAAAACCATGTTGAAAAATTCTACATGTTCAAGTATTTTTTATCATGTATTGGTGTTTTTAATTTGATCTTTATTTTTATGATTTCTTATTTTTTCCCCTTAACTCTTTTATAAAAGTCTTATTGTTTTTAGTTTTATCATTCAATTCAGGTTAATGATGTTTTTTTTTTAATTCTAGTTGATCGTTCTATATATATATATATATATATATATGTTTTCGTGTTTGCTATCGTTGCCTCTTTTGTTTATGATATGATTCAATAAAGCTAACTTATTTAGTTGGTCAAGAATATAACCCGAGTTATTTGATTTCTCTTATTTTTTAAAAACACATTTGTGATGCCTAAATGTTTTATTGAAAAAATAATATAGACTCGTAACAAGGTGCGAGCACTAGATTAGTAAAACCTAATTAATGTGATAGAGCTTTTAGTGGTTTGGTTGAACTGGTTAAACCAATCCAAACTCAACTGAATTAATATTAAGAAAAAAATAAAATGATATCATTTGAATAAAAAAAATATTAATTTGAGTTGACCCCATATATTTTTTTTCTTGAATCAATTACTCAATCGAGTCTAAAAAATAACTAAATATACTAAAATGCAGGGGTGTTTCGAACAATGTCAAACACCATTCAAGAAACCATAAAGCATTATGGACTAGAGCAATGCAATTTTGATTTTTTCATTTTGATCCCTTAACCTTTTTTTCTCAATTGTGTCCTTTAGCTGCAAAGTTAGCACCCAATTGCATTTATTTTATCGGCTAGGGACAAAACTGAAAGACAAGAGACCAACTTAGAAAAGGCATCAATGTTTAGAGTTAGCATAAAAAAATACACTTTAATCCCCTGATTTTTTAAATTAGACCATTTTAGTCCATTGTGTTTTTTTCTAAATTCATTTTTGGTACATAACTTCATTTATATTGTTTTAAAGTCCCTGGTTTTTTAAGGAGAGAAGACTTGTCACTAGATTCTGACATATAGAGAAAAAGTTGTTGTTTTCGCATATTCTATCCATCAAATTGGTTAGTGTTGATGTCCAAGGGTTATATTTAATAAAAAGAGTCAAATAACTGTTGTTTCAAACCTTAATATTATATAAAAAAGTAGATCAATGTTGAGAAAGAAAAATATAACCTAGTTTGATTTCATGTTTTGGGGTTGTTTTTCTAATTTCTTAGGTTGATGAATTGGTTTCTAGGTGTTGTGAAGGTGTTTATAACGTGCTGTTTGGTTAAAATGAGTAGAAAAAAAAAAGATCTTTGGGCAAAAATACCCCTATCTAGATTTTCTAGGCACCATTATTGTGGCTAGATTTTGGGCAGATGGGCGACCCGCTGTTTGCTTCAATAGGAGACATGTCGCCTAATTTATTTAATAAAAGATTCGGATGAAAAATCTCCTACCTTTTAATTTCTTTAAAAAAAATATATGGCTCAAGCGTGCAACCTATACTTTTTTTTTTTTTTATATATGGCCAGATGCGCTGGGCCACTAGGCCAATGCATCTAGGCTTTCTGGTGGTTTTTTTTGGATTATTTATTCTTTACTTATGTACAACATGAATTTTTTAAAACATATTATTAGACTCTACTGAACCTTTGGTGTGAATCTTTGATTTGATAAGTTATGATGCAATATGAAGGGCTTCTTTTAATGTATTTTTCTTATTGATTTTTTTTTAAATATGTATTTTAACCCTTTTTTATCATTGAATTTTTTTTTAACTTCAAATAAATAAATAAACAATTTCATTATTTTTTATAGCTTAGCTTGAAAAATTATGCCTGATTGGAATCATATTTTGACATGGGTTCTAAATTTTGTTTGTTGATTAAAGCTAACTGAGATCAATATAACATAACATATTTTTAAAGTTTTAACTTAAACCCTTTTATTACTATTTTATTTGCTTATAGATTTAATATGATTTGTGATAAATTAAGACCTAATGAAGATCTCACTCAGAGAGAATAAAGGAAGAAAAAAGAAATATAAATTATTCATTCAAGTTAACTCATTATAGTTGTGTTCGTTACTCAGGTTGTAAATTTCATATGTTAATCTAGGTTGATAAAATTTGTTTTTGTTTTTTCATTTCACTCTCTCAATTTTTGTTTTCCCAATTTAATCATTTAGCATTTATTTGTTTTCACTTTTAAGTTAGAATTAAATAAAACTAGAATGATAAATTTTTTTTTTTAATATAATCATCATTTGAGTTCGTAAGCTAGTTTGTTGTTTGCCCACTTGATCGAATAAGTCACACCAATTGTTTTTTCATCTATTAATATTTATGGTGGTTAATTAACTTATTCTGATATATTAATTGAGTTTTTAATTATTATTTTAAATATTTTATCACATAAAAGCAAAAATAATATTATTTTATATTTTTTTAATACAATTATATATTTTTTATATGACCGCAGCGAAACAGGCAGCAAAGTCTTAAGTATATTCTGGATATTAAATATTTTTATATAAAAAAAAAACAAGTAAATTAAGCTTTACGTAACGGCGACGGGACGCAACGACGCATAAAAGAAAGTGGTCTGCCATGACAAAGAAAGAAGTTTCCAGACACCGAGGGAGCGGTTACCAAAGAATTTATCGTTCTAAACGTTTCAAACAAATCCCACGCGCGCCTCTCATTCTCATCATCCGTACACTGCACGAATTAAATCAATCCATCAGTAACTTTTCGTGGGCCCCTCAATTTTCTTTTATCTAACACGTGAATTACCACGCGCTGTCAGCGGCTTTTTTTGGCGCCACTTTTTAGCCTCTGGATTGGCTTTGACTTTTCTAACAGAAGCAGGCACGGACGAATAAATTAGTGGATTAGTTGGAGCGTGTGATCACGCTTTGGCAAAGACGGGTTGGAGCAATTTAGGGCAAATTATAAATATGGGACTCAACGTATTTTTTTTTATAATAAGGTTTTGATTTGGTCCCTTAACTTCTTAATAGCTCCAGTGTTACCCTTTACCTTACAAAATTGTTCCAATATCTCTCCGCATGAGGATTAATTTCACAGAGTAAATAGTATGCAATTTTCATATGTTTAATTTCTCTGCATTTAATAATTCAATTTCAGACATTTAATGATACAATATAGAGTAATAAAGAAAATTCATTAAAATAACTTTGTTAAAATTTTATTTTATTTTTAACATCAGTATATAAAAATTATTGAAAAACACTTAAAAATAAATTAATCCAGTGCTTATTTTAGATAAAAAAAAATTTTAAAAAATAAAAACTAATTTAATACCAAACTAATACTAAGTATATATATTTCATTATTTAACGGAATTAGTCATCTAGTACCCATGAATCACCTATCAACAAAAAGAGATGACATCTTCAAGTAAATGTACAACATATATTGCATTGAAATTGATATCACATAAAGTTTTGGTATTAAATAAAAGAATAAAACATTTAATATTTTTCAATAAAAATATTGAGTTTATTGCTTATAGAATGCACTTTAACCAATCTTTTTACTACAATCCAATCAAATCATTTCAAAAAACTTTTTTTTAATAATTAAAGTATTATCAAATTAATTCTCACCCAACTATAAATAAATATTAACTTGATTGGTTTCTAGATAAAACTTTCATATTCATATTTTGATGAGTGTGTTCACATAAAAAAAACCTTACTAACTCATTAAATTCCAATCCAAACAAATCCACCAGCCATTAAAAGTAAGTAAACCTTACATGTTATAATTTAAAATTGCAATAACATGTTTTCTATACAAATTCAAAACTAATCACACATATATAATATTAATTTTATTTTTTTTTATTTTGATATTGAATAGCCAAAATATTAGTAGATTTCTTATTAAAGGCTAATCAAATTCATCAGCTACTTCATTACAAAAATAAAAAAAATGATGGATTTTTGTCTAAATTACTTTATTATGCAATTTAAAATAAGAGCATCAAAACAGAAAGAAAAAGTCTAGGTCCTTGTAGAATAGTTGTCAAACCTAGTCTAATCTAATCGGTTGACTCGAAAATTTAGGACCCAGAGTCAATCTCGAGTTAAGTTTTTAATTAGATAAAACAAAACACTTATTTAATGAAATCTTTTCTCGATTAACCTGACCAAACCTGATTAATATCTTACTAGGTCAAAAAAAAAAAATAACAAAACAACATCATTTTAATAATAATATTTGATCCAATAATCTATATTTTTTTAGGGGTAGTTCATGAAACGAATCAAACTAGCACATTCCAATTGTTTCAAGTTGGTGAGCCAACAATTTATTATTTTCTTAGTTAAGGGCAAAGGACATGTTAGTAGAAAACATAACAACTGCCAAAAGTCACATGGAAGTCCTCGATTGTAAGTTTCAAAAGATTGATTGTATTAAAATGGAAAAGACTAACTTTCATATACTCAATTGAGAAAAATGAAATGTTGGTATTCCTATAAAAATGGTCATCCAAAATAACCACTAGTTAATAATTTCTCAAAATATAAGAGGAGCGTGTATCCCACTATCCTTTTCCAAACGTGGAAACAAAATTAAATTAAAATTCCACACAAAAAAGCTATAAAACCCCCAAACCCAAACCCAAACTCCTGATTCCCGACCCCAAAAAAATGGCCGATCCCATCCTCGACCACCACCCACCTTCGCTGCCGCCGCCACCATCTCTGCCGCAGAATCCGAATACGTCGACGGAGAACATGGCGGAGGAATTCAATTCCCAACTCCCAACCCCTCCCCTCGACCCTATCTTTTTCGATCAAAATCCTGACAACTTTGACGTTCTAGATCTGTCCTCGAATTTCGACGATATTTCCGATTTTGACATCACCTTTGATGATCTCCCTGACCTCTACTTACCTTACGAGAACGAACAGTTCTTAATCCCTAACAACAACACAGTCAACCGTGATCCGGGTCAACCCGATAATAACCTAGATTTTCAACCGGGTCCCTTTGAAGGTTGTTTTGGGGATTTTGCTTCTAATATGGTCAATTTGGAGTCGACCGACTCGGGTGGACCCGGGAATTGCGGCGATCATGGCGGTTTGGAAGTTGATAAGTATCTTAATCCGACGCCGTCCGAGGCTGAGAGTTGTGATTCGGGAGGTTCTGATTATCGGAGCTCGGTCTTGAGTCCGGTGTCGTCTCATGGGTCTGGGAATTCCGGGTCGGGTGTGTTGAATGCTGGTTCGCCGGAATCAGGTACGAATGTTAATCCCTGTAATTTTGTTGGTGATAAAAAAATTGTCCAAACTGAAACTGAAAGTGCGAAGAAGCGGAAAAGTGCTAAAATTGCGGTAGCTAAGAGGAAAAAAGAAATGGGCGATGAAGAAAATGGAGAGATTATTCGGAACTTGAAGTCCCGGAAAGCGGAGAGTGAGAATGTGCGTGTTAATGTTAGTGGGAGTGCGAGTTTGAGTGGAGAAGAGGAGAGGAGGAAGGCGAGGTTAATGAGGAATCGTGAAAGTGCACAGTTGTCTAGGCAAAGAAAGAAGCATTATGTTGAGGAATTAGAAGATAAGGTGAGAATGATGCATTCCACGATAGCTGAATTGAATGGTAAAGTTTCCTATTTTATGGCTGAAAATGCCACTTTACGACAACAATTGAGTGGAAACGGTGCATGTCCGCCACCAATGTATGCGCCCATGGCGCCTTATCCCTGGGTGCCGTGTGCACCTTATGTTGTTAAGTCACAAGGGTCTCAAGTGCCATTGGTTCCTATTCCTAGGTTGAAGCCACAACAGACTGTGCCAGTGGCAAAGCCTAAGAAGGTTGAGAGTAAGAAAGGGGAGGGGAAAACTAAGAAGGTTGCCAGTGTTAGTTTGTTTGGTTTCTTGTTTTTTATTTTGTTGTTCCGTTGTTTGGTTCCGATCGTGGATGTTAAGTTTGGAGGAGTGAGAGAGGGTGGGGTGGGGGGGCATGGTTTTGTTAGTGAGAAGTTTTATGATCAGCATAAAGGAAGGGTTTTGATTGTTGATGGGCACACAAATGGGTCGCATGAGAAGGTCGGTGTTGGGTATTCTAATTATAGAAGACATTGTGAGAGAGGTTATAATGGCTGTCTGGAGCATGATTCTGCAAATAAAAGAGCTTCTGAGCGTTTACCTGGATCCGATGAATTTGGTCAGTTTGGTAATGCCAGTGAACACCTCGTTGCGTCCTTGTACGTACCAAGAAATGATAAGCTTGTGAAGATAGATGGAAACTTGATAATTCATTCTGTTCTGGCAAGCGAGAGAGCTATGGCCTCTAACGAGAGTCCTGAAGTGAATATCACTAAGGAGACGGCACTGGCGATTCCTGGTGCTGGTAATAATAGAGGTAGACATTCTCATGTGTATAGAACTCATACTGAGCGACAGAAGGCACTTGATTCTGGATCTGCTGACACGTCAAAGGACAATTTGAAGTCATCCGCAGCTAAAGGTAAACTGCAGCAGTGGTTCCGTGAAGGCCTTGCAGGTAATTATTACGCCTTATCATGCATTTTATACATTTCATACATGCATATAAGTTGCTATATTTTATGCTTTCATATATAAACTATCCATTGAAATTTAAAATTTATATTCATCCATGGCATCCTGGTTGATGTTTCTTTTCATTGTTCTTTTAGTATTGTTTATCATGTGCTAAGCAATGAATCAAACCTAGTTTAGGTGGTTTATGGATATTCAACATCATTTATGGTTTTATTTCTCTTTAAGTTTGTAAAGACTAATAGAGTCTCGCTCATAAAAAAGAATTCAAACATAAAAAAATGGACAGTAACAGAGGATCAGCTGGGGTACTGGCAGATGCCGAGTTGAATAGAAGAGGAGGAATTTGAGACAAAATGGGTGTATGGAAATACTGGAAACTTGTGAGCTCTAAAGGAAATGTATTTGCCATTCCATTGTCTGATTAACTGAAATCTGGATTGTGGGATTTAAGTGTTTAATTACTGCACCTATGCTCTGCCTTTTAGTTACAACTTGTAGGTTTTGGATTGTTTATTTTCTGGATTTTTAACAATTTTAGACAAAATAGGGTTTTAACAATTTCCTGGATGTTTTATAAATATATGCCGTGTGCTTAATTCTGTGAATGAACAATTCGTTCTTCTGGATTTGTTTTTCCATGTCCTTGAATGTTTGTTTATTTACAAATCAGGGACCTGAGAAACTGGCAGCTTTTTACTCTTTTTTTTTGGCTTCTCCAGTACTTATTAACAGCGGTTGCTTTATTTTCCTATTTTCAGGGCCATTGTTGAGTCATGGTATGTGCACTGAAGTTTTCCAGTTTGATGTCTCACCTGCACCAGGAGCCATAGTTCCTGCTTCCTCTGTTGCCAATATGACAGCTGAGCACCGACAGAATAATTCTACTCACCTCAAGAAGGGGAACAATAGAAGGATCCTCCGTGGCCTGCCAATTCCTCTTCCAGGATCTGATCTCAATATTACTGGAGAACATGTTGGAAGGAACACCCAGAAAGAGAACTTTCATGGTAATAAATCGGTTTCTCCAATGGTTGTCTCTGTCCTTGTTGATCCCAGAGAGTCCAGCGACAGGGAGGTTGATGCGATCACCCCGAAGTCACTTTCTCGGATTTTTGTCGTGGTGCTCTTAGACAGCATAAAATATGTAACTTATTCATGCGTGCTTCCGAGCGCTGGTCCTCTCCTACACCTAGTGACAACTTGAGGATGGAAAGCAGTTGGGATTATTTTAAACTTTACCCAGCTTCAGCTCCCAGTTTTGTAAACAGGAGAATACCATTATTAGTATCCCACTTTAACCTCCTTGTGTACAAACTTATTTATTATCATTAACAATTAACATCTACTTATCACAACTGTACTGTTCTTATAAATGGTTGAGAATCAGACCCACAATCTTGTAAAACCTTAAATTGTTTTGTGAATCACTTTTATTCATCCTGATTTGCTCATTCTGGTGTCGCCTTTGATCTGCTTGCCATCTCTTCTTATGTCTGCCCCAAATTATAATTATCATTATTATTTTGTTTTTTTTTTTTTCTTATAAAGTTTTAAGGGTCAATCCTGGTTTGATCCTTCAAACCTATAAATCATCATAGAATGAAGATTCTTTTATTTTTATGGAACCAATTTAGAAAATCTTACTGTTTGATACAATGAGGAATTCTTATGTAAAACATGTTAGATTGTTGAGTTCTAGCAAATCCCAGGAACCACTTTTACAGCCTCTTCAGTTTAATGTCACTTATATTTCTTGTCTTGCTCTTAAAACAACATCAAATAAGCAAATATACTTCTGTTATTCCAACTTTTAAACTCTAGCAGCTTCGAATATACTTGCTAAACACGACTTGATAAATTAACTTGAAAAACTTATGACTTGAAACTTACCCGACAGAGTTATAAATTAAATTAAAAAAGATAATGTTTTAATAAAATCTAATTAACTAGTCAATATATTTCAAACCTAATTGTGTCAATATTAATATTTTTTTTTTTTTAAAAAACTAAATTACAAAGGATTGACCTTGTTGACATAATGACTTACATGACCGAGAGTCGGACAACTATGGTTTTGAATTGGAAACTCTTCCATGAATTATTTCAAGAGCAACTAGCAAGGACGCTAAAATAATGGAAATATAACATGTTAAAAAAGGAATTGTTTAGAGCAGATATATTTTGAAATTTAGCAGGGGAAGTATTTTGAATAGCTTCAATAGTCTTACCACAACCAAACTTAGAGGTACAAGTTCAGTTAATGCTTGGTAATCATTTGTCTTAGGATCCATTTCCATGTCAAGGTTTGCCAGCACGCTGGCAAATGACAAGACTGCTAGACCAAAGCCTAACAGCAGAACTTCTCTATAACCCAGTTCTGTTCCTTGTTTCAAGCCAAATATGAAGGAATAATTGATGCGATACCGCCTCCAGAAGTATATATTGGCAGCATACGTAAGCATATGCAGAACAACAAACGCAAACAGGCCGCAAACAAGTATGGAAATGACTTGCTAAATAAGTATTGAATAAACGACAGAGACAGCTAAGACTGTACTAAAGGAAAATCTCCTGTTGTGTTCTGTTATTTCTTGATACCCTTCATTAGCAAAGGTCATGTAAAATTAGGAAACATGAATGCTTCAAATAGACCTGTAAAGAGGAAACATGTTACTAACCTGTAAAGAGGAAACATGTTTTCCATGTACTGGTCTTTTCTTTTCTTATCCAGAAGATTTCGAGCATGTATGATTAATGTAAGAGCTAGAATGAGATCCAATGTGCAGCCAACAAATATACCTTGAAGTTTTCACAGAAAACAGATTCAGTAAAAAACATGATTGTTTAAAACATGTTTCTGTTCATTTTCATCATGAAAAATGTTATTCTATGTCATTCTTTTTTTGATTGTGGTCATGAGGTGTCCATCGCCTTGCTTCGGTTTGAATTGGAGAAATGCTTGGTGAATTTCAATATGTTTTTCATCAAAAAAATTATTTTTTAAATATTTTTGTATTACTTTAATACGTTGATGTAAAAAAATAAATTTTTAATAAATAAATAAATATATTATTTTTATATTTTTTAAATAAAAAACACATCAAAAAAAGATATGATTGTGGAAGTCACAGATTCTAAGAGAAGAAAAATATTGCTCATAGGGCAACGAACAAGTATAATCATATATGCTCACATATAGCAAATATTTCTGCAAATCCCATCTAAATTTTTTGCCTGAAGGGTGGATTGTCATTTGATTGTGAGCAGGCAAGGATTTTGCCCGAGTAGTCTGATAATGGACCTGGTCTCATTCTGTGTTGGTCACTGGACTGACATAATATTTTAAAAGATTGAGATAATAAGAGTGATTCCTACAAAGCAATAACTACTCGTCCTAAGCCTCTTGAAGTTTTGTTTTCATCTAAATATACTATCAAAACAAGATGATGAAACAAAGAGATTAGCCAGGGCTACATGCCCTGGTAACTTTCTTTGATTCTGGTGTTATGCAGATCATTGAACTATAAAGGGATAAAAGGCCCAAGTGGCTGCTTTCTTCTTCTCACTGTTCTGTTACGATCATGTGCGTGTACATTGGTAGTTGTAATTAACGAGTTTGATTGTGACTAGATGATGATATTCTTCATAATTGCTTGATCCTGAAAAGTTAAAAATTTCTGTTCATCAGGTATGGATTTACTATAAGTTAGAAATGATGCCATAGCCTCATCTGGGAAGTCTAAATCTTTGATTAGAGAAGTTCGATATCTGCCGATGTGCGGCCTGTTTGGTTAACATTCCTATTTTGATCACCTGATGGTCTCACTAGTCTATCCTGAATTCATCTTCTTGGCAGGCTGTGTCAACTGGAAGTAAGGTGCATAGAACATATAACAATGGCTGCATACATTCTGGAAAAAACTATAGAAGCTAAAGATGCTACTGATAGTGAACAGAACAACTCTGCGTTACTACGAACGACAGAGGCATAGACTGGAGACTGAAAATATCCGACACAGGCCACTTTGATTCCATAGACCAAGCAATAAGCCAGTAATCAAGTAAGGACAATCCACATGGTAATAGGAAGCCTATCAAATGGAGAATAGTCCTTGCCTTGATACATCAACTAAAGAAAGTTGAGGAGGACAGGCATGATAAAGGTGAAAATGGCAAGGATTAAATTTAGGGCAGTGACTTGTTCTTGTTGGACATTGTTTCTTGCTGCCATGAAGGCAATTGTTTGATGAAACCTTTCTCTGGGAGAAGAGCATTTGCATGTAGTAGGGTAGGGGAACTAGAATAGCTTGGCTTAGGGAATGTTTTTGTTTCACAGGATTGACTAAAAATTGATGAATTTGTTTTATTAATAACATGCTAAACAAACAAAATTTACACTTCATAGATTTGAGTAACACATGAAACAATGAAAAACTGTTAAATTGAATTGAATTTACTGTACAGTAGCATCATCAGTTGTTAAACTAATTGCACCTAGCATACATATAGATCACAAGCTATAAAGGCCTCAAGATTCCACAGGATCAACAGATTTGTACTCTTGTCCTGCTTTCTTCTCCTTCAGCAAAGATTTTATCCGGATTTGTGCATTCTCGAATTGCCTATGATTGCTTGCCATCTCTTCTGATGTCATAGTCACAAGTTTCTCTGGCTTAATCTGTCCCAGAAGAACTTTCCTTCTCAAATCTGGATTCTTTGGATCCTTCAAGTTGAACAGAACAGACCTGTACTTCACTGTCTTGGCGCCATTGAATGCCCCCATCTTCTGAAACATTACCGATTCAACATCTGCAGCAACACATATTGGGTCACGCGAGCTTACTGCTCTCCTCAAGCCTGCTTCAGTTTCGTTGGCAACTCTGGTCAGTGATTCCACTAGAATGGATCGGACCTTGCCTCGTAAAGCATCATCGCACTTGACAGGTTCTTTTGATGGCTTATTGAAACTACCAAAACCTTTTACTTTCTCTTGCGCTGTGACGCACGTAGTAGATGCTTGTGGTAGTTTCTTGAAACCACTGAAACTTTTTTCTTTCTCTTGCACTGTGACGCCCTTGGCAGATGCTTGTGGTGGTTTCTTGAAACCACTGAAACTTTTTTCTTTCTCTTGCACTGTGACGCCCTTTGCTTGTGGTGGTTTCTTGTAACCGCTGAAACTTTTTTCTTTCTCTTGCACTGTGACGCCCTTGGCAGATGCATGTGGTGGTTTCTTGAAACCGCTCTTGATACTTTCCACTTTCCCTTCTGGCTTTATGATTTTCTTGGCAGGTGCACGTAGTGGTTTCTTGATACAGCTTATTGTATTTTCCACCTTCTCCTCAGGTTTTCTGGTTTGCTTGGCAGGTACTAGTGGCGGTTTCTTGAAACAGCTGAGACCCGTTTCCGTCTCTTTTACTTTCTTCTCTTCATTCTTTACAGTCTTGATAGGCATGCCAACTTCAACCCTTCCTAGAATTCTTCCGCGCATCTTGACAATGAGAGTCCCGTTCCTTGACACGCCGCCAGACTTCGTCAGCCGAGTTTTTCCATCAATGGAAGGGTGTCTTGCGTACAGTTTTCTTCTCCAAGTATAGAGCAAGCAAGAAGCAGCAGCCTTGATCATCTTTACAGGGTGTCTTGTGAGACATTCAACCTGTTTCGCGACAGGAGTCAAGAGAAGAACCCTAGATGATATTACAGGGAACCTCTTGAGTTGGGCCAGAGCGGCTACGCATCGATGAACTTCGGGAATCATCGAAGAAGAAGTGACTGCAGCATCTGCAGATGTCTTTGCTGACTCAAACAACGACAGAAACTGTTGCTCCATTGAT